>NC_140196.1:26768880-27123880 GCF_965226575.1 Pagrus pagrus | reverse complement strand
ACAAGAAGCCCATCAGCTACCTGGCTGTCATCATCCAGTTCTGCTGGCACTTCTTTACCATCGCTGCAAGAGTCATCACCTTCGCCCTGTTTGCCTCTGTGTTCCAACTCTACTTTGGCATCTTCATTGTCCTGCACTGGTGCATCATGACCTTCTGGATTGTCCACTGTGAGACAGACTTCTGTATCAGCAAGTGGGAGGAGATTGTGTTCGACATGGTGGTGGGCATAATCTACATCTTTTCCTGGTTCAACGTCAAGGAGGGACGGACAAGGTGAGGATGCATTGAGTGAGATGTAGGCCTGAGGAGAACATTTATTTCAGTGTCTTGTTTCTTTATTATTCTCTTTTTTATTTTGAAGACAGGTTGCAAGTTCAATGTGCTCATTGTTAACTGTATGGTGCTTCAAAATAATCAAATCTATGATGAGCTGGGGAAAAAAAATTAAGATCATCAAGAAAAGTAGATTCACTTGTAGTAGGAAGTAACCTCTTTGGATTTTTTATATCTTAGTTATTCACTAAAAGCTAAAATGGATTATTGTACTTCAGAAAACAAACAGGATGCAGTCAAGAACAAGACAGTTGGAAGCACTATTGATTTGGATCAAGTTGTAAAAAAGCATTGACATATTTATAAAGTTGAAATGTGTTGGTAAAGTTTACACTATCTAGCAGATACCATGAAACATCGCAATATACTTGGGTTTGAGCCAACAAGATGAAAGAGGCTAAAACCACCTTAGAGATGACAGGAAATGTCAAGTCGGGTAATAAATTGCGGCTTGGTCACAACCATATCACCAGACAAGAACACAGATATTGGATGATTCTGCTAAGCCCATATTTACGTCCAAAGTTTCAATTGCCAGTGTTTCTATATTTTCTGTGTTCTACAATATCTGCACATCACAGTTAAATTCAGGGAAGGATCATGGTTCAGTCAATACAAAGGGAATGTGACAGGATGCAAACTCTGGTCTTCTGCACAGTAATACAACAGGTTTGTCCACCACCCCAACTTCCACACCCTAAGGCTCCAAATGTTTTTGCCTACCCGTTACAGTGATTACAATCTCCCCCTATGAAGTGGGACAATCCTTTAAGACCGTCATATTTCTTCAGCTGTTGTTGATGGTGTTTATGAAAGCAGATGTGACATTTCCAATATGCTGTAAAAAAGAACACTGCTTCATTACCTGGCCTGTAGCGGTGCTTTATAGGCTAACATTAGCAGCCCTTACCTCGCCAGTCTGCACTGATATTAGAGTGGTTCCAAGTGCAGCAACTTCATTGCTGGACTTTAGATTCATTTTGGGCATTATATACCACCAAAGGGGAGAACACAACATTGAAATTCATCAAATGCGAGACTGTCATGCGCAAATCTGCAAGAATGTAACGTTAGTTTAGCTATAGGTTGCTAGCTACTGAGACAAACTGGTAGTGATTGTTTTTATGTTTGTCATAAAGAAAAGGATAATAATACATTGAAATGACAGATGGTTCTCTTAACCCTGAAAATGTACCTGTGAAAAATCTCTGTTTGGAGGACCACGTAGCCCTAACACATCACCCTACCCCTCCATCCCAACAAGGGACAAGAATCTGGACACCCTACCTCTAGGCATCAAAGGTGCAAAATGAAGGGGAAGGGCTGAGTTGTAGGAGCAAGGGGCATTGGTATAAGTCCTTACTGTCTGCCTTGCAACACAAAAAAGTAAAACATGCGATATTTGCCCCCAGAATGTTGTGGAGTGTAAGTATACAGTAGCAGAACATGGAACTCTATTTGATTACTTTCTTCTCATTATGTCTCATGTTTTTGGCTTTAGGTGTCGGCTTTTCATCTATTACCTGGTGATCCTGGTGGAGAACGCTGCTCTCAGTGCTTTATGGTATCTCTACCGGTCTCCTCTCACCACTGACGCCTTTGCTGTTCCAGCACTCTGCGTCATTTTCAGCAGTTTCCTCACCGGCGTGGTTTTCATGCTCATGTACTATGCCTTTTTTCATCCCAACGGGCCGCGCTTTGGACGCTCACCGAGCGGCCAGGGTCTCGATCTTGACCCCACTGCGCAGTTCTCCACACTACCATCTGAAGGTGCCACCAACTCGCTGCGTTCCAACCGAGGTGCCACCACAACCCTGGAGCGTGACATGGGGAAGTATTCTGAGCGGGATGGCTGTATGCCAGTGTTTCAGGTCCGACCCACAGTGCCATCCACGCCATCGTCTCGCGCTCCACGCCTCGAAGAGACCGTCATCAAGATTGACCTTTGTAGGAACCGCTACCCAGCCTGGGAGCGCCATGTCCTTGACCGCAGTATACGCAAGGCAATCCTGGCCATAGACTGCTCCCTGACTCCTCCACGGCTGCAGTACAAAGATGACGCTCTGGTGCAGGAGAGGTTGGAATACGAGACCACATTATAGTTCCACCCTGCTCTAGGAACACATGCTGGGGTGCAGCCGTCAGAGGATTATCCTGCTATCACTTAAACAGCAACAGGGACTGTGGCAATAAGAACTACCAATAATCTCACCTTTCATCTCTCATTCCCCCTTTTCTGTTTCTGTTCCTCAGCATCAGCACCCTGTTTGCAGTTATGAGAGAGGCAGTTAGTGTGAGGTGCAGTTGATTTCGCTGAATGTGCTCTTTGTAGGGTTGTTATTTTTACTTCCGGTCATCAGGGAAATCCTGTCTGGTACGGACTAAATGCAAATCAACAGAGTGCTTCAACACTCTGCTCAGACCCTACAGGACGGTGATGCACTGTTTGGAAAAATTCAGGATAAAATGATTTCCATGTCCATCCAGATGAGTTTTAAATCAGATATCCACTCAAGTGACACCTGGATTACAAAGGAAATTCCTGTAATGTGATAAGGAGAGGAAAAGGTCTCTCATTTCACTTCACACTGTCATGTATATTTTAATGTTTTTGGAAGTGTGTTAACTACTTGGAAGTTCTCATAGCAGCCACAACTGGGTGTGTACTCCCATCAAAATCTACATGATAGCACTCATCACTCCTGTTCTCTTAGTGCCAAAAAGGTTCCTCGGAAACATCCTCTAGCTCCTGAGGAGTGAAACAACTTAGAAATGGCTGGGTAGTCCAAAAAGTTCTTCTCTGGCCTCATTCCTCTTGGATAATTCTGGTCTTCACTGGAAGACGGTGAGAAGGTCAGTGAACTACATGAAGACAGTAGTCAAAGTAGCATCTATACTCAGTGTTTTGTTTGGGTCAAATCAACCAAACCTGGCTGGAAGGCAGAATAGTGAGCAAGACAGAAGGGGTGAAAGATGGACAGACACAACCTCCACGACCTTTCTCCTATAAGGAAATAAAATCAAACTCACACAATGCCAAGAAAAAAATCTTCCTGGCAGCTCAAATCAACTTCTTGCAGTCCAGCCTCACATACCTGATTGTGCAATGATACTGATCTTTGCTTGTTCGTGGAGGAGAACGTGGAGGGGAGATCACAAGAGATGAGCAAAGCACCGGACAGCAATGAAAAGGAGACGACAGGAAAGGATGACGCAGGAAATGGAAATGGAAATGAGAGGGGATGGAGGAGGAGAGAAAACATAGACAAGCAGCCATCTCAGCCAAACTAAACAAACCACCAGGATGTACAGTACTCTGATACAACATGCAGCATTTTTTACTTTAGAGATGATGTAGAGGGTACTGAAGTCATTGTAATTCTGTGTTTTTTGTGGTTATGTGTGTATGTGCTGGTAATAGGTGAAGTGAGCGTGTGTGTGTGTGTGTGTATGTGTGCGTGGTGTATGAACTAGAGAAGCAGCTCAGGAGGACATGTGGTTGGATGCCTGATCGGCTCTGTGCTATTGTTAATCAGTTAAGGTACACCTTGACGTTTTAGTTTTAAGCCTGCTCTTTGATAAACACGTCACTTCCTGTTGAACATGTTCCTGTTTTGTCCAGCTAACCCACCAACAGCTTTAAACATAGTTATACCCAGCCACATAACACACGTTAGCATGGTGCAAGGTAGCATGGTGGACTCAATGAGAAATACTCAGTGAGAAATGCGCACAAAAAGGTTTTTTAAAATGAGGTGCCACTATAAAATATAACTTGATCCATGACCGTCACATTAGGGGAAGAGTAACAGTCTGGGAAGAGTAACAGATGAAATCCGGATATCTTTCAGTAAGTGACTTGACTAATGCCAACACACAATCATACCTAAACGATTGACTGGTTGATTGCCTGTGTCTCCCAAAACATCATTTATCACTGTTCCCAATACAACATGACCGTGTGATGAGTTCAGGAGTCTCACAGCTTGAGGAATAAAGCTGCTCTGTAGTCTGGTGGTACAGCAGCAGATACTTCTGTATCTGTTGTCAGATGGCAGCAGGGTGAACAGACTGTGGCTGGGTGGGTGTTGTCTTTCAGTATCTTTGGGCTCTGTGCAGACATCTCACTTCACTGAGGTCACTGATGCTCTGTAGATGGATACCTATCAGCTGCTTGGTTTTGCTGACGTTGAACAGTAGATGTTCTCCGTGCATCACTCTGCAGGATTGTTGATTTCCTCCTGATGTGAGCTGTCATCGGTGTTGATGGTGGTGCCGTATGGTGGGGATCTGAGCATGACGGTGGAATGCCGGTTGTTTAGTCATGTTGTTGCTGATGACATCAGACAATTCCTGCAGTGCAATTTTTTAGTTTGCATCTGGGTGAATGTACACAGCAACAATAAAAACACCGGTGAATTCTCTGGGCAGATAATATGGTCGACATCTTAGCATCAGAAATTCGACATCTGGTGAACACTGTCCATCTACTTTAACTGTGTTTGAGCTCCAAGCATTATGTATGTAGACACAGAGCCCTCCTCCTGTCCTCTGACCAGAGTCCTGTGTCCTGTCGGCTCTGAACAAGGTCCACCGGTCCAGTGCAACATCTTGATCCACAATGTTAGGGGTTAACCACGTCTCTGTGAAGATGTGTGCACAGCAGTCTCTGACTTCCTGTTGCTGAGTGAGCCTGAGTCGCACCTCATCCACTTTATTCTCCTGTGACTGAACAACAGCCAGACGAAGGCTTGGTAGAGGAACAGCTCTTGGTCCAAGTCGGGGCCAAACAGCTTCACCCCAGGGAATGCTGGGAAGGCGGAGGCAATGACATCATCACATACTGTAGATGAGCTGTCAGTCAAATCCACCATGTTTAGGAATTTCAGCTCTCTCCACGACTAACAAGTCATGGCAATGCTATTTAGATGGTTACAGTGTTCATTTTAAAATGTAAAATATCAGCACAAAAGTAAATTCCAGGTTGTCTTTATTGATTTGTTACATCAAAAGTGCGATGTCTTTTTTTTCTAAGGATGGCAAGAGGAGAGAAAAGCACAAAACAAGTCAGTGGGATAATCATGGCATGAGTGTAAACCCCTTCATCCTGCCTAACCAAACCCCAGGTGGTCAGCTGGGGTTATCTTTCTGTGTTGCAGGTCTTTACAGTTGGTATCCAAAATAAAGTAAATTGATCATTATATTATTTTGGTTACGAATATTTAGCACTAGGCAGAGGATTTGTGTGTAGCCCAATATATACAGACCACAGAGAACACCAGGACGATGTGTTTCCATGATCCAGTTTTCTCACTATGTTTAAATGACTTGTGTTCATTTGAATAATAATTGTGTTTTGTTTGTGGTGGCAAGTCAGAAATGTAATACTGGAGTATCTTGAATGATTCGGACATATTTTTGTTTTTATGAACAGATCCGCTGTGTTCTGTTAGACACACTTTAATGCACCATACCAGCAGTTTTCATGTTTTAGCTGTGTCACATCTTCTTTTTTGTTTTTTCATTTCTCATTTTGTTTCTATTAGAAATTTGAATGTACTTTTTGTTGTTCTAAGGGACCATTGTTTTTCCTGCAATTGATATACATGCATGGTATAAAACTCTTGCTTAAGTTGTGTAATCAAGGAAACATCAACAACATTGATTTTTGTCAGAGTTACGTTCACGTTATACACCTGTCTGCATTTAGGCTGCAATACTCCATACTTTATGAAAATGAATTGAAATCATTGGACGCCTGGAAATGCAGGTACATCCAGAAAATCTGACAATGTGCAGCCTGCATCTGAAAATAGTGGCAAAAGTCTAAAGTATGCATAATGTGTAGTTAAAAATGAGCAACCACAGCGGTATGGTTCTTTAAGTTAGTCGAGGTTTTTTTCTTTAAAGTTGGCTGCTTGATTTAAAGTGTCTTATTGTTTCCGGTCAGTGTGACTCATGAAGAAAAGTCACAAAACTTATTATTTATTTGCCTTCTTGCCACCACAGTGTGTGTGAGTGTGTTGGTCAGTGTGTGTAGTGTTTTACTGTACTGAGCAGTTTGTAGAGAACAGTTTTTGGTTAATGGCTGCTTCAGCTGTTTTCACCACAGCTCCTTTTAAATGATCTTTTTTGCCTTGTACTTCATTTTGAGCTTTTGGTTTACTTTATTTTTACTTGTCAAAAGTCTCATCTGAGTCTGTCTTCAGGACTTGTGAGTATTCATTACCTTAATTTAAACAGGGAAGGCCATGAGTTGTATACAGACTATACATAGGACTTATATACATTATCAGGGTGCAAAATGTACTTTTTTGTTCACCAGCCAAATGGCCATTAAAAGTTCAAACCTACCAGCCACTTGCATATTTTACCAGCATTTGGCTGGGGGCTGATGCTTATTTTGTGCCCGCACATTTACATACTACCAACTGTGGCTCTGGAGGAAGCTGTGTGAAATCAGATGAGTTGCCTCACATGATGTCACTTGAGTCAGCATCAGTTGGGGCTGAAGACAAGTTTGAAAATGAAAACCATCTGAAGATGTGGAGTTAGAAAGAAGTGAGCTTTTCAGTAGCTGCTCCTCATCTCTGCTGCAGGCTAAAGGCTCCGGGCTACATAAGCTGCTTCAGGCATAATCAACCTGATGACCAGACTAGATGTTGGCAATATTACATAATGTTTCTGCAAACCACAAATATGTTGAATATGTTTACATACCTTACATTGTTTTCTGTTGCCACTTTCTTTTTCTGTTATGTTATGACGGAGCTGTGTTTATGGTTTGGTTGGTGAAGGCACAAAAACCACTTGGTCAAACCAAAGACATACTTGCTTTTAACAACACATTATGATGGCTGCCTCCGTTAGGAGCGAGGTTTGTGCACACCCTCAATTAACGCTATGCCTTCACAATATGAAGATGAATGGTGGGGGTAGTGTAGGACCAATATGG
Source organism: Pagrus pagrus (assembly GCF_965226575.1). Classification (NCBI taxonomy): domain Eukaryota; kingdom Metazoa; phylum Chordata; class Actinopteri; order Spariformes; family Sparidae; genus Pagrus; species Pagrus pagrus. The sequence goes on along the minus strand of NC_140196.1, from coordinate 27,116,591 downwards.
TCAGTAATGCCCCTTTTCCACTGGTCAAAAATCCCACTTAAACCCTCTAAGATCGGGCTTTTGTGTGCAATGGGAATGTGTAAGCATAACACCCGGGTCAGTTGACTCTGCAGTAGACCCGGTTTTTATCACCTCGGCTCGGCTTTTATCTAAACGTAAGACCTGGGTGAACACGCTCAATTCCGCCGCATGAAGTGATGACGCGTTATCAACATGGTTGGTGGGCCGTAATAAAGACGGAATTTGGGATGCGGTCTATTAAGGACGTTTTATTACTGGACACAGTGCTGAAGGCAGAGCCCGTTCATTCCTATGAAAGCTGCTCCGTGGTGTTTTGAAGCCAAAAAAAGCTCAACTTCCCAGCTATGAAAATACCTGGATCACCGACCCAGCCGGCTAACTTCCAGCTTAGCGCTAACTTGAATGGGGATAAAGTCATTTAATCGTGCGGCTCTTCTAGACTTTCCAAATGTTACTGGACCGAATGGCTCACATTCTGACAGTGAAACAAGTCATTTTGCTCAAAATAATTCATCCACTGTTTTACATCTCCGGTCTCAGGGTTAGGAAAAGATAATGTTTTGACTAATACCTGCTCTGGTTGGCACAAACACAGCTGAAGATGTCCTGGGGTCTCGTTTAAAAACACCCGGTTTTGTTGCCACAAACACGGCAAATTGTCTCGGGGTCTCTTTAAAGATATCCAGTGGTGTCACACTTACAAATGTTGAAACACAGTCTTGAACTGCGGGTGCTGGCTTGGTGGCCTTCTCACCTGTAACTACACAACCATCTCCTCCACCCGCTGATATGAAATTCAGGTCATAAACTTGTAATGTGAACGTGATGTGACACATGTTGGAGAAATGTCATTCTGGTATGTTTGACACGCACAAATCTGAACATATCAGTGGTTTGCAGAAACGTTAACTGCCAACATTTGATTCTGGCGAATGGGCTGAGCATAATTCAACTGAATTGTTGGTGGTCACGTTGCATTGTGGGTAATGTAAACACCAGGTCTTTTTAATGTCTACGTAGAAGAAGTACAGGTTTCAGGGTGGCACAATACTGTTTGAGTTAGAGCTTGGCACACATTGTAAAAGGCTGCATTTACATCGCACTGCAGGAGCTCATGCATAGAAACAAGAATCTGTTCATTCTCATTCTTAATCAATTCATGATTTACTTTTTTTACATTTGTTTTTTAAGTTTGGCATAATACACATTATGCTGTAGATGATGGGAGGCTAAGAACTCAAAGGTTAGCTGAAAGTGTTAGGGATCACACTGGACAGACAGACAGACAGCACAACTTTCCTCTATTACTGGTGTACTTCACCAGCAGAGGGCCTCAGTGGGTTTATCTGTCAACACTGGAGTTATGAAGACATTGCCATTATTTTTATTCAATCAGACAGATTGATCATGGAGACAGTCTGCTTGCAGGCTTCTTCTCTGTAGCCTGCTCTGTGTAAATGCAGCCTTGTATTATTTGAAAGGGACTTCAAAGTATTTTATGTATGTTTATTTGCAGCGTCTCCCAAATCCAGTGTAGCCATTGTTTACTGATCACCATCTCATGAACCAACATACGCTGTATACTGATATGTATGATGTGTACTGAGATATACTTAACATAAAGCTACCTCAGTTTGTTTCACGAACAGAATACCCTCCACCTTCTCATTGGCAATACATGTTCTTCTGTGACGCAGGCGACACCTTAGACTCAGCTTCCTGTTTCAGTCAGGAGCTCAATGAGTCTGAAAATATAGTTCCCCAAATTAAATTTAATATTCAGTTATGAAATAATATTCAGTGTAGTCCAAAGCACAGTGTAATGTTAATATCATGAGAATAAAAATTGAATGTGAAATTAAGTGTTCATTTTCAAATATGCAGACAATTTGTCAAATTGAAATGGCAAACAGTTTTTTTTATTTGAGCTTTAATTATGAACGAAAGGAAAGAAAGAAAGAATAAACTCTTCATTCAAATTCATTTTGGCATTAACTTTTAAAGCTTTCCAAATAACTCTTCTCTTGAACTTGTCTTACGTCGTGCACACACGGCAGCACTGGGCTCCTGTGCACAGTTTTAATTCATGTGGCCCTCGGATTTAATATTTCGTCAGTTAAGCAAAGTTTATTGAAAAGAGCCATAGGAACCGGAGAGATTTGGTCTGCCTTCAGTGATTGATTTAATGTCACTGTTAAAACAAAATGAGGTGCTGTCATAAACAGGGGAATCCCCCATGGATGCTCGCCAGGTGCTCTAACATCTGAACGGTGGTGGGTACGCTGCTCACAGGAAGTGTATCATAAATAGGACATGACACATCAACAGATTCCCTCCCTCACTCTGGTCATAACTCATAACTAAAAGCTGCTTTCCGTTTTGTTTGCCTTAAAGAGAATATATTTCTATTTCTGTCTTTATTTCAACCTCATAACCCAGGACATTATTTGTGGCTGTACTGAAAGCACAGCTTGATTTCTGGTTAGCCTACATTTAAAAGAACTTTCCCACATCCAACTAAATTGGGCGGGGCACATCTTTGTTCTCAAGTATTGCACGGTGAGAAGCCGGTGAGGGATCATGCTCTTATTGCTGCACTGCTACTGGTCAGTATGGCTGCCCAGACAAGAGGGAGGGTGGTTGCAAACAAGTGGTGTAATATGTTCATAGCCTTCTGTTAACAGTTACATTTAGGCTTCAAAAATCATTAAAGTGGTGTTTATTATTGAAGATTATCTTACTTACTATAAACTGTTTGTCACCTAATAATCCAAAATCCAATGGAAAAATCCCAAAGACTTTTTGTCGAGGGAACCAGGGCAATGCTAATTTCCGTGTGAGCTTACAAAAATATGTCCTCCCTGCCGCTATAAATGTGAGAGATGAGAGACCGATTCCTTCTAAAAATGCATTTCAAAGTTAAGTGGAAGTTAATATGAAGCTTCAGCAGTGTGAGACAATCTTTCCCCAACCTTAGCTAATTGGTTTTAGCTACCTAAACTTAAGAAAAGCACAGGCAGATCAGAAAACAGTCATTGGGAATTTTTACAATGGCAATATGTGCCATTCAAAAAGGCTTTGAGCAACTGCTATACTGTCCTTTAGGGATGAGAACTTGATGGAGGACACAGGTGGCTGTCCACACAATGGGATCTAGCAACGACAAAAACAATTCCAGAGTCACATTACTCTGTTCACTTAGCCAGCACACATGTTTCATTGCCCTCTGTAGCTCTCTGAGATGTGAACAGGCCTTGTGAGTGTCCCTCAGGCTGTTTCTGTTCACCAGCCATAATGGATCAAAGTTCTGCTGTACAGACCAGCCAAACAAAACAGAGAAGCCGACTTTTTAACTCTTAGATTAAAGCTGTCCAAGAGAAAATGACTATCTTTACTTTGTGTGGTCAGGATCAGATCTGTGCAGCAGCAAGTGTTCCAGATGAGATCATTCAGCCTTAGCACAAGCACAGTAACCAGCAGGTGAATAATGATAGGATTCCAGTCACACTTGTATAATCATTCTGTACAGATGTCTGTTTAGAGAACTGGTTGAACAAGGAGTACCACAGATAGTGAACTGATGAACTTAAAAGCTTATCTGTAAATAAATGTATGCAAAGTGTACGCGTTAAAAAAGAACATTCCGATCTTTTTAAATTCTGACTGTGAAGGGTGTCTTTAGAGGTCTGATGCCACCATGATGGCTGTAACTATGACGATATACTACAGAAAAAAATGATAAATGTGGTGTATGTGGTGTATTTAAAAAACAGATACAAATGTTTAAGACAAAAAAAAAATATTGGTCTTTTCAGTAAGTTGCATTGTGTGATGAAAGTCTGAAGTGCTAAAAATGCGTTCAATGGGGAAAAAGTACATTTTATTGTAAAAATAAAACAAGAGTGATAAACATGACAAAAACGACATTTTTGTATATATGGGATTTTTGTAAATTTTTATTTGAATCTAATGCAACACAAACTACCAAAATTCATTTAATAAAGTACACTGTGGTCATTTTTCTGGCCTCAAGTTTGTTCATTTGTTCTTTCATTTATTCTGCGAGGTTGACGCAAGAGTTTTCTGGGGTTATTGTAATTAATAACGATACTATTATTATTCAATGTATTTGTATATGAGGATTGAAACTGTCTGCTGCCAGGGGCAAAAATCTGATGTCAACTTCTGACTTTCTCAAGATCAATTCTTGAGGGGGACACAAACAGTAGTGGTGTAACTGTGCTAACAAACACTCTGTCACCCTGTTGGCTCGGGAAAACTACATTACAGTGAAGCACCGAGATCCCATATTTATATGGAGAGATGTTAATTACACATTTTTTAGGACACAATCATTGAGGACTACAGAACTTTCCATCAGCATGAGGGTAAGTAGATAATGTCTGAATGTTCATTCATGGGTGAACTGTTCTTTTAATGTTATTGTGGCTACCTTACAGTTTGGTTTAATTGTGGTAGAGGCAAAGAAATGTCTAACATATTTGATCCTTTGTATGAACTTCTTACCAGAGGACCATGGAACGAGCAGTCGGGGCAGTGGATCAGGTGAAGGGTGCTTTTGAAACATAAAAACATGCTGCTTCAGTTATTATTGAACTTACATTGTTGTACATGTGTCGTGTCCCGTCTGGGATTTAGAAGAGTCAAATACATCAGCATGACCAGTAGAAGGCTTCATTACATGCACAGAGGACACACAAGCTTCAACCATGATGATCCCAACAAAATGGGGACAAGTTGACAGTCATAGAAGCTTTGTCACAACACCGTAAATTATAAATGCTGCATTACAAAAGTTCTCTGACGACTCTGCTATCGTCGGCCTCATCAGGGACGGGGACGACAGGGCCTACAGAGAACTTATTAAGGACTTCGTAGACTGGTGCCAGTGGAACCACCTCCAGCTCAACGCCGGGAAGACCAAAGAGCTGGTGGTGGATTTCTGCAGGCACAGACAACCCTGCACACAGGTGAACACCCAGGGAACGGACACTGAGATGGTGACATCTTACAAGTACCTGGGAGTTCACCTGAACAATAAACTGGACTGGACTGATCACACTGCAGCAACCTATAAGAAAGGTCAGAGCAGACTCCATCTGCTGAGGAAGCTCAGGTCCTTTAGAGTGCAGGGGGCACTCCTGACAACTTTCTATGACTCTGTGGTGGCCTGTTCCCCGGGTCCTATGTTCCGTGGGTCCTATGTTCCCTGCTGTGTATGTGACCGGGGAACATAGGCACGCTCCCGCATCAGCCATTTTCTATGGTGTAGTCTGCTGGAGCAGCAGCATCTCGGCAGATAGGAAGAGACTTGATAAACTTATCAAGAAGGCCAGCTCCATCCTGGGATGCCCTCTTGACCCAGTGCAGGTGGTGGGAGAGAGCAGGATGATGGACAAGCTGTCATCGCTGCTGGTGAAGGGGTCCCACCCTCTGCAGGTCACTATCACAGCACTGGGCAGCTCCTTCGGCGACAGGCTGATACACCCCAAGTGTGTGAAGGAGAGTATCGCAGGTCCAAGTGTGTGAAGGAGAGGTATCACAGGTCCAAGTGTGTGAAGGAGAGGTATCACAGGTCCAAGTGTGTGAAGGAGAGGTACCACAGGTCCAAGTGTGTGAAGGAGAGGTATCACAGGTCCAAGTGTGTGAAGGAGAGGTACCACAGGTCCAAGTGTGTGAAGGAGAGGTATTGCAGGTCCTTCCTTCCTGCTGCTGTCAGACTCTACAACCAGCACTGGTCCCAGTAGACCTCACTGTGCACTGTGCAATACAAAACTATTCACATATCCCATTTCTCTTTTTTTTTGCACTAACTGGACAATTTTCATACTCATATTATTTATTAACAATACACTGCCACACTGTTTACAATTACTCTGTTCATATTGTTCAATATTATGTATAAACTATGTATATGAGTCTATTTCTATTACTTACCTTTTTATTATATTGTTAATTTTTAACTATTATTATTGTTTATTGTAATATTACTGTCCATTAGCTGCTGTGACACAGACATTTCCCTGTTTGCGGTACAAATAAAGGAATTCTGATTGAGATAATATGTATATCAGCCGGGCTATGAAACAAGAATTCTGTTGAAGATGAGAGAGCAACGATGATTATGAAACATTGGACAGGACAAATTACAGTAAGCTTATTCTAAACACGTCCACTTACTTCATTGTTCGGGGTCACCCCGAGGTTTAGGAGAAACAGAAACTGTCTTTGTGTCAGATCACCTACTTGCAGAGAAGTATCTCAAGCAGAGAAGACGAGGCAGGTGAGCAGGAATGGAGAAGCTTTTTTGATAAAGACTTTTATTAAATTAGATACACTTAAAAGTACAGAGCCTTATAAATAGCGGCCTGTGGGAGATCCTCATTAGGAAGCCATGACAGGGCCATGACACGAGTTATCTTGTTTCTTATGTACATTAAAATCGACAAATAATGTGCACAGATCAGTAATGTCAGGGCGGTCAGGACAGGTCACAATGTATTCTGAGATGTAGCTTCTGTTTTATCACTTAATAAAAAAGAAATTCACATGAAACAGCTTAATAAAAATAGATTTAATAACATTTCGCAGTTGATTTCAATATTTAAAAGTGCAACATTTATATTATATTGACACAATTTAAAAATACATGTTAGATCATCTTCAAAGTAACAACATCAAGATGGAAAAAGGCAACCAGTTCAAGAAGTCAAAGCCTCCAGTTAGACACCATAAAAAAAAAAAACACACACACACACGGTCACAAAGGCTTCTTTAAAAATAAATCATTTGAGTTGGCAGTGATACTTTGAAGACAATGTGTGCAAAACCATTTGTAGAATCACAATATTTACAAACTCATACTTATTAACAGACACACACATATAGAGACTATTAAACTTCATTTCCAAACCATAATTTGTGCATGACAAATGATTAGTTTACAACACTGTTGATAAAGCACTGAAGATCTAGGAATGAAACCAAATGATCATATTACATCATTATTAATATACACATATAAAGTTTGCACAAATTAAGTGATAGTATTTGTACTGATATGCTAAATATTACAGTGAAGATACTGATGGTTCTATGAGCAGTCAATGAAAGTATCTGTCACATGGTGAAAGGCTCAGTCTTGGTCTCCTCCCAGAAACACACACACACACACACACACACACACACACACACACACACACACACACACACACACACACACACACACACACACACACACACAAAGCAGGCCTAAAATGCATCAAAAGGTTTACAGGCAGTGATCATTTAGTTCCCGATGCTTTCACAGATCATTTCTATTTGTCTTTCCTTCGTTTCAGTGTTTCTGTGTTGTACGTCCTGAGCAGAACTGATAATATGCAGAGACGTGTGTGTTGTTAAGATTCGATCAGTATCTGTGGTGAAGATTTCTGTAAAAATGATCAATGTGTGAAGATCTGGATACAACATACAGTTCTTCCCCCCAAAACGGCATCTGCAGTATAAAAAACAAACAAACTACTCAATCTTGCATAATAATGGCAATGTGCTTCAAATTAAGGTTTGTGGGGAAAAAGGCGCGCCATAGATATTACACATATAGACAAGTTTACTTATGTTTGACTAAGTCTCATCATTAATTCTGCTCTTTCCCTGAAAATAGGATAAAGTGAAGTCATGTCTCAAGGCCGACACACGACTTTACACTGCTTTTTCTATTAAGGGTTCATTTTGAAACTAAATTATTTTGGAATTATCATCATATCTTCCTGTCACTGACAGTGTGCTCGGCTCAGACAGGCAGAAGGTACTGTAGGGTGAGGAGAACGAACATTTTTTTGCATGTTAATTCGAGCACACAGCTAGTATGCATTAAATTATTGATGTATTAAGTATTGGTATAGCTGGTAAATACCTACTCATTTGAGGAAATGATGGGGTAGCTGCCATCCACCCACCCTTTCCTTATCATTATAATACCAAACTAATAAGTAACACGTCCTCAAAATGAACATGACATAACATGACATGCCAGCTTCTTTTTAAAAAAATATTGGAACAATTTCCAGGAAATAAAAAGGAGTAATATATCTGAAGAATCAAGCACTACCATTAATTGCATGCATAATTGATTAAGGGATAAGGAAACCACTGAATTTAGAGTCAATATTACGAGCACTGTGTAATCTCTATAATAAAGAATGCTGTCTTCTATTGTAGCCATCGAACTCTATATACAAGTTAATCTCATCTACACCCTGCTGTCACACTCCTGTAACCTTAGATCATTGTCCTGTATGTTTCTGGGACAACTATGACACAAAAAACTCGAGCTGATGAATCAAAATGAAGAAGCCTTTTATAGTGGGTCAAATCTTGAGCACTGGGTTCGGCTCTGGCTTGTCTGCCTGATGAGACAATATCTAATCCTGGAGCCCAGGAATGAGTGTGTGTTCTGTTGTTTGCTCTAATCAAGTGAAACTAAAGATGTGCAAACTCAAAGTGCTGTTTCAGTAAATCATTAGTAGCAATGGTCTGTATAGTCACTGCAATTTATGAACTAAATGTAGTTCTATCACAACTTTCAATAAAGACATTGCCTGAAATCCATATATTTAAACTGAGAGAGACCAGTTAGATCTAACCAGAAGTTCAACTGACCAATCAGCCCACAATTCATTTATAGTCTATCTTTAAAGGCGTAAATTGTAAGAAATGGCCAGAATTGGAAGGCAGCATAACCCCCTGCTGATGCTCACACGGGACTGTCACTCTTTGCTGCAGTTATCTTTGGAAGCATGACGCGGCAGAAGACCAAGAGAGCTTTAAGTTTGTTTTACGATGAGTAAAGATAGCTAAGCTCGTCTTAATTCAGTAAAAGAGAGAAACTTGAATTCAGACGGTGTACAGTTGTATTTTTTCTGTTTGGTAAGAACATTTGACATTTTGTGAGATTTCATTTACTTATTAGACCAAGTAGCCAAACTGCAGCTTTTACGTCTCCCAGTAGAAACTACAGGGGCTATCAGACTATTACCTACTGAGGTACAGAGTGGTATGAGGAGACAGGACGGACACTGTTGTTTCTTCACTCTCTGTTCAGGATTCATTTCAAAGTTCTTGTCTTCACATACAGAGCCTTGTGGTGGCCCCAACACAATGGAATGCTCTTCCTACAGACTTACTTACTCACTATGCAGTCTCTGTTAATGCTTTTATAAAGCAACTGAAGACTTATTTATCAAACTGGCTTTTGTCTCACCTGCTGCCATCTAGTGTTGGAATCTGTATGCTTTTATTTATCTATTTTTATGTATTTTTTTTCTCCCTTTTGCTGGTTTAGTTGTTATCTCACTTGTGAAGCACCTTGTGACCGTGCTCTGTGAAAGGTGCTATATTAAATAGACTTTCTTCTGTTGAGAACATTAGTTCATTTAATTAATGTAACTAAAATTCTGGCCATATCTTACAAATTAACTCATCATACTATTAATCAAGACAAAGGATATCAGAAGACGAGAAATAAGATATTGTACAAGTATATATTGGAAAAATAATTTTCTTTTCATTAATGGTTTTTGAGGTCTGCTTATTTACACGTCCAATGGCACGACAGCAGGAACTTTAAACAGATTCATCCTGGGAATGAGCACAGTACAGAACAGAGCACATATCGGAAAGGTGCAATACAAAGAACATTTTTGTAAAAGGAACCTCAGTGGCTGCAGTCAGTGGTGTTTGGGGCAGTGAAGAAAGCTGTGCAAATATTCTAACACATTAACATGGGCACCAAACCTGTGCACACTTCAGCCATCTGAGCCAGTCCGGACAGTTTGTCTCTGTTGTTGTACTGCCGATATTAATGGTCTTTGTGTTTGGTGTGAAATCTCTCCAACAAAGCTCTCAGTACGTTCCCTGGGATCTTCTGGTGCTGGTCTATCAGTGACTGGACCGCCTGCTGCACCTGCAGAGCAAAAAACATTGTCAGCGGCACAATATTTGAATGACTGATGTTTTAATGAACAGCTCACATTACTGCAAACATCCTGTAGGACACCCCTAGAATTTAACTAAAGGGTGGTGCAGTATGCTGCAGTTTAGGGCCCATCAGAGAATGACATGTCAGTGGCAAATGATGGAATTATATATAATAATTATTATATAAACAAAGAAAGAAAAGAAAAGAAAAGAAAAGAAAAGAAAAAGGGAAAGAGAAAGACCTGATGCTCCCTGACTGCCTTCGATACTCCAAAGTTCCTAACCTTCACTGGCGCTGCATATAAAACCTTCCCCTTCACACCCTCAAAGAAACCCAGGCTTGGACAGGCAAAGCACAGCAGCTTTCTTTCTTCTTCCCTGCCAACCTCAGCAACGGGAACATTGGACTGAAGATTGAAAGGAATTCTCAGCAGTACAATAGCTTTAGGTCACTCACTTTCTCTGCCAGCTCTGCTGCATTTATGTTGGGGTCATATGGGATGGGATCACCAAGGAAGGTTCGAAATTTCACAGGAAAGCCACCATAAACAGGAGCTGCAGGGAAACGAAACCTCTCATACAACCAGCGGTAAAGTCCTGGAGAGAAAGAGACAGAGAGAGAGAACATTACTGGGAGAAGCATCAAGAGAGGACTGACACAAGGCTGTAGATGAATCCACAGGTTACCATCAGATTCAGATTCAACGGTCAGGTCAGCACACACCCCTTGCTAACACACTATCTTCAGGACAAGTTTGACGATATTCCATTTTTCTCTTCTTGTTAACAGCACAGACCCATACAAACAATGAATTCATTCTTCTGTGGACTTCCTGTGCTGTGTGAGTCCTCATCAATGATACCATCAGATTGGTGATGCTATCTTTTTGTGATTTGAACTTTCTCTACACTTACTGAGTGTTCCCAGAGACCTGAAGCCTTCCCGCAGATTCTGAGTAAACATTGGAATTACTGGCTGAAAGAAAGAGAGGAAGAGAAGATTAGAGTGGAGAGCTTTCTACACTGCAGAATTCTAATAAGGACAATCACATGTGTTGAAGTCATATACAGTACAGTGCAAGTGTAGGCAGTGCAATATAGGACTTCTTTATTTGACTGTAGGAGTGGAAGTACCAATAATCCATTTAGTTTACTGATTAATCAGAACAATCCACACATGCTGGATAATATTAAATGTATTGAAGAAGATTTGAAAATGGTGAAAAAGTTATACTAATCTGGCAGATAGGTCACAACCACGTGACACAAAACGCTTTAGCTATTTAAAGGTAGGGTTGGTAAATTATTCCTGAAGCATTTTTTCTTATAGTCTCTAATCTATAATCTAATCTCTTAACATTCCAACAACAATCACTAAATCAATGTCAAATGCTCTGACAAATATAAGAAGGAAATCCTGTATCTGCAGCTTGCGCATTGACTGACCATGACGGCAAGTGTTGCAGTCTGTTAATGCATCCAAAAGCCAAAAAATATATAGAAATATGTAAATTTCTATCTGCAGTCGACAAGTCTACAATATCATACACTCCAGGCTGAAGCTTTAAATTAAGCACTAAAAGACAGTCATTTCAGTAGATTTCTGGAACACCAACGCACCACTTGAGAGTCGATGGCGACCTGGGCGAAGCCTTTGCGTTTACCCCAGAGAAGAGGGTAGGTCTCATCACTGAACAGAGCTTCCCGTACTCCTCCTGGAGAAATCCCCAACAAGTGGCCATTCTTCAGAGCACGCACACACTCCTCCTGAGGGCCATGGATCACACTGAATACCTCACACAGTAATTTGAAACCTGGAGGAACAGGTCGGGATGAGACAGAGTAAGGAAACAGAGTCGAGTAGAGAGGAAAAGTTTTATGGCAAAAAATGTGTTTTATGAGGTCGCAGTGACTTCGACCTTTGACCACTGACAACCAAAATGTAATAAGTCCATCCTAGGGTACAAGTGGACAGTTGTGCTAAATTTGAAGAAATTCCTAAAAGGCCTGCCTGAGATATCACCAGAATGAGATGAACATATGACCACAACTGCGATTAAAAATGATTGTCATGACTTTTTTCCATGACTAAGATGACGAAGATGAATATGACAAACGACAATAGATTTACAACTTGCACATTGCTGTTTTGGCCTGTGCTCTCTTGTAAAAGAGATTCTGAATTTCAATGGGAGTTTTCCTGGTAAAATAAAAATAAAAATACAAAAATAAATCAATTTATAAACAAGCCTGTGGGAGCTTGGTAGTGTTGAAGTTCAAGTCATGGGACCGCAATGTAGTTTGTTTCTAGCCGAATGTTAGCCTTTTACCTCAACTGCAACTAAGTGCAACTGCATTTACACAAAATCACTGAAATGGTGTTCATTTGTGAAAATGATCTTGCTGAATGAAATATGTAAGTATCATAAACATGTGTCGAGGGAACCAGGGCAATGCTAACTCAGCCTGCAAAAATACATCATCCCTGCAGCTCTCAATTTGTGTGAATAATGCTAATAAAAAAAAAATTGAAGCATACAACCAAAGCCTACAAATATAACAAGGTTAGTCCTGCATGTTTATAACAGTGTCAGTACCTGGGATCTTGAAGAGGAAGTGGTCAGCAACTGAGTGGCAGGTCCGTCCCTTCTGGATGATAACATTGGCCAGAAAGTAATAGTAATCGATGGGAATGGCTCCATGATAATACACTATCAGTGCTGGTCCTTTGTCAGGGATCTTCTCCATCCCATGAATCTCATAGCCTGGTACACAGGCCAAAGCACATTAGACATACATGACAAACATACATTCCATTATGAGCTAATAAGCACTGTGGCGAGCACAGCTGCAATTCAGAACATGCAAATATACAAAAGGGCTTGGTCGGCAAATATACAAAACACAAGCAAATGAGGGAAATGTTCACCAGTTTGACAGCACGCACACAGCATTCAGAACAAAAAGCTGCAAAGTGAAAAACACAACAGTGTACAGAAAACCCAACCAGATACAGAAACACCTTTAAACAATGCAACACCAACAGTGCAAACACCATGTCTGGCTCTGCTGGTTGGTGAAGGGTGACCGGGCCTCAGCCATGAATGCCCCCAGACTTTGGAACAGCCTGCCTGAGGACTTCAGGTTGGCTAACTCAGTTACCAATTTTTTTCATTGTTAAGGTAGCTGGTTGGACGGCTTTTTCTTTTCCCACGAGGCCAAGTGCTTGTTTTTAAATGTTTTCTGTCGTTGTACTGGTTTTCATGATTTTATGTTTTTATTCTACTGGCTTATGTGTTGTGTATTTACTGGCTTCTGTGTTGTGTATTTACTGGTTTTGATGTTGTGTATTTACTGGCTTCTGTGTTGTGTATTTACTGGCTTCTGTGTTGTGTATTTACTGGCTTCTATGTTGTGTATTTACTGGCTTCTGTGTTGTGTATTTACTAGTTTTGATGTTGTGTATTTACTGGCTTCTATGTTGTGTATTTACTGGCTTCTGTGTTGTGTATTTTCTGGCTTCTATGTTGTGTATTTACTGGCTTCTGTGTTGTGTATTTACTAGTTTTGATGTTGTGTATTTACTGGCTTCTGTGCTCTGTATTTACTGGCTTCTGTGTTGTGTATTTACTGGCTTCTATGTTGTGTATTTACTGGCTTCTGTGTTGTGTATTTACTAGTTTTGATGTTGTGTATTTACTGGCTTCTATGTTGTGTATTTACTGGCTTCTGTGTTGTGTATTTACTGGCTTCTATGTTGTGTATTTACTGGCTTCTGTGTTGTGTATTTACTAGTTTTGATGTTGTGTATTTACTGGCTTCTATGTTGTGTATTTACTGGCTTCTGTGTTGTGTATTTACTGGCTTGTGTGTTGTGTATTTACTGGCTTCTATGTTGTGTATTTACTGGCTTCTGTGTTGTGTATTTACTGGCTTCTATGTTGTGTATTTACTGGCTTCTGTGTTGTGTATTTACTAGTTTTGATGTTGTGTATTTACTGGCTTCTATGTTGTGTATTTACTGGCTTCTGTGTTGTGTATTTACTGGCTTGTGTGTTGTGTATTTACTGGTTTTGATGTTGTGTATTTACTGGCTTTAATTGCCTTTTAACTTATCTGTACACAATCAAATTTTATTTCACTGTAAAAACACCTTGTAACCTTGTTAAGAAAGGTGCCTTATAAATTATTATCAATATAATTAATATCAGTATTGTTATTATCAAAATAAGAATAATTGTGTGTATTCATTATTATTCTGTAATAATGATATTGTGCTATTGAGTGTATTTCAGGAGGGGTTAATGACATTAAAACACATCAACATTTTTCAAGTTTTTCAAGCAGCTCTGCTTTGTGTTTCATGTTTGTGTTTGATCACAGGGCAGATATATGTCATTATTTTGTCCATAATTTCATTTCCTGTATTTGCGGTCAGTCTGTGTATTTGGTGGTATTTGCTGTATTTGCGGTCAGTCTGTGTATTTGGTGGTATTTGCTGTATTTGCAGTCAGTCCGTGTAGTTGATGGTATTCCCTGTATTTGCGGTCAGTCTGTGTATTTGGTGGTATTTCCTGTATTTGCGGTCAGTCTGTGTATTTGGTGGTATTTGGTGGTATTTGCTGTATTTGCGGTAAGTCTGTTTTTGGTGGTATTTGCTGTATTTGCGGTCAGTCTGTGTATTTGGTGGTATTCCCTGTATTTGGGGTCAGTCTGTTTATTTGGTGGTATTTTCTATTTTTAAAGATTGCCCTCTTTGTATGGGTTAGTGAGACAGGCATATTCCTGCTATAATGGAAAGTTTTAAACTTATTGTCTGAAATTAAGAAATTCATTATTTTAATAAATCAAAATATATTAAGTCATATCGGCGGTTTTCACAGCCGAAATTTCAACGTGTCAAAGTAGGAAAATCAAAGGTGTATCTCCTATTTATTTTCTTAACTGGTGATAATATAATGTTATCTGAATGAATAGGATCACACGGAGTGCACACGGTTACGTTATGAGTTGTTTTAAAGGTCATGTAACCACTGTTCCTGCAGAGACAAGTTAACATGCATTGGTCAGTTATAACTGACTACATGATTAAATGTTAGACTGACTTTAACATGTTGATACCATAATGCAGCAATCAGCCATAACATCTGTTTTGAACAATTACTAACATATACAAATGTCATTCTACTTAAGTATACATTTTACCTTTTTAGCTGTTCCAAAAAATGAAAGCATGTCTTTTCATTATTACTGGTTTATTATCCAGCTATAAACTTGATAAAATAATAATAATAATAATAATAATAATAAGTATTATTATTATTATTAATAATTTTAAGTTTAATAATCATATTTAATAATAAAATAATTACTGACTGATTATAATTTACTGCATCTTTTAAAGTGGAACATTATCTTACATGTTACTCGAGTTGTCGTTCATGATTTTAAACCGAATTATGCAAACTGTGAACATTTTATTTCCTCACTTCCTCACAGAAATGGCACAGCAGTGCTCCAGTGCGCTCCAGCAGCACTTCACCTATGAACAGGATGGAAAGGAAGCCACGAATAAATAAAGCCCATCATGTCTTACCATGCCATATGGCTCCATGTCCATCCCACAGAGTAGCCAGGGTCTTCCTTGCTCCATCCCACAGGTTGTTGCAGTAAGCTTCCTTTAGCTGATTCTTCCTCTGATAGAAGAAAACATGACGAAAGATAAGGTTTGGAGTGACTCAAAGCAGGACAGCAGCAACGGGTAACTAACAACCTGAGTCTTTTTTCGATGGTTTTGCCCATAACTTTTATTCCTAATATTAACCATTCTTTAATCTTCATTTCAACAAGTGTGCTTGGACATGACTGTCAGATCTGGTCAGGCTTGCAGGAGCTCATTATTATTCCCTTCTTATATACTCCTCTGATACATTACTTGCAAATACACACACTCAATACTCAAAGTTAGCTAAAAATGAAAATTCCGTGACTATGCTGACAGTCTGGTTGGTGGTGAAGTTTCATTTAAAGATCTTACAAATGACATATAATGGCTCCATACAGCTTCTCTGGTATATTCCAAGTCTCTGGAAGTTTTTCAAATTGATTTAAAAAGATGTTATTTACACCCCTCTATGAGCAGAAATCTCCACTGTAGCCTCTGAGCTAAAAGTGTTAGGCTACACCCCATCTGAAGAGGGTGCACAAGCTCGCATGCACTGCGCATCGAGGGTGTAAATAATGTCTTTTCAATTCGAAGTGCTATACTGCAGGCAACTGGACTTGTTTCAGTGGAACTGGACTGGAGTTAGAATAGAGTTTGATAACATGTTCTTTTGCTAGTTATATGTTTAGTTTAATTATTTATTTGTTTGGCATGTCTAGTTTTGTCTAATCAGTATTTAGTTTTGTTTCGGTAACACTATGGGCACCCAAGGTTAGTTAGGACAGGTGTAGGACCATGATGCATCTGGGTGGGCCTATGGTTGTTCACCAGAGCATCTCTGGTGAACAACACTTGTTTTGCATTTCACAAATGTTCTCTAATGTGATCCAAACACCTCAAACTTAGATTTGTCTGTCCGTACTGGATTTTCCCATTTGTATCCACAATCTAACGTCTGTGTTCTTTTGCCCATCTTAATCTTTCCCTTTATGACTTTTTCTTTGGTACTCTGCCTAGAAGGCCAGCTTCCTAGAGTCGCCTCTTCACTGTTGACGCTGAGACTAGTGTCTTGTGGTTACCCTTTAATGAAGCTGCCAGTTGAGAGCCTGTGAGGCATCTGTTTCTCAGGCTGAAGTCTATGATGTACCTGTCCTGTGGCTCAGTTGTGCACCAGGGTTGATGTTCAGATACCAGTTTTTCCTTCCCAATACCGATTCCAGTACATGGGCTTTGGGTGTTGGCCAATATCGAGTACTGATCCGATACCAGTGCATGCTCAGGTAAAACCTTGACTTGAGAATGACTGCCATACAACATACTTTAATATCTATTTTAACAGTCATAAGTGAAAAAGAACAAATAAAAGAAATATAGGAATGAATAACAATTCCTTTAAAAACTGTTAAAGTGCAGCCACTTTTTAAATAGAACAGTTTAAAACACTAGTGCAACAGCAACTTAAATAAATCTAGGAATAAATAATTCCCTTAAAAGTTACTCATGGAACTTGATTGCTTGCAGCACCGCACTTTGAAGGGCAAATGTTCGACGAGCTACTGTGTCCACCCAGCGTGCAGACCCAGCAAAGACATGGGGCACACGTTGGAGGTCCAAATGTCAGTAGTAAAGCTGATTGCTTTAGTCTTTCAGCCTACTGTACATGAATGTGTTCCCTTACTGTCTCATAAAGTTTGGGGAGTGCAGTTTTCGTCATGCTCTTTTTCATGATGCGTCTTCAAATGCTTTATAAGGTTGTTGGTGTTGAAATTGGCAACACTTGTGCCACCCCTCGAAATTACAGCCTTGCTTACTGAACATGTGGCTGTTTTACTGGTGGGGTTAACCATAGATAGTTTATCTCCCATTGCTAAGTCATATCTAAGGTCCGTCTATTTACTGGAGTAGTGAACAACGTTGCCATTGCATAAGAACCTTATGGGGCTCTAACGACTGTTTCAACTATTGGTCAAACTCTCAGGTGTTGCCAGGGAAACAGAGTTACTGCTTATGAAAAACATTATATTTTGATCCCAAAACACACGTAGCAAGTAACCATGGTATAAAATCAGCCCAACAACATTAAGTTGAGTTTTATGTCATGTTACAAAAATTTCACAGGTCTGACCTCCACAGATTAAAACAATTAATTTTACTAAAAAAGTGCCTTAGATTCTTATTCAGAAATCAGACCAACATGACCAGAGACCAGGACGTTTGCAGAGTCAAGTGCACACATGTTCCTGCTGTTTACTTGTTTGCCATTGCGTAACTTATCTGGTCAGACAGGTTTTACACTGATGAAAGAGGGAATAAACAGCACTAAGGTGGTCCATGTGTTTGCCTCACTGCAGTGCAATGGCTCCGGGCTGTGATTGGTTGTTCAGTCCCATACTCTAATCAACATTGAGCTGGCTTTGAGCTATGACATTTTGTAATTGACTAATTAATTATGTAAAGGTACTGTATAAATAATAGGTAGTGTGGCTAACATGCTATTGCATAAGCACTTATGCTAAAAGTGAAACTGGGATGGCATTTTGAATCATTTGTGAGTGCTTGTAAAATCTGGTAAATGACATCAACTGTGGTTCACAGACGATGGAAAATCAATAGTGTTTACGTACCTTATAGACATGAAGGAAGAGTATAGAGAGGTAAAGGAGGATGACGATGAGGAAGGGCAAGATGAAGACGACAGCCAGAGGGGTGAAGACCCACAACAGGTACTCCAAAACACTCAGATAGTCCTCCACCTGGCCAAGGCCGGCCCATTCCTCCCACGCATGAAACACACACACCTGTAGACCAAAACAGAAAGGCCAATAATTACATCCACAACACTGGTCCAGACTGAAATATCTGAAGAACTATTGAGGGATTGCCATGAAATCATGTCAGTTAGAGTTAGTCATTGAGAAGTTACAAAACCTGTTTTTGGCAGCTGGCCATAACTCAGGAATGTAGCATGTTAGTGGTGGGGGGATGGAGTTTCCCAGCTTGCTTGAGACAATGTGTTTGAGGCCATAAGCTGAAGTAATGTGTTTAAATGTGTTCTACATAACCACCGATGATGCCTGTTAGACACTGCCTGTGTGAGCCGAACATGTTGCTTTTTATATTTTGGCATCCATATTAATGGGTTAGAGCAAACACACTGCGGGCATTGGTAGCACGGCTCACAAGTGTGTCAAGCGAGGCTGCAGCAGGAGTCTGGCCTATTTTTACAGAGACTTGCATATTTTTACACGCACGCAGTTCTCGGCAAAAACAGACCTGAGAACGACCTGTAGACATCATAACAGCTTTTTACTACAGTTTTAATGTCTGTATCTGTAGAATATGTCACAGTCATGAAGATAATACACACAACAGGTGAAGGGCAGTTTTTTTCCCCTGTGAACTCTATTTCTGTCTCTTTCTCCCTCCCGCTTTCCCGCTCTTTCAACATTAAACAGGCAGGCAGCGTAGACCACGGGTAAGCCTGCTACATTAGTGTCAGAATGGGGATACAAAAGGGGCAGCCATGTTAAAAGAGAAAGAAGAGCTCATCATACACTAGGGTGGGCAGTATCCAATTTTTGATACCGTTAAACTTTCCCAAAAATTTCCTGTTATATGGTATTACCACCAGATGATAAAAATGCACATTGTTGGGCTCTCAGGGAGCCGCCGATTGATGCTATGCCATATTCTGCTACAAGGTGGCTGCCCTGCACTTCAACTGTAATTTTCCATCTTATGTCACATTAACATTTGTAAAATGTCATTATGTTAATCTTTAGGTTTTGTTGTAAGTGAAGCACTCAATCCACATAATTTATTTATTTCAAAGTATTTTGAGCTGCATCTCTTTGATGAAAAGTGGTTTATAAATAAAGATTAGGCTTATAGTATCATTATTACAGTATTATTTTCACACAACGACAATAATATGATACATGTTCTGCATTATCAGCAGGGGGCTATGAACGCAACGACAAATCTTGCACACAGCCTCATCGTGATTTGCTGGCTCTTCCTTGTCATTCGGTCAGAATCCAAAATGCTGACAAATTGCAGCAGTTTCCGGATTGCCAGCTGTACTTTCCCATGTTAAACACACAAACCTCGTCGGCTCACAGCTGTGTCTCTGGGCTATGCAGAGTGGACAGGCAGAGTGTCTACAGGGAGTGCTGCCCCTCCATACACACCGCTAGAATGACTCGGTTTCGGCAAGGCATCGTTTGCCACTGGGCTGCTCTAGAAGGGGCAGCCTGCCCTTCAGACATCCAGCCTGTCTGTTCTCTCTAGCCCAGAGATGAACCAGCAGCGAAAGAAAGAGATCCCTCCACACTGTCACCAAAGACAGCGCCTCCACCAGGTCATCACCACCAATTTTCTATTGCAATGACCACGCATCCCTCACTCAGCCCCTCAACTTTAAAGAACCTAAGGGGCAGCTGGCCCGGTAGTTGGAGACACTACAGGACTCAATCAAATCAAAATGTCATTTCTATAGCCCAAAACCACAATCACACTGCCTCAGTGGTCTTTACAATCTTTACACTGAAAGACATCCTCTGTCCTTAGACCATCGATTTGAGCAAGGAGAAACTTCCCAAATGAAAAAACCCTTTTAGCAAGGGGATAAAAACAAACGGCAAAAAAAAACAAAGAACAAAAACTTTGAGATGTGTCTCTGGGCTGGCCACCTCCACGCCAACGCTGATGCTCTTTCTTAATGCCCCTCCGAGGAAGAGAAATGTCAATACAGCCATTGTGTTGAAGAACAGACCGTGGGGACCGAAGTGGTAGCAGCTCTGTGCAACACCCTAGCAGACAACAACAGCATACCCCAGATGGCAGCGGCCCTAAGGCATCATCAACAGCCCATCATCATCAATAGAAGCCCTGCGTATCTGCTACGTAAGGGTCTGGACTGCCGGAGCTGCAACGCAGTAGATACGTAATGCAGCGGAGCCAGTGGAATTACACACACAGACTAGAGTGAAACCTATCAGCTCCGCTGCCGTGGTGGATCGGAAATGGACTGAACATGGAGTGGAATTTGGGGGTGAGGCCTGTGCACTCCCTGATCAGAGTACCGCCACCACTGCTGAGCACCTGGACAATGACATGAGGCCAGGTGATCATCACGAAGACCCAGATTACGCCACTACACCCTCAGAACCAGGGGCATCAAATTAGCTATCCTGACAGCTGCCAGCAGCGAGACTGGGACCTGCTTCTGCTCCTGGTCCTGTGGGCATATCGGACAGCAGTACAGGAATCCACCAAGTGCACCCCTGCAGCCCTTATATTTGGACATGAGCTCCATACCCTTGTGGATTTGGTGTTTGGTCTGCCACCTGAACCAGGCGTGGACTACCTTTGCAACCTCCAGGAGTGGCTCTGGGAAATAGAGGTGTGCATCACGATGCAGACGTTGAAGATTCTGCATTGATGCAGAAACAGAGCATAATCGAGAGTCTGATTGTCCGGCCTCAGCTGGACAATAAAGTTAGGTTGCGACGTTGCTCCCATGCTTTGAATTGTGGGCAGACACTAGGCTAACATTGCTTATGTATGAGGGATGTTGGAGGGAGGCAGAGATCACCTGCAAGTGATAAAAAAAAAACTAATTGAGTACTTTTTAAAACTGACATCTCGGGGCACGTCAGATTTTATGACCTTGCTGGGAAGCACGAACTGGACGAGACCCACGCTGGGCGTGACTTCTGCCTCGCAACAATTACTAATAATGTTAGCCATTTTCACCTGAAGCTAACATCTGCAGCCATATATAATAACTGTTGCAGTAAGTCCAGCTAGTCAGCTAAGATCTGAGGAGGTGTGTGCAGCAGAGTCAATAGATGCCTTATCTTAAAGCTGTCATGTGAAAACAATATTATTGTAGATTACAACAAACGTGAAAGGCCCTGTCGATGGATAAATGTTTTATATTTGTAATGTTTATGTATTGGGGTACAGATATTGAAAAGATGCAGCTTTTATTTTGTAGACTGCTGTAGTCTCATTATTGGCAGGACTTTCTGAATAAAAGGGGAATTTAAATGATGAAAAAGTAGCCATGTACAGTAATACAGATCATTGAGGAAGCCATACACTGAGATGCATCGAGAATTGTTTTGCATTTGAATCGTTGACAGCTGAATCTAATCAAATCTAATCGTGAGGCCAGTGAAGATTCACACCTCTACCGGGAAATGCATGAACTGACCAGACAGGCCCTCTGGGATGCTGGGTCATGACAGAAGTGGGCCTAAGACTCCCGCTGCAGGGGAGAGGACTTTGCGCCAGTAGTGCAGGTGTGCAGGAGTCCAGCATGCTTGAGAAAATTTGTTTGCCATAAGCTGAAGTAAACTTTGTTGTGTTCTGAATAACCACTAATGTTGCCTGTTTTGCAGTAGTAAGTGTTAATGTTCTGAACAAATGTGTCTAATAGATTATGGTTGCTGTTTAGGTCAATGACATTTTCACACCATGAGTTAAGTCACTCACACAATGAGTGACCTCCCACATGTGTGAGTGCATGTGTATGTTATATTAAAGCAGGGCCTAGGGGCAAAAAAAGAGTATTTCCTGTATATTGGTCTCTGCCTGATTTCTTGCAAAACAATGCTACAATATGCTAATTATGACAAGTGAAAAGCAAGCTTTCCTCACTTAAAGAAAATGTCTACAGGCTGGACAGGGTTCATACCAGGAAGGAGACAGTGTCCTCTGCTCCCATCAGACAGGACTGGTTCACACTGTCTGACATCCTGCTCCGCTGTCAGACACAGAAGCTGTAGCTCTGAACCAGCTGATGGCAGGATCAGTCAGTCAGACAGCTTCACACCGCTGCTACATACAGCTGCAGTAAAGGAGAGGAAAACACCACATACTTAAGTATTCAGTTCAATAACTCAACGTATGCATGAACAGTAGGATATTTCCTATACTGCAATTCAATTAGGTAAAGTAATGTTACAGCTGTCTGTCAGGGAAACAGGTAAACTTGAAGGGTTTTGATCGTTTTGTCAGTGACAATGATTTGTGGAACAGCTAACCTTTCATTGTTAGTGAGGTTTAGAAGAAGGTATCGCTATCTGAATGGCAATTTAGTCACGAGTCTTGACACCCAGCCTTATATGTTGCACTGAGTAATATGACATCAGTCAAAAGCTGTTGCTTTGACTAAAAGGGAGCTAACTTTAGCAGTTGGGGTTACACCCTAGCTATGAAGAGCAGACCGGCGAACACATTAGCTAACTATAAGTGCGATAATACATTTTTTTAATAATAACTGAAGACAGTCGCTGCGGTCAAACACTAAGCTAACGTTGAATGAGGACTGCTAGAGAATTCAAGAGCTGCCAGCTAGTCAACAGCCAACGTCACCCACAATAAAGACAGAAGAAACAGGAATAAGATTACCTTAGAGCAGCGCCATTAAAATACCCCACTGTACATTTAATGTAACACTAGCACAACAGTCCTGGTCCTTATGACGGAACGCTTTGAGTGTGACACAATCAGGTGTTAAGGTGAATCAGTGTCACTGGAAACAAATGTGCCGACTGATGCGTTCCACTCAGCAGCAACAGAATTAAACGAAACTTCCTGTTTGACGCATAACCTTCAAATTAAAAGCGCAAAAATAAAAATGAAACCTCAGAAAGGAAAAACCTGAGGAAGATGACACTTTGCCGAGAGCGACTTTGGGGGGATAGAGCAGGGAAGGCATCATAGTAATAAACAATAGGATTACGAGCCCAAGAGTCCTCAGAAGTCCAATGAAATAAATCCATAAGGGTCAACTAAAATGAGCCAAATGTTATATTGAACATTATGTTTGTTTGTTTTTTAAAGATATATTGCGAAGCCAATTCCTTGGGTCTCTTGAAAAGATTATTGCTACAAACCTTTGTAAAGTAGCACTACTTAATATCAAATCGAAGAAATTATGCTTTCGTGAATAGTGTGACTATATAAACATGTAAATATGCCCTACACCACAACTTCATATGGAGTTTTAATTTTCTAAAAATTTGACTTTTATTTTCAGTTTAATAATTTGATTTACAGAAGAAATCCAGCTAAATTCTGTTCCGTTCTATTTTATTTATTTACTTTTTTCTTCCTCATGTCCAACTGATTTCTTGTCTTTTTGTGAGGATATATTTCAAGTCATCATATAGTTGTGTTTTTATGTGTATTTTTTCCTGTAGTAATTAAAAAAATAAGCCATTCAATATGGAATCCATCAGCTTTTTTTCTTAAAGTTCTCAATTAACTTAGATATTACATTATTTTATAAGTTATTTTAAAGTGTGTGGAGCAGCATTGCACAAAGAATTGTACAGTGTCTCTCATTTTCAAAAATAGACTGAATTTTAAAGAGACTTCCATGATTTTTACTTCTATTAAAATTCCGTCATAGACAATATTGAACATTGTCTTTATCCACATTTTTGTTGTTCGGTTGTTTATTTGTGTACAGAAAAACAGCAACAAAAAAAAAGAGGTGCAAAAATAGCTCTTTTATTCTGAAAAGATATGACGGGAAGTGTCAGTCGGTCTTCCGTTCGGTGGAAGATGTTCCTGAACGTGATGCAGGAAGCAGCTCGTGCTGGTGATCGGCTAGTGGCCCGTGTGTGACCGTGTGTGCTGCTGCTGCTGCTGCTGCGTGCTCAGACTGATCATGATGCTGGAGAGGAGCAGGTTGACGGTGGTGGCGGAGATCTTCTTCAGCAGGAGACACTCATCTACTGAGGAGGAGGAAACAGTCCACTGCCGCTGCTCCAGAGCCTTCGTACAGTGAGCATGTCTTTCCTACTGCACGCACTGACATGATGTGTGATGAACAGTACTGCAGAGTGTGTGGCTACATGAAGCTTCAGCAGCGTGTTTGTGTCTGTGTTCTCTGCCTGTGTCCAGGGACAGGGAGCTGTACCGCTCTGATAACAGACTGCTCTCCGTTGACCTGACAGTTCAAGGTAAGTGACACCGTTCAGGGTTCAGCATGCAGGCGGTACTGGGCAACACCACAGTGGTGTGGGTTCAGATCTGGTGTTATTTGAATCTCTCAGCTGGTACTGAGGTTCTCCAGTGACTGAATATACACACACGCACACACGTTGTGAGGTTGCATTGATATATGAAAGTATGATCCCATAAATAATACTTCCAGATGATGATGAAGAAGATGAGGATGAGGAAGAGGAGGTGTTGGATGAAGAGGCTCAACTGATGGCCAGCATGGGTCTGCCCCTGGCCTTTAGCTGCTCCTCTGCCAAGAGGAGAGCAGTAAGTTACTTTACCTTTATGAAAAGTAATCTGTAATGGATGGTCTGTTGTTTTTCCAGGCCAGTTCAGATGAAACCACGTCCTCCTCCATGAGACGAAAGACTCGACCACATATGACAGCAGAAGCAGTTTGGAAAGTTAGAGCCCAACCAATATTGTTTTTTCCCTATCCTGATACTGGGGAGTAAAAGCATTCTCATAATGATATATAAGCCCAAATTCACTTAAACACACATTTCTTTCAGTGAAACCTGACCCTCTAAAGGTCTGCACGGCCCCGCTGTCCTCAAATCCAGTGCCCCATATCACGATTTTTTCAAGCTACTGTAGCATCATATCACATGTACCCGAGCTTAGCGTGGTGTCCAATGGGAACCCCCCATTTGAGGCTTTCATCGTGAGGACATGGGTGTGGTTTCATCTAAACTCGGTTTGAAAAATGATAGGCACATTTCTGCTGCTGAATGAGCCTGTGTTTGGTCACGTGACAGAGGAGGAAGCCTGCCTCAGACTGGGTACCATCTGAAGAGGAGGAAGGTGAAGAAGATCTACAGGAAAACAAAGGTAATACAATCAAATTATTAGCACTATTATTATTATTGTTGTTGTTGTTGTTGTAATGGTGATGATGACTTGTGGTGTTGTTTGTCTTGCAAATTCTGACCTAGCTGAGATGAACGAGGTGAGTGATCCACTGGAGAAAGGAACAGGAGGGATCCAAGATACTGGCTGGGAAGCCTACTGGGGTAAGGAGGGAGGACATGAGGATTACTGTCAAGTACACATTCATGTACACTTG
Source organism: Pagrus pagrus (assembly GCF_965226575.1). Lineage (NCBI taxonomy): Eukaryota > Metazoa > Chordata > Actinopteri > Spariformes > Sparidae > Pagrus > Pagrus pagrus. The sequence goes on along the minus strand of NC_140196.1, from coordinate 27,090,816 downwards.
TACACATTCCTGTTCACTTGTACACTGCACAGTTGTACAGTTCAACCCAATGATGACATTTAAAGGTGCACTATGTAGTTTGTGGGATAAATGTTAATGAGTAGAGAAAGATTTTCACTGGCTGATTTTTTTTTTTCTGCCTAAACAAACTAAATAATCAAACTCTCTTTGTTTTCATGACTGAATAAACTGAATAAACAAACTGACCTTAAAGGACAACACACTTGCCACCTTTCTAGCTTCAAACAGTGTTCTGGGACCTTATTTTCCTCTGAGAACAGCTGGTTTATTCACTTATGGAGAAAAAGTTTGTATTATTACCTCATTAATATTGTAGATATTAAAATGATGAATTCAAAAAGAGTTTGAATTTCTTCTCCAAAACTACATAGTGCCCCTTTAATGTTTCCCCTCAATGGACTCCAGTTGTAAACATGTTTCAGACATTGTTCACTCAGATGGACAGAACACTAACCTAAGTGTTGTGTTGTGTCTTGTTTTGCATCATATGCGTTTCAGATATGCACCTCATTATGTAAATGTTTAGACATTTTTACATTCTGACTATTTTATATGTCAAACTGCTGTTTGACAGAACAGTCTTAAAGGATAAGTTCACCCAAAGTCACTCTGTCATTATCTACTCACCCTCATGCTGATGGAAAGTCAGGTGATGTTTTGTAGTCCATAAAACATTTCTGGAGCTTCACAGCAAGACAGCGTTGCAACTGAAGTAGCTGGAGACTTGTTTTAAAACATGAAAAACAACCACAGATGTACATGAAATGGCTCCACACGGCCCAGCTAGCATAACCCAAGTCTCCAGAAGCACAGAGAACCTAAATTGATTTAAAAAGACGTCATTTACACCCTCAACACTTGGTCGAGCTTGTGCACACACTTCAGACTGGGATGCAGGCTTACGCTTTTAGCTTAGGAGCTACAGTGAAGATTTCAGTTTATGAATAACGTCTTTTGAAATCAGCTTAGGTTTTCTGGGCTTCCATAGACTTGTATAATGCCAGACGAGCTGCTTGGAGCCATTTTAGGGTTTTTTTAGTTAACTAGTTCAGTTGTTTAGTAGAATCCTTCAGTGGTGTTTTCCTGTAAAGCTCCAACTTCCAACAGCATGAGGGTGAGTGGATAATGACTGGATTTTCATTTTTGGGAGAACTTAACCTTTAAAGGAAGTCTGGGGACTTTTTGGATTTTGTGATCTTACTGGAAAGCGCAAACTGGACAAGATGCATGCTGTGTGTAAACTCTGCCTCACACCAATTAAATACTTTGGAAACGCAACTCATTTTTGCAACCATGGCAGCCATTTTGACCCTAAGCTAACATCTGCAACCATAAAGAACACAGCAAACCCAGCAAATCAGATAAGAATTTAGGAGGTGGGGTCAATTTTTCTGTCTACTTCTGAGGAAAAATTTGAGGATTCAGAAAGATTTAAGAACACAGTTATGTTATGATGTGTAAAATGAAGAAGAAACATTTCAGATCCTACACTGTCTGTAGGTCAGCAACCAATCTTGGCGAATTTGTGTATTGACCGACCTCACCCCTCTGTACAAAGAGTCTCACTTCCTTACAGTGTATCCCCTTGTGTTGAGATGACAATCAGGTGGACTCATCAGAGGCTTGTTCACTTGCAGCCAGTGTTCACCTGTCGTCTTATCCTTTTAAAGAAGTCAGGACAAACCATTTAACACCTCAAATATTAAACATTGCTTCTCTGTTGTTGTGTATGTCCTGCAGCTCAACAGGGGGAAGCTCTGCTGTGGAGCAGCTGGCTGGAGAAACATCCACCGACTGCAGAAGATCCAGAAACAGTGACTGCTCCGTGGGATGACCCAGATACAAAGGCTCTCTGGGACGAACATTCCACAGAGACCTACTACTCCTACTGGGAGCAGTACTCATACTGGGTGGCACAGGGCTGGACCACTGACCAGTCTGTCTGTAATGGAAACACTGGAGAAGAAGCAGGAGCAGCGGGGGTGATGGGCAGAGGCACAGAAACACAGCCAGAGGAATGGATGGATGGACAGACTAGAGCTGAGAGCCGACAGAGTGAGGAAGTCGAGACTCTTCATGATGGTGTTGAGGTTTTGAATGATCAGTTTGGACAGAAGTGCACATTAGAAGCTGGTGGGAGCTCTGTGACCGACTCAGAGACAGACAAACAGTGTGTGACAGTGGCTGATGATCCCTCTGATGGTGGGACTGATCACAAGAGACCTGCTGCCTCCTCACAGCCAAACACAGCTGAACATGCAGGTAATAACTGTGTGTGGGTGTGAGTGTGTCTGCGTGTTACTGTCAACATTGCTACCAGAGGTGAGTAGATGCATCGTGACGCAGACGTGGAAGATCAGGAGTTTGCTGCCCACACAAAATGATAGCCTACCCATGTTGATTACTCGAGTTTCTGTCCTCGGCTGGACAATAAAGATGTGGCAAGTCTTAAAAATGCACCCAATATTTTGAAAGCAGACGTCAGGGGACATTTCAGATTTCATGAACTTACTGGAAAGCACAAACTGAGACGCAGGCGCATTCTGTGTGTAAAATCTGCCTCACAAAAATGTAATACTTTGTTAATGCAACAAATTTGAGGAACCATATTGGCCATTTTGACCCTGAGCTAACGTCCACAGCTGTAGAGAATACAGCAAACCAGCAAATCAGACAAGAATTGAGGAGGCGCAGCCACTTTCGCTGTGTAGTTCTGAGACAGGCGTGTGCAGCAGTGTCATGCGTGTGATGTTTGCTACATTCAGTGAGCGTCCTGTCTGAGCGCTGCGTTAAAAAATATATTTCTGTAGATTACAGCACACTTGTAATGCACTGCAGAAGGATTTACAGCGGGGTCCAAAACTCTGAGATTATACTGGAAATCTTTAAAGGGGCACTGTGTAGTTTTAGAGCAGAAATTCAAACTCAGAATTTTAATATTTACAATATTAATGAGATAATAAAACAAACTCAGAAATATGTATATTTCCAAGTGAATAAACCAGCTGTTCTAAGAGGAAAATAAGGTCCCAGAACACTGTTTGAAGCTACAAAGGTGGCAGGGTCCGCCACATATAAACAAAGTAAAACAGTATAAAGTGTGTTGTCCTTTAAGGTCAGTTTGTTTATTCAGTTTATTCAGTCATGAAAAGAGACGAAGAGAGTTTGATTATTTAGTTTGTTTAGGCAGAAAAAAAATCAGTCAGTGAGGATCTTTCTCACCTGATTCAAATTTCTTTCCCAAAACTACAGAGTGCTCCTTTAATATTTTTCAAACATTGTATATATTCTATATAACAGTTCTGATATGTAAAAATGAAGAAGATACATTTCAGATCCTACACTGTCTGTAGGTCAGCAACCAATTTAGGCAAATTTGTACAAAGAGTCTCATTTCCTTCATGTGTATCCTCTTGTGTTAAAGCATATGTTGAGATCACTCAGGTGGACTCATCAGAGGCTTGTTCACTTGCAGCCAGTGTTCACCTGTCAAATGTGTCATGCTTGTGTCCTTAGACAGGTATGGGAACTAGAGATTTGGAAATGCAAGCAGATGTAGGCCAGCAACTTACAGTCCGATCAGACACATTTTACATCAGCCTGAAACAAGAACTATCAACCAACCACTTAGATGTCCGTCCATAAAGAACACATCCGCCTCTTTTTTGCTTTTTTGTATGCCTGCAAATACAGTTAACCTTTGGTTAATCCTGATTTCGACTTATGTTGCAAAACTTGTGGTTCAGATGCCACCTTATTAAAACCAGCTGTCCTCAGGCCATATTCTTATGCAGAATCACATATATATAAGTGCACTTTATATCAATGCGTGTCTGGTGTGTGTTGTGCTGGTAAATATTTTGTATGTTTTGCCTCAGGTTCCCAGCAGGCTCCTGGCAGCTCTGACAGACAGAATGACTCAAGGAATAAAATGTCCAACAGAGAAGATGATGACGAAGAGGACAAACCCCCAGGAGGAGGAAATGCTAAAGTCAAACGCAGGTCAGTTTTTACTCTATACGTATTGAATGTCTAGAAATTCCAAGCTGAAATGTTTTTATTCAGTGTTTCCTTGTGGACGAAGGTGCAGAAGAGCATTATAGGGCCACTGTGAAAAATTTGAGATCTTTTTTTCTCAGAATTTTGAGTTTAAAGTCATAATTCTGACAGACTTCTAACTTTTTTGTGTGTCTGCAGTCATGAGCTGGATGTGGAGGAGAGCCCACAACTGACACCTGAGGAAGCTTGGAGTAAACTGGGACTCAAACGCAGCCGAGAACCTCTGTAAGTGGGATCTGTTCAAGCTGCTGTTTTTGTTTCAGTTCGGTTGTGAGTGCGTCCACAGGATTCGGTTACATTTGCATTCCTTTGGTCTCCAACAGAGGGCAGCGCAGGACACATTTTTCTGTCTGAGAGAACAGTAACGTACTCGACAGGCATCCCGTTTTTATCTCCAACAGTTAATGCAAGCTGAAGCACTGAGTCTGTCGCACAGTTGTAACGATGGTAGCAGCCTGCCTGTTTACCCCGATTGCAGACATGTACAGTGTAGATGATGTTGAAAAGGCATTGTTCTACGCACATATAGAATAAACAGGTATACATTTATTTTATATCTATGGCTATGCTCTCTCTCTCTCTCTTTAACTTTTAATTCCATGTTAATTAACAATAAATATAGTCTCTTTTGTTATACATTCATAACAATGACATCATCACTCTGAGGCAGCTGAGTCCAGTTGCCCGCGGGGACTAACTGCATCATCCAAGCTTGCAGCCCCAGTCAGCTGATTGGGCCCTTTAGCTCCATGGCTAGCTGAGCTACTTGCTAATAGCAGCTTGTCTCTACCGCTGAAGATGGCTACAGCAAAGAGTCTAGTGAGCAGCAGTAAGCAGTTATGCTGCCCCCTATAGTTTTGGAGCGGCCTTTGAATTCTTTAACCAGTGTAACACAGTATGCGTACTGTATAAAGTGTCATGTTGTTAACACATTGGAGCAGTGCTTACATAGTAAATGTCTCTGTGGATGATGTCCTTGTGTTTGGGTCTCAGGTTCACCAGTGTGTTAAGCTTTAGAGGCAGTGCTGGTCAGAAGCGTCAGAGGTGGACTAAGAGAACAGTCGGCAGCATCAGCAAACACACCAGGTTCACAGAGACGGGTGGAGATGACACCCAGCCACAGATAAGCACCACCCTCCACAAGGTACCTGCTGTAAAGTGTTTAAAGGTTTCCACTGTCTGAGACACCTGTAAGACTGGGGACAGAGGAAGGGAGGATTTTTTAACTGGGGGGAGGTTCTGACTCCTGAATTGATTGCTTGGAATGGACTTGACAGGTAAAGTTATCAGAACAGACTCACCTGAGCTGCCATGTTGGATATTCCCACCTTTTAAAGATGCAAAGACGATTCTCCAAACTGTACAGTCTTGAGTGTATAGTCAACCATAGTCAGTCAGAAATGGAAAATAGCATAAAAGACCTTGACTTTGTTTCACAGGTCCAAAGGTTCCTTGAAAAGAACCAGAGAGAGACACAGGTGACTCCATTTGAAGCAGGTGAGATGGGAGAAGGATGCAAACAGGAAGCTGAGGACAGGCCCCCATCTCTGGGAGAAATGACAGGTGAAGAGGTGAAGAGGGAGAGGACGGAGATGAAGAGTGCTGTGGAAGAAGAGAGTTCTGTTTCTCTGTACAGTTTAGACGCAGAAAGGAGGACGTGCACTCAGCCCAGCACCTCCTCCCACTCTGCTTTGTGGACTGTGGATAGTAAGAGTGACGAAGAGGAGGAGCAAGAGAAGGAGCAGCCTGGTAGACAGTTACCATGTGTAGAAATTCCCGAATTTCTCCTGCCAGATCCACCTGAAGGCAGCAGAGGTAAGTGTTGCATCTGTCAAATGATCCTGACATATTTTTGTTTGTAGAAATAATCCGAGGTGCGGTGCTGCTGGAGCGAGGCTCTGCCACTTTGTTTCATCCGAGTGAGGAAATAAAATGTTCACAGTTTGCATAATCCAGTTGAATGTTAGAACGTTAAAGTGATGAGTTGCTGAAAGTATTTAGTTTTAGGTTGTGTTTTGAATAAAGGCATCTTGTCATTAACAAGGCTGAACAGCTCTTCATGCGCAGCTCGTTACATTATGTGACATACATGTAGCGAGCTGCACACGTACAGTATCGTCCTGTTATTCAGTGTGTGTGAGGGCCGAGGGGCTGAATCACCGACACTACAACAACTAACTGAGAGTTACAGCGCTGAATATGAAATAAAAATTCATAATTCTGAGATAAACAAGTTGAAATTCTGAAATGAAAGTTAAAAGGTCAAAAGGTCATTCATTTGATATAAAATGTCAACATTAAACTAATATTTTTGACTTTCTAACTCAGAATTATGACTTTGTGTCTCATATTCATTAATTCTTATCTCATAATTATGTTCTATTATTATTATTATATTTATATTTATATATTATATATATGATATTTATTATATCAATCTTTGGTCTTTAACTGGCAGAAATGGGCTTCCACAGGATGGATCATATCAGGATAATCAATAAGTCATGTATGCATGAGAGAGAAGTCCTAGTCATCTGGGTCATTGTGCTGCTGACGATGTTTTTCTAATTCATATGTAATGCTGCTCCTTCTAGTAGGCCTATGTGTAACCTCAGTATCTATGAAATCCTGACTACAGCCCTGCATGCAAGAAAATGTTCCAACTTAGAAGATGCAGATAGTGTTTGTGAATTAATTCTTTCAGCCCAGTTTATAGCCAGCTAACGTGAACTAGTACAGATGAAGGCAGCAAAACATCCTTTCATTTTTTGGAATAGCAAAAAAAGGTAAAAGTTCAGAATCTTGTTGTTTAAAAATAAAGTGCGTGCGTCTTATATGCGCTCCGTTACTTAAACAAATAGCAGTACACCCCTGATAATAATACAGTCCTCGTGAAACTTGAGACAGTCCTATAATGAAGAATATGTATGTGTGTAGAACAGAGAAGAAAAGATGGAAAGAAAACAAAGAAGAAGAACAAGCGAGGGAGGAAGCAGCAGGTCCCGGCTGAGATGGCAGCTGAACCGGAGCTGGCGAAATACTGGGCTCAACGCTACAGACTCTTCTCTCTCTTCGATGAAGGGATAAAGCTGGACCGAGGTCAGTCTGCACTCTGCATCCACTAACAGAGAATTCACTCTGTTGTTATCAGCACCATCAGCAAATATATTGAATAAAAATGTCCAGCTCCATAAATAAAGAGGCTGTGGTTAAAGCCAGGTTTCCAGCTGTACTGCTACTGAGCCACAAGAAGAATTAGATGTCAGATTTCTTCCGACATTAGCATGAGCAAGTTCAGGCCGAGAATGTGTGTAGAATCTCCAGTTTTGGACGATTCTCATGCAGTTGAAGCAGATGAATGAGTCTTAGTGGGACAGAAGGTGGAATACGTATTCCATTTGCTCTCCTTAATATATTATATGTATTTAGTCTTTATGTTTGTGTTCTAGTACTTTTGAAATTATTGTACCTTTTTCCTTATTTCAAATATTATACCTCACCACAATGTACTTACACATGTGTAAGTACATCAGCTAGAGAAAAAAATGAAAGCGTTCTCTGTGGGTTTGAAACAACCTTACAGCTCCCTCCTAGAAGATTACAGACTTCATCCATCTGACTTGACAATGCAGGCAATTTAGAATTTCTTGGATTGTGTCTCTCACACACACATTACTAACATGTTTTTGTGTTTCAGAGGGCTGGTTCTCTGTGACACCAGAGAGGATCGCTGAGCACATCGCTCTCAGGGTGGAGCACAGCTTCTCTGATTCTCAGCTGGTCATTGACGCCTTCTGCGGTGTGGGAGGAAACGCCATCCAGTTCGCCCTCACTGGAAAGAGAGGTGAACCTGGTTAACTGAGTTAACAATATACACTCACTAGCCTCATTATTAGGTACACCATGCTAGTACGGGATTGGACCCTTTTGGCTTAAGCCTTTAATTCCTTGTGGCATTCAACAAACATCCCTCAGATTTTGGTCCATATTGACATGATTTTTGTTGGGTTGCTTTTTACATCTACCAAAATCTAACGGAGAGTCAGATTGTACAGGGAAGCTAAAAATCCTCTAACAGCTGTATGCTCGTCGATAGGTATATTGAACACTGAACCTGATGAGGCCAAGCCTTACTGATTACTGTAGAAAACACAACTATTATAAACAGAATATTTAATGGAGAAAATGGCTTGGTATTTTACATAGTTTCCTTATGAATCAGAAGCTCCATTAGCTGTGCAGCTAGTTGGTTCATTTAGCAGCTATAGTTAGCGGTTCTACCAGCTAGCTGAACGTGCTCAGACTTTTTAACCTCTAGCACAGGAACTTCAGACTGCCTGGAGAAGGTTTTTCAGGCCCAGGGCAGGGGGGGAACCAAATGGAGAGGATTAGCTAATAGGACCACAAACTGCATGGCTAACTGAGCTAACTATCTAACAGCGTGGCTAATGTTACAGTTAGCAGCAATTAACAGTTACTTTTAGCAATAAGTAAAGCTACCTGTCAATCAGGAAACTTAGTAAACCACCAAGCGGTCAGGCAGAGCAGCCAGAGAACATCAGAGGGAAAACCAGAGCATAATTTCCTCATTAAGTATGATCCAGATCAGAATCCGGGTCGGGTCTGAGCAGGTGAATGGACGTGTCCCTGTACCTGGAACAGATGACTGAACTCAAAAAACTGTTAATCTGGAGAAACAGATGTACTATTGTGTTCCTTCTGCATGACAGTGACAGTGGTGTTTAGCATTATGATAAGAAATGGTATCCTGTAGGGAGCATGTATAAAGAAAATGGAATGGGCCCAAGGTGCTCCCCTGAGGAACTCCGTAGAAGTCAAATGTGATACAAAACTTACATGTGAAGACTTCAAATTGACATTCAAGCCTCTGAACTGCCCCCAAATTTAAATGTTTTGTTTGTTTTAACTCTGATGAGCTGTCCAGTGAGTCTTCATGCAGGATTAGCAGTGTCAAAGTCCCTGTACATACATACATATATGACACAGAGGTAAAAACGGTGTAATCACTGTCTCTTTCTTCTGCTGGCTCTCAGTCCTGGCCATTGACATCGATCCGGTGCGGTTGGACTTGGCGCGGCACAATGCTACAGTTTACCGCGTTGCTGACCGAATCGACTTTGTGCAAGGAGACTTCCTTCAGCTGGCACCCCGTCTCCGCGGTGATGTGGTCTTCCTGTCTCCACCGTGGGGAGGGCCTGACTACCTGACCGCTGAAGTGTTTGACATCAAGACCATGATGGAACCTGATGGATATCCTTTCATGTTATTTTAAAATATATACAGTACTGTAAATCATGTTCTTTCATTGGGCAGAAAAATAATATGTCAGTGAATCCCACAAAAGTTGCGTTGTTGTATTTACACACATTTCATTTCAGTACTTGTAGCATTGTTGCACATGTTCAAGCTTCTCTCAACATCATATATCTAGACAAAATTTCCACTTGTACATGAAATACTGAAGTGTTACTGGGCACATTATCCTTACATTAGATAGGGTAAGCCCTTATATATCGAACACTCCATGAGCTCTCCTGTAGCACTGTGTTTCTATGAAATAATGGTTTTCATCTTTAACAGTAGACACATTTGAGATTTTCCGCCTGGCCAAGCTGATATCAGACAACATAGTTTACTTTCTGCCTCGCAATGCTGACATGGATCAGGTCTGTATGTTCATTGTGTTTGTGTGTGGGTGCATGAGTGGTGAACAGGACATAAGTTATTGCACGAGAACACTAACATCATTTACTCTGCTATAGGCTTTCTGTCTGTTAAACATTAAAGGTGATCGAACACACAATTTTGTAAAATTGTACAAAACTGTTAGAACTGAATAGACCTGTAGGCAGGAATACAGGGGTCAACGCCCACAGTGGAACTCTAATTTGTTATGATGGTGGATTTGTATATCTAATTTGCTGACAGAAGATCAATTCATTGAACTAATGGTCAAAATGTGTTGTATATCATATTCACACGGCGCCCATTTTCCTCTGACATCACGCTCAGGGAAGGAAGCCTAAGTGTCGGGGACATACATGTGAATATGGTCTACAGTACTAGCTACTGTAAAATGTTAACCACAATTGATATGGTCACATACTGAATTGGCTGATTTATTTTGGTTACATTTGGAGAATGTACCGGTACATACATTGCACCGGTAATGAATTGGAAAATACTGTATTACGGAGATGGGGACGGAGAATCTAGAGTAGATTGAGAATTGGTGTCCCAAATGTGAGGTCATCTACTGTCATAGTCATAGTCAAAGAATCTGAAAAATATATTAACAGGTTCCAAAAAGGTTTAGTGTAAACGGAATGGGTAGATGGGAATGGCTATGAAAGCATGTTCTGTGGTTTCACCTTTTTAAAGTTTGGATCACGGAATCAGTTTCAGTAATATTTGAAAATAATACTACCATTACTACTACTACTAATTCTGATATCTATTCTGGTCTGGTTTAACAATATTAACCAACAGTTTGAGGGACTGGAACAACACCTGTCTGACAATATATGATCTCCGTGTTAATCTCTCAACAGGTAGCCTCTCTGGCTGGTCCAGGAGGAAAGGTGGAGGTGGAGCAGAACTTGCTCAACAACAAGCTGAAGACTGTGACTGCGTACTTTGGCAGCTTGATAAAGTCTGACAGTGAATGAATGACAAATGAATCTTCATCCACTATATGAGAAAGGAGCAGAAGTTTCTATTGGGCCTAACGGGCTATACTCACCTTCTCCCACCTTCACTTCCTTTGAATTACAATAAGCACCATTCAAGTACCAACAAGTACAACAATTGGATTTACATTTGCATTTTATGCAGAAGGCTGGAGTTCTGAGAGTTTTACTATTGATTTATATTTTTTATCCTATTTTTATTGTACATTAGCACTAATAAATGTTTTTCAGAACGTTAAATGTGTGGTGTCATCTTGTCAACAACACAGCTTCATTACATTATTCAGTGTAGTTTCAGGCCTGGTCAAGTTAAGTAACAACAGAATGTGGTTAATCTTGGATCACATGATGAGAAGCCACCTTAGATGAACTGTGCGGCTTCACATTATTGTCGTACAGAATCTTAGCCTGAATGGATCAAACACAGTTAAACACTTTGTTACTTTAGTGAATATGTTATCCAGTGCTTGAATTAAAGCCCTGGTTTCACAGTGGTACTTCACTGTGGTGCCCACCCTGTCTTTCGTTTATGGCATTTCAGGTCAGATTTAAATTTAGTAACTTCATTAAAAATAACATGCTGTCTGAATCATGTTGTAGCAAAATGTAAAAAATCTCTGTGATGTGCAAACTTTTTCATACAATAGTTTGGTAACAGTTGCAGTGAATTTGAATATGTTTTTTATCTCAGTCTAGCAGCTGACATGATGAGATTGGGATCAGTTGGTAGAGTGAGTGCTCCATGTACAGAGGCTTTCAATCTTTCCCCCTTTTCTGTCATAATATCTGACTGTCAGTTTCATAATAAAGGCACCAAAAGGCCAAAATATATTAAAAACCCACTACATTTCATTACATTGTAACAGGTCAAAAAGCTTCAACCCACCCCTTCCAAAGACTCTTTGTTTCGCCCGATAAATCCTAAAAACCTCAGGGGGTTTGGTGGTCTTCACATTCCCTTTGCTCACCAGTCATGGCTCTATACAGCTTGTTCAGTGTAATCTAAGTCTCAGAAAGTTCCCAAATTGATTTGAAAAATTATTTACAGTCCAAACAGGGTGTGTGCTCACACCTTTAACTTAGAGGCTACATTGAAGATGTATCTCAGCACCTACAGAAGAATTTCAGTCTTAACAAGTGTGTAAATGAAGTCTTTTAAAATCCATGTGTGATCCTGAGCTGTGTGGAGCCAACATATGTTTTGTTTGAATGCTGTATTTCTATTTTTAAGTGTAAATGTATTATCATCTAACTTGCTCAAGGGTACCACTGGTATTGACCAATTTGTTGTCTCTTGGAGAGCAACATAACAGTGGTGAGCCTAGAACTTACCAATCAATTTCTGAACTTCTGAGTTTAGGTACAATGTATCTGATCTGTTCTCAAGAGTTTTGTAACTGCGTAAATATATCTTATCTATCTAAAAAAAAAAGGATTTTAACTGAGCGGGTAGTATCTACTAGTATCTAGTACCTAACCCTAACCCTAGTATCTAGAAGTATCATATAAACTGCTTCACTTATGGTCCCTACAACTTGTTATATTGCTCACCTTAACACCCTCCACCACACACACCGCAGCAAATGCTTGTCTCTTTCATGCTAACCTCAAAATGTAGCCAGAAAGGTGATCAGGCCCTTTGCTTTCAGGGCTGCTCGACTGTAGAATGAGCAACCTGTGGAGACCAGGGCAGCAGGGACAGTTTAATTTTTAATATTTGTTAAAAATTAACTTGCACAAATGTGCTCTGAAGTGATTCTTTTATGGTTTTACTATTTTATCCTGTATTGCCAAGTGTTTAAGTTATATCAAATAGAATATTGTTTATTATAGATCATGCAGGCAAAAAGATGCATGTTGCAAAGCCAGCTGCAGGTCAATATCCAGCAAAGTGTCCCATTGTCTCTAGATGAGTGTATTATCATCTGATCACAAATGCTGTAACACGACAGACTCTAATCAGCACGTATTCTTCTGTGGCAGATATACAGTAGATTTAGTTTCTTACAGGAAGTCTTGTCACTGGAAGTACACAATGTCATTTTCTGTTTTAACCAATTATCCAGTTAGTTCACTTCCACCAGTATTACAGAAGAGGACTGGGGCCACTTAAAAACAAAAAGAAAAAAAGTTCTGACTTATTTTCAGAATTCTGAGGTTAAAGTCAGTATTCTGCTTTTTTCTCAAGAAAAGTCAGAATTCTAAAAGAGATATGTAAGAACTGATTTTACAGTGACCCGAGTTGGATTCAACAGTTCTTCTAGGTCTCGATTTTTACAAAGGTTTTTCATGTTTCATGTAGCTGAAAAAAAGTCAAAACTTAAAAATGTGATTTTACAGTGGCCCTAATCATTTTCCGTACAGATGCCAGCTGGATCCAGCTTAGATCAAAAATCTAACATTAGCCAGTGTAAGATGTGTACTCATGTTTTACTGTTCTTTCCAAGAGGAAGCATCAAATTTTTCAAGACAATGAGAAAAGCACAAAGTAATCAGAGAAATTAGCTATAAAAAGAACATTCCGGCAACGTTTTATACATATAACATGAAGAAAAAGCAATGTGATGCTACAGTGGCTTATCAAACAGAAATGTGTGTCATTCAGTGTCAAACAGCATGCCATTATACTGCAGTGCAGTCAAAGGAATACAAAGGCAATACAATCAAATGTCAGGATGTAAGCCATAGTTTTGTATGTGGTTAACAAACATTCTTTTGCAGAAACATCATTCTACTTCATGAAAATCAAAGACAGCTCAGGTTTAAAAGTACAGAGTTCAGGAAAATCCTGAAGTAAGAGTCACTTCAGCCCATCGTGCTGCAGCCATCCCCTGTTTGGAAGAAGCTGGCCTCACCTGCCAGATGAGGCTTACACAGATTCACTGAGCCTTATCAAATCAATATCATCTCTCTAACCAAAATACTATCTTACATGGAAATAAGAATGAATTTCTCAGAAGCTCTGGAAATTCGTAACATGCTGCAAATAGAGGGTGATGAGTTCATGTCCCTGTTCAGGAAAAAGCAATGTCCATTTTGGCGAGCACAAACTTGTTTTACTTGTTACTTGCTGTCTGAATGCAGGGAAAACTGCTAGCCTAGCCTCCATCCTCACTTTGTCTCTGGTCAATTTTGTCCAAATAAGCGTTTATTTTGTTTTCTTGAACAGCCTGAGCGGACCAGAGAGGCCACATCCTCTTAGAGATGTACATTTTTTGTAGTATCTTGTTCACTGTTCTTATGTGTCATTAACTTCCGTTAACATTATTTTCCTATGAAAGAGGATTCGGGCAACTGTTTTAGTCAGAATTCTGACTGAGATTCGAAGAATAAAGAAAAAATAATAAATCACCAATAATGAAAAAACAGTCAACCCTCAGTTGTTTTTACAGTGGTCCTAACCCTCATCCACTTTTTTCTGTGTGTCTTCTATGTAGAACATAAAAATAACAGATTTTCATAGTTAACTTGCAGCACATTTTTTTTCTAATATATTTATTTTGCTTTTGCTTATTTTGAGTTATATTTCCTTGAGGTGTTCACTCTTACTAGCTTCTTCTTGTTTTTTACGTCCAGCCCATTTGGCCTTAACTGGCACTTGACTCCCTTTGGGACACGGCCTTGAATTTACCTCAAAACCGCTTTGACCTAGACTGGCCTCCAGCTCGACATCAATGGCTGACTACAGGCCTGCTTCCAACAACTCCCAGCTACGTTTCGTACATTAATGCTGTGTGGGAGCAGAAAAGATATGGTTGTGGGTGTAGGTTAGTGTTGAAGATGGTTCTTAATTGACTGAAACACCAAACATCCCCTTGGCTCATTTTGCTAACAAGGTGGATAGCATCCCCCCTTAACATTGCCTATTGGTCGTATCTCTCCTATTAACAAAGCTGAGCTCTTGGAAAAAAAGTTGTGAGCTAATGACTTCATGAGACAGCTTTGGAGTTATTGGAGGGTGTATCCGTTTGCTTGTGATGGAGTTAGGCTAGCAGCTTTCCTCTGCTTCCAATCTTTGTGCTAAGCTAGGTTAAACTCATTCCCCACCTGTCTCTGTACTGGATGCAACTGTACTGAACTTATCTGACTCAGGGTCACATGGCACACGAGAAGATTTCCAAAATGTTGCAATATTTCTTTTACACAAATGTTGTCTCATTATCGTGTACTGACATTGCTAACAGAGGCAGCATCAATAAAACCAAAACAACCAAAACAAAACAGCGAGTCAAGCTCTTGTCGACTGACAGGACTCAGTTCATTCTTCAAACACTGAACTCAAGCCTGAAGTCATTTGGCAAAAAATAATGCAATCATTAATAGTTGCAACAATCAATACTCAAAGATCATAAAGAGACACTGTCAGATATGTAGATGCAAAAGATAAAATAAAAAGTGTGACGTTTCATTAACCCCCAGTTCTTAATCCAAATGATGCTGACAAAGTCATGGCTACATCTCCTTCACAGACAAGCAAGCAAGTGTAAAAAGAACACACACACACACACACACACACACACACACACACACACACACACACACACACACACGCAAAGCTTTAAACTGAAATTAAAATAAATAAATATAAATAAGGCAAAACATGAGATTTAATACAAAATAAACTGGTATATGTAAGCATTGTTACAGCTGTGGAGGATTATTGGGATTAATGATCATTACCATTAATAACATAATCTTCTGATATACCAGTATATTGCACAAAGGCATACAGATATGAATCTATAAAAATAAATGCAAAATATGAACTTTTATGAAAAAATATATGACTTAAATATGAATGAATAAATAAGTTAAATTGATATTAAATTAAAAATGATTTAACAAAATAGTAAAATAAAAGCTAATGAACACACACTCACTCCACCGAGGCCTGTAACTTCACAGCACCATCCTCTACACCTTCTGAAGGTTGTCATCCTGTCGCACTGTCTATTGCAAATAAGGTTAAAATAAACTGCTCCACACGTCCACTTGGCTCTGCAAGGCAGCACTGTGCCCTGTGCTTTAATACCCATGCTGTAATGCCATGTCCATTGTCCATAAAGTTTTTGAATAAACCGCTCACATTCTACATCCTCGAGGTTCCTCAGGTCATCATCACCACCAACAGACCGCACAACTACTCCCTATGCTTAGAAAACTAAATACATCCTAACGTCATGTGTCCGTGTTGTTGAGAGAGGCTCAGATGAACCACTCCTTCTTGCTCTCGTCGATGGTTTCGGTGAAGGCAGGGTCATTGACGATGATTGCTGCGTCAGCGCAGTCTGCCGACTCTGCTCCCTTGGCCTCGTTGGTGTGGTAGGATCCTTTATGACGGAACATGTGGCGGATAACAAACACCATGATGCAGAGGACAGTGAAGATCACCATGGAAATAATGCCTGGAAACAAAGCAGATGAGCACTTCTTTTATAACAGACTGGAAAGTTTGCTGTCTGATGAAGTTGCAGAGTGCCCAATAATGTAACTCAATGTTGATGAAGGTTCTCAGTCATCCAGGTCATGGTAATTCTAAGTGCTGTATCGTAGGCAACTGGACGTGTTTCAGTTTCTTGAAGACGTTTCACCTCTCATCCAAGAGGCTTCTTCAGTTCTAACTAACTGGAGGAGTTGCAGGCTTTTAAACACTGTGTGGGAGTGTCCTTAGAGTTGTTAAGGACACGTGTGAGCTCTGAGTTTCAGAGTCGTTTGGGCCACTTGTGGGCTGCTAGGGCTAGGTGAGCCCAGGTGTGAATGGTTGTTAAGCTGTCTGGGGAGGGAACTCAGTGCTGCATTGTAGGTGGGTGATAAGTAATGTCTTCGGCCACCTCCTCTGTTCAAAGACGGTCGTTCCAGTTTGACATAGATGGAATATTTTACTTTCAAACCATCCGTCTTCTTTGGACAAGATGTTTTCATTGTTGTCTCAGAGCTCAGAACTCAGACTCTGTAAGGACACTCCCACACAGAGTGTAAACACTACAAAGTCTGTCTATGTTGATGAAAACAATTGTTTTGCGTGGAGTGTCTGGTATTTGTAGGTTTAACAGGTTAAACGACCGTTCCCAGCTGCAGCTTTATCACTTGGTTGAAAGTTAAATGACATTTACCTCCAATTATGGCAGAGTTGCGATCCACTCCATCCTCACTGGTCTTGTCCTCATTGAAGGGGAAAACTGCTCCAGCTGTGGACAAGGCAAACAGTTATTATTACATTATCTGTATGACATATCTTTATGTTCCGTCAAACTGTGTTATCTATCCGTCTCTCTACCTGCTTCTAGGTGCCAGGGGTCACTAGCTGAGGCCATTGGGGAGATGGTCAGGGGTGAGGCTCCACAGTTGGAGGGCACCAGGATCCCAAGTGTGCTGACGGGTGCAGCCAGGCCAGAGCGCAGTGCAGCTTTCAACGGCGCCACGCTGTTAAACTGAACTCTTGACAAACATCCCCCGAAGCCTGGCGTGTTGTAGTGCTCAATCAGGATGGGATCAATCTGTCCTGTTTCTATAAGAAACATACAACAACAAATTTATCTACTCCAACAGGTCAGTACAAAAGTGTCTGGTAGTAACACAAGTGAAAGGACCAGAATGACCAAAAGAAAACCTCATATCTCAGGGATCCAGACCAACTTTTTATACTGGTTGGACTGGTGAACCTAACATTTTCATTTAGTTGCACCAGCACATAATTAAGATGCACCCAATAATACATTTTAATTACATTTCTCAAAATATAGTGTAAACTATTGTAGATAGGAATATAGGTGCAGATAAATGTTTTGAAAAACTCAAATTAATCAACATAAATTATTATGGGGTATTAATAACCATTAAAAGTGCATATGTTAATGCATATGTTAATGTTCATTGCTGATGTTTTTTCAAAAAATTTTACAAAATTTCACAGTATGACCAAATACCTCCGTATCAAAATTGCGACAATATTGTAGGGACAATTTGGTACTTTCACAAAATATTAAGAGAGAAAAGAGATTTTTGATCAGTTATCATCACAAGTGGGGATATATTGACTAAGTGAGTAAAGACAAGTATTAGAACAAGTAGTATAATAGTCTAGTGCCACGGCATAACGGCATATAAAGTTATGATTAATGGGCAGACAAAGGAGCAAACTGGAAATAGGAATAGGGACTGTACTCGTAACACCCAACATCCCTGAGATGAATCACTCCTGTCTGACAGGACCCCCCACACACATTTCAACTCATCTAGACACTTACCAAAGATCTTTCCAAGGAAAATAGTTTTGACCAGGTTGAACTGGGTGTCAGAGGCCTCAGGTAGGGTGTATGTTGACACTGGGTAGTGGTCCAGCTGGAGAATATGGACAGAGGAAAGGAACAGTGACATGTTGAACTGAGACTGAACTTTAATCTACTCTGTTACAATCATCCCCAACAACTGTTCATTTTAGTCAGCAAAACTTTATCTTAAAGAAATAGTTGAACATTTTGGCAAGTATGACTATTGGCTTCTTTTTAAAAGAGAGATCAGAAATATTCTAAAACTCCGCCTAAAAATCACTGTGTTTGCTGTTAGTCAGGAAACAATATACAGTACATTCTAAGTGCTATATCGCAGGCAACTGGACATGTTGCAGAGTCACCTCTGTAAGGACACTCCCACACAGGGTTTAAAGCCTGTAACGCCTCTCCAGTTAGTAAGAACTGAAGAAGCCTCTTGGATGAGAGGTGAAACGTTTGAAGAAACTGAAACAAGTCCAGTGCCTACGAGACAGAACTTAGAATATAGCAAGAATTACCATGACCTGGATGACTGAGAACCTTCATCAACAATATACAGTATATGTACATTTTTTTTTAAAGATTCTACTCCTGACTTTCAAGATCCTTCACAACCTGGCACCATCATATCTCTCAGAACTCATCCATATCCACACACCTCCCCGCACTCTCCGATCCTCTTCTACCATCCAGCTCTTTGCCCCATCTGCCAACCTAACCACCATGGGGTCTAGAGCTTTCAGCCGATCTGCCCCCACCCTTTTTGGAACTCTCTCCCACCAGACATTCGCCCTTCCGACACTGTCTCCACCTTTAAATCCCGCCTGAAAACGCACTTATTCCGAGTGGCTTATTCTGCCCTTGCCTAATTTCTATTACTGCACTATGTAATCCCACATCCATATTTATTTATTTATTTACCTACCTTTCACAATTGCACTAACATGTTTTCTGATTTTCTTTTTTGATGTATCGTTGTTGCTATGTGTGGTGACCTTGAGGGCTTTGAAAGGCACCTTTAAATAACATGCATTATTATTATTTATTATTTACATCTCGTTATTAGTGAGATTTAGACGTTGGTAGGTATATTTTGGACAAGCTGCTTCCTCCTTATGCTAAGCTAAGCTAACCCAGTCCTGTTGCAGATCAGTAACAGACACAGATTAATATCCACCTGAACATCTCCCTCTCAGAAAACAGCAAGTAAGCCCATTTCCCAAAATGTGGAACTATCACTTTAATTCAGTCGGGCACCCTTTTCCTTCTCACTGGCAGCGTACAGTATTTGTTAAAACATCGTCAGGTATCACTGCAGTGGCAGCAAGCACTAACCTGTAGTCGTATCTCCCTTAAGTTTCTTGTTATGTTGACAGAGTGTGGCTGTCCGTTGGCCATGTTACGATGGTCAACATCTATGGTGTAAGGTTTTGTTAGCCCCCCAAGACTGTAGCGGATCTGGAGTGTGCCTGGACACACACACATAGAGACATAAAGTTAGTTTTAACACAGGATAATAATGCAACAGCAGTTCATAAAATACAGTGTATCCTTTTATATACAATTATTTTAAAAACTGGTCAGGTACGATGTTGATGAGCCTACCATTGTCCCTGAGCACCACTGCTAAGTAGTCCCGAGTCCTGGAGCTGACGTAGACCAGGATGCTACGAGCACTGGTGGTGCTGAAGCTGAACACCAGCTCCTCCCGAGTCAGATTGACCTCACTGGGAACACCAACACCTGATAGGCTCTTCTCCTCCCGCAACGCAGAAGCTCCTGCCTCTGGTGGGAAGTCATAGCGCACCAGCGTTCCTGTCTCAAAGTAGCCGCCAACATCTAACACACACACACACACACACACACAGAAAAAGCAGCAGACAAAGGACAGGTAATTAAAACACTATAGAAATGTTGATAAACCTTTCTTGCTGCATTGAATCTAATAAAAGTTCTAATTTAACATCCATCCATCTATAAATCCATCAGCTATGCTCATTTATCCTTTGGAGGATCATGGGGTGCTAGAGCTGATCAAGCTAACACTGGACCAGAGGCGAGGCACACCCCACAGATTGCCAGTGAATGATTGGGCTGACACATAGAGACAGACAACCATTTTCACTCATTTTAAAAATAAGTTCACATTTACCATCTGTGCAGAAGGGTCCATCGTACGCAGTGAGGGAGCAGTCACAGGAGTAACCATTGTACTGCTCCACACATGTCCCTCCATTCCTGCAGTGCATCCCATAGCTGTTGCAGTGGCCCTGGCAGCCTGGATTCACCCCTGGAGCCACCTTTGCCCTCTCCTCCAGGTCAATGGTCACGCCGTTTATCTTCAGAGCTCGCATGCAGCCCAGGAAACCCCTCTGACCACTCGAGGCTCCTGGTAAATACGGCACAAAGCAGAGCAAATGTTCAGGCAGAGCAATGGGGACTACAGCTGTTACAGTCACTGGATCATTCGCACTTGTGTGAATCATATCATTATGTACAAGGGGACAGTTCTCACCCTCACTCTATACTCCTAATGTGCAATATTTTGATATTATTGATTTAAAGACACAATATATCATTTCTGCTGCTTGGGGTCTCTAACAGAACAAAACAGTAAACATTTGTGTGGTGTGGGGAGGGCCAGGAGGAGCCCCTGCAGCTGCTCAGAGCCGGCCAGCTCTGGAGGAGAGAGTTTGGTGCAGAACCAGTGTTTCTGAATACATGAGGTGTATGTGTGCATGTGTCTTACCAATATATAGATCACTGTAGTACTCCAGTTTTGTGTGTCCCTGTGGGGGGCTGAGTCTGACCTCCCTGTACTGTCCATTAAGCTGCAGCACTGCCTCTTTGATGTTCTTCTCAGCTTCCACGCGATGCCATTGGTCATCATTCAGAGGCACCGGTGAGCGAACGCTGAGCTCCACCCGCTCACTGCCCACATCAAAAGAGAAGAAGACCACCGAGCCTCCTGGGAGCACGAGGATACAAACCCAACCTTAGTCACATTTTAAAACATCAGACTGAGAAATGTTGAATTCTTCCATCATGTGCAGTGAACACACAGGCACACACAGACACACCTCTGAGTTCAATGTGAAGGAAGTCTGTGGTTCCCAAGTTCTCCAGAAAGACCCCATGAGTGGAGGAAGTCCTGAAGTAGAAGGAGATGTCGGTGCTGGTTTCTTCTCTGAAGGAGGGGAAGTGGAGGTATGAGGCAGGACTGCTGAAGGATGCTGCATTCCAGAAGTTCCCTTCAGAAAACAACAGCAGGACATGGAGTTAATCCTAATGTTTCATATCTGATGATCTGAAATATCTCTGGTGAAAGATCAATGTGTTTTTGTGTCTAAGAGAGATCGAGAGACACTCACGGTCCCCCTGGCATCTGAGTGCTCCGACTGTCAGTTTGGCCTCAGATCCAGCTCTGCCTGTATCACCAACTACAACCTGACTGACTGGCAAATGGTCTTTGTACACCAACAGGCCTGCATCCTCCCTCCTGTGCACACACACAAACACACACACAGGTCAATAAATCCCTTTTTACAGCCTGGTTAGACTTGGGCATGCAGCAACACCAGTGCCTGGGCCAACAAGTTGTCAAAAGTGTGATTCTGCGTTGATTTCACTTTTAAAGCAGAAGACAATTGGAGCAAAGATGGAGCAAAGAACTCATTTTTGAGAAAATTGCAAATTGTCATCTTGAGGTCTGAGTAGTGGGTGAAAAAGGAAGGAGAAGAAGAAGGAGCAGGAGAAGAAGAAGCAGAAGAAGAAGAAGAAGAAGGAGTAGAAAGAGAAGAACAAGAAGAGCAAGAAGATGTAAGATGATACAAGAAGTATAGAAACAAAAGTAGTAGGCGACACTGCTCGACCCCTAATAAACTAATTAAAAACAGACCATCCTGGTGATGATAATCAGCTGTCAGAGCTGTTTTAGTGAAGGTAAGAAATGAAGTCCGCTGTGAATAGACCTTGACTAGTTAAAAAGAAGAGCAGTGGTCTACTCACCAGGAGCGCAGGTCAGCGTCACAGTTGCAGTAGTGTTTGGGGTCGGTACAGTTGTGTTCGATTCCACAGGAACACTTCTGTATCCCTGGTCCTGAGCCCCCCCAGTAAGAATGCCTCTCATTGGCTCTTCCTACCCACCAGGTAAACGGCGAGCCATCTAGGAGTCAAACCAGCAGCCTAGAGTCAGTTTACTTTCACTTCATTAGATCAATACATGCTTCACCTGGAAAATATCCTGCTCACATTAATGGCTTTGAACCTGTGATCCTGTATTTGTCAAATCCTGTCCTGCTCTGCAGGTCATGTTTTTCTCTTTCATGTCATTCTTTTTGCCACCTTTGTGGGCTACAGACTTCTTCAACATCTGCACCTCAGCCTGCTTCAGAGCCAGTTAGTTTACAGCATGCTAGCCCTCTATCTGACCTCCATGCCTGCTGTCTGCTGGCTTCCAGCCTGCATCCCAGCCAGCTATCAACAAACTTGATTTTGACCTGCTAGCATCCAAGTTGCCAGCCTCCAGTCTTTAAGCTACCAGTCTGCTTCGGCATCTCAGCGTGCAGCCCTCCTGTCCTGAGCCGGCTAGTCCACTACCTGCCTGTCCCGACTCTGCATTCCCAGGAGCCATATGTCTTTTTCTGAACTGGTGTGACATCTATGGAGTTTAGATGTCAATTATATCTCAGAACATTATTTTACATTTTAACCACTGTATGCCTGATGGTTGTAACAATACCCCACAATACAGTCGACCAAAGCTAATGGACAAACAACAAGGAGCTCTGAGCGGAGACATGAACCTCATGAGAATTCATTTAATGCATCATTTGTATTCATAAATAAGCAAGGTATTTTGTTAGTGACGGATAGCTTACCTGGAGTGTTGAGAAGACGAGACATTCGGCAGGCGTAGGCTACATACTGCTCACAGTACTCTGCACTGCTGGTGACTAACAACACCTGGACACATACAGGAAGGACAAAGAGACAGAACATCTTTTCATGGGTTCCTTTATTATAGAGCAGATGTTTCATTCTCATGAATGTTTTCTTTGCAGTGTTTTCTTTGCAGTGTGTATTGAACCAATGCAATACACACAAAGAAGATCTTAACTCTAAGTTCTCCAGTCAAAGTGTGTGTGTGTTGCCTGTGTACCTGTTCATCAGTCACATTGTAAGTGATCTGCAGCACTGCCTTCCCCTCCTGCTCTGCACTGGTGACTGATGTTTGAGGAGACAGGTTGTTCTTCAGTGTGGTCCAAACATTTTCCTCTGAAAGACCAAATAAACATACAGTATCATCAAGAGTCACGACAACTTCTTCAGCAAAGATCCACTTTACTACTAAACAGTACATTAGTAGATGCATTACAACTAGTATAATGTATAGAATGACAGATGCATGTTCCCATCCAGAGGAGCTACTGTAACATACAAAAATGTGACTGACTGATTCACAAACACACATGGGAATAAGCATCACATTACAAAGAAATGTAAATACTGATAGTAATGATAAAGTAGAACTTGAGTTTTTGCAGCAAACTGCAGTGAGCATTGACTAAAGCTATTCTTGGAAATAGAGTTTTTGCCCAGAATCGCATGAGAAAATGAATGGGACTAACCCTCCATCCCTCTCACAGTGATTCTCACCTGTCATGTCACAGCTGACTCTGAAGGGGGCGATAGATCCACTGCCGTCAGGATCAATCCAGTAGCTCCCTGAGCTCTTCCCCTGGTGCTTATACTCCTCACAGGACTGCTGATACATTGCTATAGAGACACGACACACAGTTCAGCAGACACAAAGCACTGCGTTTGTGTGTGGTAAGTGCGTAAGCACTTCAGGGCTGGACATGAATATTTGACTATAGTGAGGTAAAATCCTAAATGCCAGTCATGTTTTTTGGTCGATTTTATAAGTCTACAGAGCAGATGCATACAGGGAGAGAGAAATTAAGAGCCCGCTAACATCTGGCTTCAGTCTTTAATGTGAATGTGTACAATCAGCATTCACTCTCGCGTCAAATCCTTCTGCAGTGGTCACGCAGTGGTCACGCTATACCACCTGTCAGGTGTGATGCTATAACGTGAGTTTAAGTTCAGGTTGCTGGCTGGTGAATACGTGTCCATTCCATGTTTTATATGGAGCAAGTTGTGATGTTGTATGACTGCTACCATGGCCAGGTCTCTGTTGTTAAAGAGATCTTGATCTCAGTGTGACTTCCTGGTAAAATAAAGGTGATATAAAATAAAATTTTAATTTACGGGTATGGCAGGTAGCTCCAGTGTATCCAGTGCCATTACAGTTGCAGCTGAATGTATCCCACGTCTGAGAACAGCGACCGCTGTGCTCACAAGGGTTAGGCACACACCTGATGGACAGTGGAAGAAAACAGATGTGAACACAATTTTTGCTGCGAGGCACCAGAAGCACCCACTGAGCTACTCTGCTTCCTTGTGCTTTCTCATCTATTATGACAATCACCTGTCTATAATGGCACACATATCCAGGCTGACGTTTTCAAAGCTTCCAATGAGGCCCTGCTCCACTGCCCTGAGGTCAGCTGGATGGTCGTCTACGTGGATCATCTGCATGCAGCCCTGAAAGGAACGCTGAAGTGATCCTGTGTTGGTGTTCAGAAAGTAGCCTGGAGAAAAATGGAGGAGGTCAGAGGTCATTTTTTCAACCACTGGAGAAAAAACTGACCCAATGAACTCTTTGCTGTTCTTGACAATGAGCAGTTTCTCTAAAACATTAGTCCGAATTGAGTAGTCACCTCCAAAGTAGTAGGCTCCTCCAGTCTGAATGTAGATGGGGATGGTTGTTCTGACTGTGGACGCTTCGTCTCCATCCACTGTCAACATAGCATAGTACTCCAATGCAGTCAGATGGACACTGTGCCACAGGCCATCATTAAGGCCTGAACCTGCAAGGAAAAACATTAACAGGATCAGATTAACAACAACAGTAACAAGAATAATTGAGGAAAGCAGCAGGATGACAAGTGAAAACTAACTGAACTAACTGAGGACTCCTGAGTTGAGCTCACCTGATGAGATGTCAATACGCAACTTCTTCGTGTCATGTCTCATGAGGAAGGTTACTTTGCCCTCCGTCAGTCCCAACTCCACCCAGCTGTCAGCCAGCGTCGTATACATCAGCAGACCGTTGGGGTTCCAGGTCCTGAAAGACAGACTGACTGCCAGAGTGTCGCTGTAAGCCTGACCCGGCAGCCGCAGGAAGGACGTGGAGTTGAAGAAGACGGAGACTGAGTTGGACTCAGCGCACGAGAATGTCAGGTTTCGCTACAGTGGGGGAGAGAGAGAGAGAGAGAGAGAGAGAGAGAGAGAGAGAGAGACCTCAGGAGTAGAGCTTGGCCAGTCTTGCGACAAAATAGGACTGGGTGACGGCCTTAAAATAATAACAAGGAACTTTTAGGCAGTACCGCGACATATGATATACACAGTATTTTGAAATGTCCTCAAAAGCACATTATAGATGCCTCTATATTGATATTGTGACAACATTGTAGGGATGACTATTAGTACTTTCACAAAACATTAGCACAATGAGATTTTTAATAAATAATCATCATTAATGTGGATGGATATAATGACATAGCAGGTAAAGGCAAGTATCAAAACAAGTAGAAAAATTTGGTAAGTGATATTGTGATACAGCGGTATCCAAAATCTTAGACGGTACATAGTCTCCTATCATTATAGCGATATCGTATATATTGCCCAGCCCTACGACAAAATTGTTTTGAACTCAGGGTTTCCCCCAGAAAAGCTGTCTGTATCTTCTGAGACAGGCGTGGCCTTAACTAACAAATGCTGCTGGTGAGCTTTCCAACCATGATATTTTTGTTTCCACTGTAGCTGTAGTTAAAAACATCTTAGGAATTAGGCCGGGATGATGCTTATCCTTACCCACTTATCTGATTAAATACCTTCACAATACTTAAATGCCAATAGCCAGCGATGTCTGAACTTAGTAGAGAGCCAAGCTGGAAGCTAGCTGGCTCGGCTGGCTCGTGTGCATGCTCTATGGACCCCACAAGACCTGGGCAGTTACGTTTGCTATGTGCTCCTTTGAGTTTCTGAGGGATAGTGGTGTAGAAAGCTCACAATACACCCTATCTTACTTTTTAGTTCCATCATCATCACTTTATTAACCAAAATTCAAAAAATCAATTCCCTGAAATTAGGCCGGGTGGAACCCGGTTGTTTCCAACAATGGATCAAATGACTATGCGTAATATACAAGGTGACGGTGTACCTCCGTGCAGTGTTTTAGCCTTTTCTCAGCTCATTGTTTTGGTTGTCCAGCTATTAAACTCTGCTACCAACTGGAAGCTGTTTCTGATTAAGAAACTCTGATTATGAAGCACCGTACACTACCGCAGAGAGACAGAGACGAGCTGGTGAACATAGTTGAGCATGTAGAGCTATGAGCAGTGAAAGAGACACATATTTTCCTCAGTAGTTCATGGAGACCAAACCAGAACTAAACATGGTGGTACCACTTTCTTGCCTACAAATACTTCTCTTTGTGATCTTCTTTGAACCACACAACAAAGACTAGCTGCTCTATCATGGCCTGTATATTATTATTATCATGTCACGGGACTTTGCAGATCTTTGTAGTACAAATGCAGTCTCAAACAGGACATAGCACTAGATCCAGCAGCTGGCAGGATGACAGCACAGCTGAGAGCCAAAGACCTCAAATCAATGCTACAGTACATTCCTTTCAGCTTCATGTCTGTAAAATCTGTTGTGGTCTACTTCATTGTCCCACAAGCAAAGCAAAGATGAAATTCAGAGTTGGTTTGTCCTGGTCTGAAGTCAAGACCCAGCCTCCACATATATATAATCTGTAATCTTATTGGCTTTATCGCTGAAACAGGAATTACCCATGACCAAAATACATTCATCAGCAGTGGAAAAGGAGCGCAAGGTTTTTATTAATTAAGAGGAGCGGACTCTGAGGTGGCCACTGTCCACGGCATCTTTCAACCATACAGCCAGATCACTGGACCGCCCCAGGGAGAGAGGCAAGACAGCCGGAATATGAGCCGTGATAATCCATCTTGGATTAAAGGCTGCTCATGGCTGATGTCTGGTCGCAGGGTAATCAATTTGCCCTCATCTTTACAGAGACCTGTCTCCAACTCATTTCCAGATCAAGCTGTTGGACTTGACGGGCAGAGTGTGTTCCGAGCCAACACAGCACAGGAATCATTGGATGAGGAGAGGTCTACTCTTATACCCTGTTTATAAAAAATGATGCTTGATGCTCAAACACAGTCGGAGTATTTGGACAGTGTTTCCAAGTTGTCAAACTTTTAATGAGAGGATCATGTCAAGTGTATAAGTGCACGTGTTATAAATAACTGTATTCATTGTTTTATCTTATATTCTATTCTAAATGTATTTGTTTAAAGGCTCACTTTGTGTTCTTTGCACAAAGAAACAACAACTTTCATTTGGTGTGCAATGCTGTGTTGAGTTGGCTTACAAAGCTGGAGGTGTCCACTTTCTTCCTGCGGACCAGGTTAGTGATGTTGTCTCCATTGTAGGTGATTCCCTCCATGCAGCCCACAAAGTTCTCTCTGCCTCCTGAGCTTGGCTTCACTGATACAGGCAGCCCTCCAAAATTGATCTGAGGACACGCAGCACAGTGGACAACATGGACTTAATAACATTGATCTTACTGTGATGTTTATTGTACTACTGCGACCGATGCACAAATTTACTCTCAGGAACTCTACTAAATCAGATCACTGGTTTTTAAATCAAGCTGGAATTGTATATATTTCTTCCTTTTGTACTGGTAGCAGTGGTATACACATTTTGAAACTTATTTTCGATCAGAACTCACACCAATTATATCCATTTTTTTCCATTGCAGTCTACCAAACAATGGAAGATGACAACTAGGGAAAAGGACACATAAATGACACACAAAGATGTCCAACGCTCAAAGTAAAACAGAAAATGCAAAACACAGCTATGATCATGGAGATGTGACAGGGTGACATGGATGCAAACTGGGGCCTAGGTGTTCTTGATCAGCACCCTGGCCACCAGGACATCCCTATGTAGAATTTTTAAAGCATGATAAATGGTTGATATCTTGGGTAACAACACTGAATGGAATAATGCTTTATGATGGTTTGTTACTGCTTGCCAACAAACTTCAGCAGGTAAATGCCATTAGTGTGTGTTGATTGTTCACACCATCAGTGTGTGCTGAACGGACCACAATATCTCACAGACCTTTGAACAAAGGTCTCAGGATTGTGACATTAGTGTGAGATGATGAAAATGACAGACAGCATGACCCATGGAGTCTTTACCTCATAGTCCAGGTCTAGGTGGTCAAACTCTCCGTTGGTCCTGAACTGCTGAGTGTGGTGGTCCAAAGTAAAGTTGATATTTCTCCGGTAACGCTCTATAACAACTGAGTGCCAGTGGTCATCATCCAGTAAGCTTCCACTGGTCACAGAGGTGTGACCCTGAATTGAACCATACTGGTTACTGCCTGTAGAGAAGTAAGCAAATCACACGGACAGGAACAGGCTGTAAATTGATCATGTTGCTTCTGACAGATCATCAGATTTTTAAAAGAATAGAATAGCCTGTGTCTGGAGACTTTTGCAGTGCTCTTGCTGTCCTTGAAACCACACAAATGTTATGGAAGGCTACCTAAGTTGATGCTGAGCTGTAGCCTTGCCCTGCGGAGCTCCAGGGATATGTAGTCTCCCTGCTGTCCCTCTCCGTGGAGTATGACCCCGTCTCGAGCCGTGGTTCTAAACTTGAGAGATATGACATCCTTCACAAACTTCATCTTCTTACTCCTGAAGCGGTAGGAAATGACGCCATGGCCGTCAAAACTGATCACATCTGCCCCTGAAAGACAAAAAAGGAAGAAAATTGTCTTTCCTGCCAATAGAAAAGATCTGGGATCTAGAAGCGCCAAACCAGGTAGCTGTGCTTGAAATGAGTTACTTTGTGTCTAAATATTATTTTCATCATCAAAGTTGTAAGCAGGGTATTACATTCACTTTGACAGTTGGGGGGTCAGGACTAAACCCCTTAAGATGTCTCATCTCATTTTGTAACAGATGCAAAGAAACTTGAAAGGAAGAAAGAAAATTGAGTGCTCCTATCAACAGTTCCATCTGGCTGTTTTTTTGAATGTACATTTTCCATTCACTCGGCCAAACAATATCTTATCAACTGCTTCTATCATATTAACAAAGCTACTGTGTACTACTGTATGTTCACTGATATGTAGGGTCAGGGCCATCATGAAGCAATATTAATCTGTGTTGATTTTTGTTAATTTTCCATAAACAATTAATCAAAACAATGTCTTACTTTGACGAGGAATAGACTGATTATTGGGGCTGATATTTAGCATTTTTCTGATTATCAGTTTATTTTTTGGTGACAAAATACTTAAATTTAAAAAAGTACTACTTTGGCTCTGCTGAAGCCTCCTCTCTCTGTCTGCAGTCACCACTCTGTGGTCTCACTCAATGTCCCACCCACAACACTTTCTGATTGGTTACACATAAGTAATAGAATATCAACAATGAATTATCTGAATCTGCAAAATAACTAGTCACTAAATTTATCAAATAAATGAAGTGAAGTGGAAGTATGAAGTAGCAAAAAATGGAAATACTCAAGTAAAGTACCTTAAAACTGCACTTGAGTAAATTGGACTTCATAAAAAACATAACCATCACTGGTCATTTTCAAATTTTGACAGATTTTCATGACCTCCGTCTAGGAAATTATGTTTTCTCCTGTGTCAGTTTGTTTTTTAGGTGGTTGGTTTGTCAGCAGGATTACAGAAAAACCACTCAACAGTTTTCCATTAAATTTGGATGGAGGATGGGTCTAAGCTCCGGAACAGACCACATTAACTTTTGGTGTGGATCTGGATGAAGGGACGGATCCAAAAAATTCTCTCTCTTTCCTTAACATTGCAAGAAAGGGCTTTTTTTTCTCATGGATCTTAATTTTAAAAAATCAGGTGTATTTAGGAGGCTGGAATTTATGAGTGAGAACAAGTTGATGCCGATCCTAGATCTGGTGATCTTAAATCATGGTTAGGCAGTTATGGGTGGTCTTTAATTTAGAGTAATACAAGGTTATTAAGTCTGATATTGGATTAGGCTTTACTGAATTAAAGGGGACTGTTAAGGTATGTGCACTAGTTACTGTGTGGTACTGTGCCTTTCTTCTTTACCCCCACAGATGACTGTCTGATAGGAATGTAATAAGGGGTCAGAATGCCAAAGTCGGTGGAAAGGCCCTTTTGGAACTGAAGCTGAAGGATATTTGTTATTTTCCTTTCCCCCAAATGAAAAGGTGGTGGAAATTTACCCATTTCATTCAGCCACGGGCGGGGCAAAACGATTCCCTGGCACCCCCTAAAATGCAGTCTCTGGGACTACTTTCACCTACATGATTGAACACATGTGTATCGCCTACATTAGTAAGAGTTCCTGAACACATTTATATGCCAATATTCTGTTAGTCATAGCGCCCCCTACTGGCTACAGGAAATTACATTTATTAAAAAGTGGCAGGCTGACCAAATCTGCCTGCAACATGTTGAGAAAACACTTAAAGTAATAGTTGGGGTCTTTTGATGTGTGGTTGTAGGAGGTACTTATTCCTAGTCAGTGTGTTACCGGCAGTAGATGACCGTCAGCTGTCCGCCTGTGTGGCGAGGCAGCCAGGCTTCCCTGTACTGTCCATTGTCATAATGTAAAAAAATTCCCAAACTTAAATATCCATCCATCCATTTATCGATTATCTACACATACTTATCCTCTACTGAGTCACACGGGTTGGAGTGTATCCCAGCTCACAGTGGTGGGGAGCTGGGTGGACCTTGGACAGGTGCCCAGTCCTGGACAGAGTGGCTGAATCAGGTTTCCCTCTCTTGTACACTTGTACTCACAATATGAGCAGCCGTAGAGATCCAGACGTACTCCGATGCGTCCCTCCCTGCTCCACTCCACGGGGATGAAGCGGATGTATCGAGCCAGGATGGTGTGCTGCAGCTCATGACGAACCACACCCTCACTGTTCACGTTCCCCTCAAATGTCTGAAATACACAAAAGACAAACATGCTGCAGGTAATTCTCCATAGTACAAGTACAACTTTCCATAATTTACTGAAATTTTATTCTTTATTCATCAGGAGACTGTGGTTCAGGAGGTAGAGTGAGTTGTCTACTGATCACAGAGTAGGTGGTGAGTTATCTGTTATGTTGAGATTTCAAAATTATTTACTACAATTTTATCCCCAACGGACATTTGAGAAGGCATCACTGTCACTGGAAACACTGAGCTGCACTAATTCCAGCAGTAAGTAAATGATATCTTTGTGCAATTTTTGACACAAATTGCATTAAATGGTTAAAAGGACGAGATGATGGATGAGATGTCATTATAATACCTGACATAAGATTTTTACTCACCCAGATGTTTCCATCCTGTAGATAAGGCCTCCAGTTTTTCTGCGTGTCACTGTAAAGCAATCGATACTTGCTGGTCCAATCAGAGCTACTGTAGCGACCCTGAGTCACTATGGTAACCACCTGCTTCCTCGAACCCAGGTCAACCTGTAACCACTGGTTACGGTTTGTATCCAAGGGTGACCAACCTCCAGCACCTAGTTTTGCGGGTGTTACGAAGGTGAACAGGGTGGCAGATGGCAGGAAAAAGGGAAAGAAGAAGAGCAGAAAAATTGATGTGAAACATTTGGAAAAAATCATCCTAAGTGTCTTCAGCTTACAGCAGTGTTGTTTATGTTTATGTACCACTTCTTTAAGAGACCCCCCCCCGCTATCCAGTGTGTAACCTCATGGTTGGGAAGCTTTGTTCCTCTTATCAGTATCTGAAGACATCCATTACAATTCATGACTTTGAGAACATTGCTGGTAGGTTACTCTAAGTTTAGACAGCTACCTTATCTGTGAAGAGTACTTTTTAGTTTGACTCAGTGTTTCGACATTTAATTTGCAAATGAATATACTGTACGCTATGGTAGCAGCTAGTCATGTAGAGCAGGCCTATTCAACTAGAAGGGTTTAAACTTTGTAATGAAATTAGATTATTCTGCATGCTGCTGAAGAGCTGCTAGACTGGCTTCTGTCGTTTGCAACAATGACAATAAAGATCTATAAAATAAATCGATCAAATAAAATGATCAAAGGGCCGGAGTGATGATGCAAATCGCACAAAACACCAATTTCTACATAATGTTGCTTTAAGGGCCGCAACCCAAAAAAGAGGACGATATGATTCAATGTGCATAGCAGGAACTATACAGTACTTGTCATTACAAAGCCTTACCTTGTTTCCTATTGAGTTTAGCGTAACCAGCTCCATATGCTCGGTCAAACACTGATGAACTGGTGAAGGAGCTGTAAGGAAGAGGAGTGGCCAGGCTGTCCTCACACTTTCCTGAACAAGAGAGACAAAAAACAGACACACAGCTCAGGGATTAAGTATGCAGAAGAACCCCACAACATGAACTGAGAATTGTGGGGCGGCTGTAAATCAGGAGGTAGAGCGGGTCATCCAGTAAGCTGAAGGTCTCTGGTTCCAATCCCCGGCTCAAAGGGAAGATAATGAACCCCCAAATTGCTCTTGATGAGCAGTTGGCACCTTGCATGGCAGTCTCTGACATCAGTGTGTGTGAATGTTGTAAAAACACTATAGAAATGAAAGTCCATTTACAACAAAGATAGAAAAGATGTATAAATTTAGAAAACAGGCAGTTGATCTTATGTGTAACTGAATAGTCAATGACAACAACTTAAGGCTGGGTGATATGGCCATATATATTTATATATATAACCGTCATTTTTTTTGGCTTTGTACGTGACTTCCTATGGCAGAACTACTGTCATCATCATTGGAGAAGAAAGCGGGTGTTTTGGATTAAGAGCAGCAGACTTTGAGACCATCACGGCCCACGGTCGGCATCTTTTGACCATCCTGACCAGCCGGACCAGGGAGGGGGAGAGAGTCGGCATGAAATGAAAAGCCAATGAAATGCAATTCAATTTCATCATCAATTATTGGACAAGGTTTACTTTGTCATTACTCTATATCCAGCAATGCATCACATTTCATTAGTCTTATTTAGTCTTTAAAATCACCCTAAAAGCCTGTTGAAGTGATTACACTTTGATTTAGTCTTGATCAGCAGTTTGCATAGTAACAGAAAATTGCTTCATTATTTTATTTATGGACACATTCTTACCATAAGGCTGGTTTGTGTTTATGTGTATGATTGTTTTGGTTGGTCTTTGTTCTCCACACGTTTATCAGAAAGATTATCAGATGGAGTTCTGGGCAGGGGGAAGGGTCACAGCTCTGTGTGTGTGTGTGTGTGTGTGTGTGTGTGTGTGTGTGTGTGTGTGTGTGTGTGTGTGTGTGTGTGTGTGTGTGTGTGTGACAGGTGCAGAGAATGGTAATGAGCTTCCTCATATGCATTACAAAACAACATGCCAAGCATGTATTAATCAGTTTAAAGGAACAAGAAAGAGATTATGTGCTCGATGGAGAACCTGGAAATAACCGCAGCACTGCACTGACAGCTCGTCTTTCTGAGGAACATTTATGGGATATTTGATCAATGAAGAGAATGAAGCACGTTCATGTTTAAATATAAAATTTCATGAATTTCTTAACACAAAAAATTATTATTTTAATGTAAGAATTAAACTGGGGATGTTTCATGGTGATAAGAATTAGGTGAAGCAGCGACTAGTAACTTTTATTTTTTCTTTGATTCTGGCACCTCTGCAGACAAAAGCGGTATGAGCACCACTGCCTCCTGTGGTAAAGCTCTTCACCTCGCTAGTGAGTGCATTTGTTTTGAAAGTGAGTGAAAGAAAGAGGTAATAAATTTCTAACACTATTTTTCTATATAAAAATCTATTTGCAGGGTGCATGGTAAGGTGGGATATTGAATCTACGTAAGGCTATGTCAAATTTATAATAAGACAATGATGAAACAAAATAAACTTTGTTTTTGTGCTGTTTAGAGCCCAACTGATTTATCAGTCAGCTGATTTTATCATTTTATCTTAAATGGGCCCATCACCACCATATCGGTTTTGGGGGTTTATCGGCTTGGGTACCAGTGTCCGATGTGAGCGCGCCATAGTCGCTGCCGGCAGGCAGGTGGTACTGGAGGAGCACCAGGCGGAGGGCGCAAACTGTCGGGGGTCCTTGGGTCTCAGCACAGGTGGTGAGAGATAGGGTCGAGCTAGAAGCTAACTTCCTTGAGCTGGCCTACACACGGCCTGTCCTGGTGTGGACCGGTGAGGATATCGGCTCCGGGGTATCTCCGCCGGAGGAGAGAAGAAGTTAGACAGAGGAATGGCGATTTCGGTACCCACCTCACAGGGGGGTCGTAGTGGGGGGAGGGAGAGTTTTTTCCACCCCTTAACAACAGTCGCCCAGGAAAGAGAAAGATCCCGGATTGGGGAAAGCGTAAGCTGCAAGGAGATGGAGGAATTCGGAGAGATAGGTTGTTTTCCCCTTTTTTTAGCTGCCAACTCACAGTACAGATGCAAACTTTTGTTTTGTTTTGTTTCTGGAGCAGAAAATGTGACTGTGTCTCTGGTTCATACCATTAAGTAAAAAGTTTGGACAACATTTGGATTTTAAAAGACAGAAGGAGAGACGGTATGATGAAACGTATGCAGGCACTAAGGAGTAATTATGTGGATGCTAGTACAGCTTGCACGAAAAAGCAAGACAAAGGATATGTTTGTCCTGCTTCAACTCAGTGAGGTCTTGATTAATTATAAGGTAATCATTACAAATATTTGAAAGTGAGGCACCTGGGCCTGACTGTGAGACAGCTTATATTCATAATGTCAAAATGTTTGTTCATGCAGTAAGACCTTTTTGTCTGTGTCTACTGCAAAAGTCATAATCACAATCATGACTGCCAACAGCCACTGAGTAGTAGACCGAGTAGAATCTAGTGGACATTAGTGAACCAGTCATTATTCTCTTAAATACTTAAAAAATAACAGTACTTGGGAATCGCCAAGTTAACTTATTTAAATGTATTAGAGCCCGACCGATATATCGGCTGGCTGATATTATCGGCCGATATTAGGCATTTTCCAAACTATCGGTATCGGCATTTATAATGGCCGATAAATGAATATTTAAAAAATAAAATAAAAACGGATGAAACACCCTTCAACTATGTTATGAGTGTTGGCGTTATGAGTGTTGGCGTTCCATGCTTGAATAACAATTCAAAGAACATCCCCATCAGTTCTCTTAACTCAAATAAGCATGACAATATTTGTGACTACCATGTCCAGTTTTGCTGCTGTTAGGTGTAAGCCGAGAGTGAAACTGACTTAGCTAGTAATTTTGATGTTCCTCTGTTCTGTTGTGACAATAAAACAGTTAAACTGCATTATCATATTATTTCAGTGAGGACTCATAAATAACTACAAATAACTAATGTTACGGAAATCTGTTCATGTTTTTGTTACGCATTTCTGGATTTATTTTTTTCTATATATATATATATATATCGGCCGATATATCGGAATATCGGATTTTTAAATCACCAAATATTTGTATCGGTATCGGCCTTAAAAATCCTTTATCGGTCGGGCTCTAAAATGTATAATGGGAAATGAATGACTACATGAAACAAATGTTAAGAACTGTATTAGATTGCACAGTATCGCATCAAATCGCACTGGATCGCATCAAATCGCACTGAATTGCATCAAATCGTACTGAATCGCATCAAATCCTACTGAATCGCATCAATCGTACTGAATCGCATCAATCGTACTGAATCGCATCAATCGTACTGAATTGCATCAAATCGTACTGAATCGTCCTGTATTAAAAATGTATCGTCCCTGAATTGTATTGGAGCCCCTGTATCTAGATGAGAAGGGAATAATGCAAACACCTGAGGTATCACAGTCACAAGAATGGGACAGACAGATCACTGTGACCTTGACCTCAGACCACCAAAGTGTAATCACTTCATCCTTGAGTCTAAGTGGAAGTTTATGGCAAATTTGATGAAATTCGCTCAAGCCGTTCCTGACATACACGTTCAAGAGAATGTGATGGATGACCCCAAATCATAAATCTGTGATATCTGACTTTACTTTTAGATTAACAGTTGTTCAGTTCCTAAAGGACAGACCAGCTGGTCTGTGAAGAAACCCAATGAGAGCTGCAGAGAAGTGCAGAGTTTCTTTAAACCACAGCCATCTGTGAGATTGTGCTGTAAGCAAAAAAATAAGGCTTAGGATGGAAAACAGGTCTGGAGTTACTTCTCATTATATTAAATTTGCAAAAGAAAATCCAAACATTCTTTCGAAAAAGATGGATGCTGTATGAAAGCAGAAATTCAAAAACTGTAAACATTCAATGGATTATCTTGGATTGCATCAAGGTAATTTCACTATTCTGCTCACAACAGGACAATGAGGCAGCATCAAGTACGCTGACAGCTGTACTGTTCCAGGATACAGGGTTAGGGTTATCCAACATTTTACAGCTCCACATGGGGCCCACTATGTTTGAGGGAAGTGAATTATCTCTCCTTGAGTTCCCATAATGCAACTGTGACA
This sequence comes from Pagrus pagrus, assembly GCF_965226575.1. Classification (NCBI taxonomy): domain Eukaryota; kingdom Metazoa; phylum Chordata; class Actinopteri; order Spariformes; family Sparidae; genus Pagrus; species Pagrus pagrus. Next base: position 27,054,068 of record NC_140196.1, on the reverse strand, counting down.
GTCCCCTGGGTTGTTTACTTATACTGTGTTTTGTTTCTATAATGCAGCAGGTAGACTGCCCGGGGGGGTGGAGTGTTCATCATCCCAGGTAGAGGCCCGTGGGCCCGGTGCTCTCCCACTACAAAAATCCTGACTTTGTCATGGAGAGACAGGACTGCATAATTTATCATTTCAGCATCGACACGGCAATTTGTGCTTGAGCAATAGTCACATTGCTGAACGTGCAAAGTCAAGTAAGGCGAATAAACTCAAACATGTCATGCCACAACTTTTTTCTGCTTGATGCAAAAAGAAAACCATAACATTTCCATGACTACTCTACGAGAAAACTCAGTCTGATATATCATAATTTAGTCTGATTTAAGGGTTGTTGGATGCATGGGAGTGTGTTGCTTGTGAGTGACATGCAGGCTCTGCATGCACAGCAAACCACCAATCACAATCATTCTTTATCAACTTATCAAACAAAACAGGGCCTGATTTGGATGTTTGAGAACATGTAATCACTCCAACCATCACACAATTTATTTCTAAATAGTTATTTAGAAGTCATAGTTATAATGATTATTCAGGTTAAGTCAAATGACTCTTCCCCACTTTAACAGTTCTTCATACTCCTTCAGCTGCTTCTCCATCTCCTTCAAGCTAACAATGTAATTTAGCTCCCAGCCTTAGTTATATTCTAAATCCCTAATCCTCATTTCATCATCATTTCATGTTTTTCAACAAACCTTGATGTATTCCACATTTTCCACACATTACTGGTATATTTCAACTTGCCAGCTATGTTTTTTTGCATCAGCTTTTCAACATCCATCATTCACACCACAATTTCTTCAGATATTGCATTCTCTAGTTTCCAAACACGTCTATTCAAGGTAAGTTATTTTTTTCATATCTCAATATACATTGCAGAGAACCAAAATATCACAATGTCAGTTTTTCCCAATATTGTGCAGCCCTTCAGAGAGTCTCACACTACACGTTACACTCCACTGACCTCACTCAGTGATGTTGATAGGTTTTTGATATAGTGAGTCCCCGGGACCCACAGGGGGTCATTTGAATGTGTCCCAGGGAAATTTAGTGGGTCCCCCCAAAAATGTGTGATTTCTGGCAAAGTGTAGTGTTAAACTTGTATTTGATGTTATATGGTTATAATCATGGTTATATGTTTGATGGAAAAGTATCTGAAAATTAAACAAACAAAAAACAAATAAAATCCCAAACCTGAAAACAAAACACTGGCAAATCTACGGCTGCCCCAAGAAAGTTGATGAGCCAGTCAGTCAGAGACGGATTTTCTCAGAAACATTAGAAAAACATGATAAAACAAAGGAGCTTACAAAAATGTACAGGGATAACATCTCAGTGAGCAATTATATATAAAAGGAACCATAAATATAGTTTTATATTTGCTGCCAGTTAAAAAAAAATCCAACTGACAACATGTGATGGTGGTTATCTGATGAGAACTGCAATTCAGGGGCACCAAATCCTAATCTGGCCCAGGGCACCAAAATGTGTAGCACCGGCCCTGTTCTGACAGCGCTGTCAGGAGTGACAGGAGAGACGCTCTGTGGTGCGCTGGGATTTTATAACTGAACTATGAGCAGGACGCACACAGTTTCACTGTGTGAAAATCTGATGTTTTCACATCACAGATGACAATGAAAAGCGTGACAACACAAGTCTGAGGCTGCAGGTAAAACAGTTTAGAGTGGTGCTGAACTGAAAAAAGACGAATCATTGAATCTTTTAATTGGGTACAGTCCTATCACATCATCCTGATACACTTGTCAACAAAATTCAAATAAACTAAATACTGGTTTATGGTTTCAACACAGTGCAGCTCCTGACCGGCAAAGCAGCATCGTCACGAGAGAATACAGAAACGAGATTCCTTTTATAAGTAATGATTTCATTACAGATGTGTTGTACACAATGTGGCATTATCAGGATTCAAATATGGATGCATGGATAGTGAGTTAATGGGTCCTTTCAGATTGTAATGCGTCAGAGACACAGGACACATACCTAGCAACATCACTGCTCACTAATGACCAACTCACTGTATACTTAATTTCATCTACCTTTCCTTTAACATGACTTTATTGCAAAGTTGTGACAGCAGAGATTAAGGATCTTTTAATCAAAACAAAAAAACAAAAGAAGTTTGCTGAGTGTTAGGTGGGGAGGGCCAGGCGGGATCATCGCCAGCTATCTCTGGAGGAGAGAATCAGAAACAGAGCCAGACCTTCTGGAGGAATAAACACCCAGAATCACTCAGATTTGGCTCTGATCTGGAGCAGTTCACCCTCAGGAGGAGAACTAAGAGATTTACTGAATGGGATTGAAAAATGGATTCTACTTCATTCCTGTCTATCAACCTGACTGCAGCAGTGATCCCCAAAGGGGACCTCCATTGTCAGGTGTTTCTGTTCTGTAATGTTGACTGCTGACTGGAGCTGGAGGGGAAATGTACTTCATGAACATAACGTTACAGAGAGGAGAAGGGAATGCATGCACCGTTGCATGCTATTTTACGGCTGATGCACAATAATCTTGCAGTTTGGGGCAAATACACGTGTGAATAAACACAAATGATCCTGCAGTCAAACTCGCTTCACTGGTGTGAACACACAATTAAACAAGCATCATCGCTGATGAATACCTGACTTGACTCAGGCACAACATTCACGAACAAGGTGATATTTAATTAGCGTCAAATTTAGTTTAGTTCGCCAACTTCTCGATCCCGGAAGTAGTCAAGGATGACTAAATTAAACACACTGTTACCTTAAGTAAACTAGTGGATTTCTCTGGGTTTGAAAATTGTTGGAAACATTTGTGATAATGTAAGTACACAACTCAACAAAATATATAACAAGGGTCTAGGTGTTTTTAGACATTCTAATGCAGAAGTCATACATATTACAGCTTTAAAACTGATAAACAAGGGGGTTAAAAATGTTATTGGTGGGCTTCTATCGGTGGTTACATGTGTGGAGCACAGTGTAATGGTCTGTATGGGTGAGTGGGATATGTTTTCATTATATTTATTCATACTGATATGTTATGGATACTCTGGCTGCAGATTCAGTGCAGTTGAGCTTTCTAGTTTAGCATTTGCTGGACTCTACATCAATGCACTTAAACTGGAGACTTGATAAATACATGACTGAGTAAATATATGACTGACCCCATTCTTGCTGTTAAAGCATTCTGCACTTTAAGGTGTATGTTTTCCTCTTCAGTGATATAAAATTCGTAATGATGACATTATGAAATACGTGTGTGTCGTCGTTATTATTAGCATTACTTACGAGTATGCTGGTTTGGCCTTATGCTATAGAGTCTACATCGACTGCTCAGAGCTGCACTGGCCCCGGAGAGAGCAAGCCACCAAATTAGCCACGGTTGCTAGTGTGTGTGTGTGTGTGTGTGTGTGTGTGTGTGTGTGTGTGTGTGTGTGTATTAGCCTAACAGTTACTTACGGGATGCTGAGGATGCAGCGGTGGAGGTGCTGATGATGCCACACAGGACTGGCAGCAACAACAGCGCGGTCAGATCAGACATGTTTCCAGAAAATCCACAGTCACAGAGACACACAGAGACAATGAAGCGGTGCGGGCTTCCCTCCGCCGGGCTGTCTGTTGTTGCGGTGATACACAGCCAAGATGCTGCTTTCTTTATCAGCCGCGGTAATGAAAAACAGTGGCTGTCCGTCCGCGGCGTTCTATACGCAATGTCCTCTTCCTCCTCTCCTCGCTTATCAGCTTGCCCAGCGGCACTCCAGCGGGGTTTGACCGACAACCTCAAGAACTAGCCTGTGAAAAGAACGCGTTTGAGCTGTAGGCCGGGCCTCGAGCTCCAGGTGCATGGTCAGACAGACAGACGAGAGCTGTGAAACCGTTCTAACTGCCTGGCTAATCAATACACCCCCGCTCTATGTCTCACTTGGTATGGTCCGCACAACAATACAGGGCTCCCCGAAATAAGGAGGGGACAGAGGGAAGCGGGAGGGTCCACACGGGCCCACGGGAGGGAACACGGGAAAGAGGTAACAACAGAAAGAAAGAAAGAAAGAAAAAAAAAAACTGCTTACAGCACACAAAGCTCAGTGTTTTCATTGGTGGGATATGAAAAATAACATGTTTGGTAGACCTACATGTTTAATATAACAGGGTAGAAATAAAATAGAAGATAAATTTATGGCCCACAAAAGCTTAATATCAAATCTCAAGATAAAAAATAACAAAAATAATAATAATAAAATAACATTTTGTATGAAAACTACCAGCAGGTATATATGGTATGAATTCAAAATCAATATCAAGACATCTATAGAGCAGACTGACACAGCAGCATGTTTCCTCTGTCATCAGGCTCAGATGTTGTCCTGCTGTGTTCTGGGTTGAGAGGAAAGTCCCGTACAGGGATCTGACAAATTATTGTACTTTCACCACTTCCCGATTGAACAGCAACTGAAAAGACATTTCATGTTAACACAACATAATATCCCGTTATCTTCTGTTAGCCCACAGCTAGCGTTAGCATTCAACCACTTCCTGGCTAACTTTGCTGTTTGATAGTGTTAGACCATAAATTGGAAAGGCTAATTAATTCTAGAATTTCAGCGCAGATCTTGAATACATTTATTTATACGTAGAAGTGATACGCACTTGATGTAATTAAACAGTAATGTTAGCCAGGAGGCGGTTAAATGCTAACATTAGCTACAGTAATGGGTTATCAGTGTTGTTTGACCTTGAACATGACCATCCATCATCTTTGTCAGTTGCCAAACAATTGTGGAGTGGTGAATTTATAGATCAGATTCCCTACATTTATACAACTTTCAAAATGGAAAACAGTAGCATTAATGTTATTTCATTCAAGCTTCTCACCCTGAGCATGATGTATAGAAAAATGGCCGGCTTGTGAATCTTGTCTATAACTGAACTTTTGCCCAAGTTTGGTGGTTTCGAGGTCTCTATAGCCCCACCTCAAGAGAGCACATCAGTTTCACCAAAAGTGGAAATGTGACTTTCAGCTAGGCCTAATCTCAGGGCCATAGCTACCATTGGGCCCTGCATAGGCATAGGCCCATGAATGGCCCATCAGAAGACAATAGTACCAAGCTTGCCATATACCCCACCAAAAGAGCATCACATTTGTTTCTGATCACTGAGTGTATTTGTCTTTCATGCATGAGCGCACACAATTGAGGAACACTTGCAACCATAAAGTTAAAGTTTAACACCCCTCCTGCCTCCCTGTTGAGCCAGGTATATTAAAAGTGCACTGTACTGTAAACTTGAAACATACAGAGAACACTTATAAAATAAAAATGCCAGTTTGTGAAAGGTCTTAATTTTAGTCCATTAATAAATAATCAAACTCATTGAATTGTGTAGCATCATTCCTTTGCATTGTCCAATCCTATCGTAATGCATCAAATCACTCAGTGTTGAATCACATTGTGTTGAATCGCACTACATCGTGATTGAGGTGTGACTCGTACTGTATCGGCAGTTGCTGCATATGTTTTTTTAATGCATGGGACCATTGACAGTGCATCGAGATGCATATCGTATCAGCCTCACAGAGATGCCCAACCCTAATGTGCACACGTACATGATTTGTCCACGTAAAAAAACATCTTAACTCTCAGTCTCCATAGAAATTTGACAAAAACAATCTGTCAATCAGTCTTGAACAAAGCAGCACTGAATCCTGCTTGACAGTGTAGTTTCCTTAAGACTTGTGTTGAGGGTGGAAAAATAGCCTCTATTAGCAGTGAAATAAAAATTGGTGTAAATGTTGCTGTTATTTTTTGTGACAGTAGGTGTCGCTGTAACAACAGGTTCAGTAGGGAACACCTAACGCCTAAGTCGAGCCCTTTTTGGTTGAGGAACAGGATAAAGTTTCTGTTTGTGGGAGAAGGAGAGGACACAAAGAGAATGTTTTGGTTTGACAGGAGATCAAGTAACAAAAGATTTGGGTATTAAAAAATCCATGTGTAGACCTTGAATTGCTTCGGATTAAGCACAGTAACAAGAATGTTGGTTTAACTAATGAATGCTATTGTGAGAGGGACCTGGAATAGACAATATTCAGATGTTTACAGATGAATCAAAGGGTCTTCAAACAGATACAACAGGGTCTGCAGTTTGTGTGCCTGGTTACATTGTGGGATTTAAAGGATAAATTCACCCAATAATGAAAATTCAGTCATAATCTACTCACCCTAATGCCGTATTTAAAGTCAGGTGAAGTTTCGTAGTCCACAAAACATTCCTGGAGCTTCACAGCTAAACAGCATGCGTCGTTCTCCTAAACAACTGAAGTAGCCGAGGACTTGTTTTAAAAACGCAAAATGGCTCCATACAGCTCAGCTTGCAAAACCCAAATCCCTGTAAGCCCCAAGATCCCCAATTGATTTCAAAAGCTGTTATTTCAACCCTCAACGCCCGGTTGAGCTCATCCACCCACTTCAGACGGGGTGCACGCTGATGCTTTTAGCTTAGCAAATACAGTAAAGAATTCATCTTAAAAAAGGGTGTACATAATATTTTTCCAAATAAATTTGGGATGGATTATGCAAGATGAGCTGTACGGAGCCATTATTTTATTTTTTTAGATGTTTGTTCACGTGTTAAAACAAATCACCCTCCACTTCAGTTGTTTAGCAGAATGCTGCAATGCTGTTTTGCTGTGAAGCTCCAGAAATGTTTTCTGGTCTCCGAAGCTTTCCATCTGCATGGGGGTGAGTAGATAATGACTGAATTTTCATTTTTGGGTGAACTTTTTTTGAACTTTTTTTTTTACCTTTTTGAACTTTTTTTTTTTTTTTTTACCTAACCCCTAACCTTTTAACAAGAGGACAATCAACTGAGTGAGCAGGTCAGAAGCAGAAATATATTAATATGAGGGGACTCTGTGCCTGCCCTACTAGCATTATCTGTACCTGACAGCCACAATAGTCACAATAAGTAGGCTGAGAATTGGGCACAGCAAGCTTAACAGTACACTTTTTATCACAGGAAAATATCCAATGGGATTTGCAATCAGTGCCTTGAGGCCGAGACAGCTGAGCATATTCTTACAACATGCAGGAAACATACTCGTGATTGACAAGAAATGATGACATAATTCTGAGAACAATCTGAGACACACTGTCCTGTCTGCATCAGTGAAGCGGAGGTGGAGCAGGTGAACATTTATAGGTTTCTTCGAATTGCCATCACTGAGAAACATATCTTGGTCATCCCACATCACCACCACTTCCTACAGAAACTTAGGACCGCGAGATTCCAGAGCAAGATTCAACATAATTTTGTTTTTTTGAAACCTTTGTGTTTTAAAAATGACAATAAGTTGACCTTGTTACCTTGTGAAAAGTGGATGGACAGTAGCCTATTTTTATACTTTATTTGGCTACATTTGTTTGGCCGATATCTGCCTCTGCCATTTCAATCAGGAGAGACTTTTTTTTATGTGAACATAAAGATTTATCGCCATGTGTACAAAAGAGACTGCAAAAGTCCTTGGCAGTTACATTCTATCATGATATAGTAATATCTGGGGAGGTGATGAAGTTGTGTGTAGAATAGGAAACCCCCTGATGGAGTCTAGACACTGGTGGTGGTTATGATGGAAGAGGAAAGATCCTGGAGATCTGATGACAGGGGGAGTTGATTCCGGTGAGTAGAACCTAGCCACTGGATGAAGAGCTGGAGGAGGATGGGGTGGAGGAGGGTCACACGAATGCCTGAAATGACAGCTGACAGCAGAGAGGAGAGCTGTTTTAAGTTTGACAGCAGTGACACGATTGGCTGATAGTGTTTGTGGCAGAATCTAGTGGGATAAATGTAAAGGGAGAAAATGAAACGCCCATGGTCAGGTGAAAACAGGGAGCAGGGAGAGAGGTGAATAAAAACACAGTCTTCCAGATTGAACTTATACTGAGCTTCTTTTCAATCAGGTGATCATGAAGATTTATTGCCATGTGTACAAAAGAGAATGAGGAAGTCCTTGAAATAAAAGCTCATAAAACCAAACAGAAATTAGGACGAATGACAAATGCTAATTAAGGTCCGATGACAAGAACTGCAAATACCATGAATGATAAGACCATAAATATGAACATGATAAATAAACAGTCAACATAAGGACCAAACAGAAAATAAATGTCACAAGACCAGCTGAAATTAAGGCCAGCAGGCCAAAGAAAATAAAATGTAAACAGAAATGAAGTCCGAGTGACAAACAGAAATTAAGAAATGACAACCAAACAGAAGTTAACATGGATGACGCTTGAGTCGCACAAATCATGAGTTCAGAATGAGATAAATGAATGAGCACCTATGCTAAATGAATGCCCTAAGTAGTGCTGAGGGGGCAGGTTGCTTTTGATGAGGACTCGCTTTAAACCAAGTTTTTGATGAAGGGGTATTCCCTGGGGTAAGGAATAATGGAGAGAGGGGGCAAGATACACAAGTATCCACTGCCAACCACCAGATTATGGAGCAGCTTCATTCCCCAGGCTGTGAGTCTCCTCAATTCATAATCAACACTCCATTTATCTAAAATAGATGTAGCACAAAGGACCCAAACATAATTTTTTTTTTTAAACCCTTGTGTTTTAAAAATGACAATAAGTTGACTTTTTAATCTTGTAAAAAGAAGATAGACAGTAGCCTATTTTTATACATGGTTTTGCGACATACCTTATATCTGTCTCTGCCATACAGTAACCCACCTTCACTGACTTCACTATACATGCGTGTGCTTTTGAGTGTGTGCACAGTTTGTCTCTAGTGCGCATGCTCTATGTGCCACTCAACACAGAAGATCTGGGTAGTTTCATAGCAGGGAAGTGAAGTTTTTTTGGCTCCAAAATGCCACTGAGCAGCTTTCATAGGAATGAATGGGGCTCCTCCTCTAAGGCTGCGTCCAAGTGTAATATACATTCACATACAGTCACCAGTCGGTGCCCACACGCCACTTCAGCGAGAAACCCAGAAAGAGGGAGGGAGGAAGGGTGGGAGGTGTCGGGGCAACACCCAGGAGCACCAATCTGCCGACCTGATCTTGATTCAGTTAACCCGTGAGGTCAATGTGTGCATGTGCATGTCTGGGAGTATGTAAAAAGTTGTGTAAAGCAACTTAGACTGGGTTGATAATATACTACTCAGTTCGTTGATAAGCATTATGGCAGATTTGTGGCTGTGTTTGGATGTAGTTTTGTGTCACATGTTTTCCAAGCACCTATTCTTTTCACTGCCTAGCTCAAACCTTAGATGTAGCAGTGTGAATGAATACTCATTGTTCGTTTTACCCACACTATGAGGATGACAAGGAACAGGAAAGTATAGGTACTGCACACTGTGTGAGAGAAATAACAGGAATATCAGTAACTGATGGCCTCCACGTCCTTTAATTCCTGATAATGGACACCTAGTCAGGCATTATCCCTTACTTATTTTTAGTCCAAGAACAGTAAACCATGTTGTTTAGGAGGCGAGGTCAGTTCGATTGTGAGTGTAATGTACATTGTGAGTGGAATATAACTGTTACTGTGCTAACTGCCTGCAGACAGTCCAGTTCGCTAAACTTTACAAACATAGCTAAGCAAATGGGCAAACATCTCAATTAAAGTGTACAGTCATGCCATACATCGTTAGAAAGCTTATATTCTTGTGATTCTATTCATGCAAACCATTTCAAGATAAAACCAGCAAAGTACAATCAACAATCAAACAAACAAGCTAACAAACTAGGTGTTTTAGTAGTATATCAGACTCAAACAAAATGTCCACTAGATCCATTTCAGTACACAATTTATTCCAAAACACAGTATTCGATAATTACATGGTGACAAAAAGCTGCGCTGGTGGATGCTTTTTCATGCGTTATCTCTAAAACGACAGCAGATGATTTTACAGCAGACACCATCAACCCTCTACACAGGAGATCCTGAGATGGCAGCTCATTTGAGCAGATAGGAGCTACTAAGCCTGCACCAGAGCGTCAATGTCATGTCAAGTCAATGAGTGATCATGTAGATAAGTGGCTCACTCGCTCTTCTTTCTCCTCTCTCCTATAAGCCACTTGCACGCCAGCCTCTGGATGATTCATGCTTCATGTGAGGTGAGGATTTCCGTTCCTGTAATACTGTAAATAGTTTATAAGATAAGATAATGCTTATCAGTCCCACAACAGACACATTTGCAACTTATATCAGTTTTTAAAGCCATAATCTGGGGAATTATGCACATTTATGTAGTTTTATGCATTTTGCTCTTTGAATAGGTTGTTTTTCCACCTAAGCACTTGTTTTTGACTATTATATATGCATGAAGTTAGTGTAAATAAGTAAATAGATAACTATAATGAGCTTTTGCCCCTGTTACTCTCAGGCAGGGGTATTTTGAGGTCTCAGAAAAAAAACATTTAAATGTCTGTTTTCAGGGATATTATTATTAAATATGAACTTGGATGATGTAAGACTATATGATGTGGACCCATTGTGTTTTCCAGCTAACAGGGGCAGTTACAGGTCATCATCAGGCTTATCTTTGCATAAAAAAATGCAAAAACAAATAAATAATTCAGTGGGTTCAAACTATAGATTAATGCCAGAAGAAAATCAATTTACAACCTTTGAAAAGAGTCTAAAAGTCTGCCTGTACTCTAAATAGTTCAACAACAGCTTTAAATGTAGTTAAAGGGCATGGATGTTATGCCCTTTAACACCATTTAAAGTTGTTGTTATTTTTTACAGAAATATGTTTTGGGTAGTTATGATGGCAACTCACATTGGTCACACTCAGATAAACTTGTCTGTACCTTACTTCACCACAGCCATTCAGGATGTGTAGTTAAATAGCTTCTGGCCCAGGAAACCCTATGGTTGAGGCCAGAACAAAAAAGCATTTAGCTTATAGTCATGAGGGATAAACTCATTCATTGCCAACAAAAGCATGAGTCAGTTATGAGTCACTTCCTGAAATAAATGAATATGTCATGTATCTTGAGTCTCCACAGAAAACATTCTAACAGTTTTTTGGTTTTTTTTTTTACAGGCAGCAAATGATTAGTCATGACCAGTAAACTGACCTTAATGTTTAAAATCACAAATAGATTTCCTCTACAAACAGGAAAGGATATAGGGCTGACATCCTCTGGTTGATTGGCCAATTGGTTGGTTGAATAAACTCTTATAATGTGTTCAGACCAAAAGCGAAGAAACTAAACACGTTGCATTACTCGCATGAGTTTGATCGCGGGGGTCTTAATTTTTTAATCGTGTCTACTCTTGCAAGCAACGTGAAAAATAACCACAAACACACGGCACCCAGCTCGGTGAATTTCAAGCAAATAGATTTCTCTGTGATCTGACTGCACTCAAAGGATCAGACAAACACCGAAATGATTACATCATAATGCTCTCTTGTAAAAAGCCTGAATTCATGCTTTGTCAGGTCTGTCGGCCAGACAACAAGCAAACAACTTGTAAAATGCTTGTTTCCTGAATGGAGTTCAGATCGAAAAGAGCTATGTTGTGCTGAGACATAATTCTAAAACTTACCAGGTAGTCTGACTTTCTCGCTCACTATTTGTCCTGTCTCAGTACGAGTAGATGTGTAATTGTACAGCTCTGGGTGTCCACAATGGCCACGATTAGTGATTATTATCTTCTCCTCCATTGTTGTTCATGTTAAATGTCAGGACATCAGTGAAGTGAACGTCTTGACATCTGTGTGAACCTCAACACCAGTAGGCTTTCGCGACACAGTGTCACAGGTTCAATATTTTCAGCTCATGCGAATGGTTGCTTGACAGAAAATTTTGCTTTATTTGCGCCACCCCGAGCATCTAATCATGTCTTTTCATGGACTTTGTATGTCATCTAGTCCCCCAAATAATTCACATTACGTTTGGTCTGAACACAGCATTATTGGTTGGACAATCACTGGTGTTACTTTCATAATGAGAAAAGAGCTTCTCAATCCTTTAATCTTTCCTATAAAGACCTGATGTATTTTAATTTTAAATAATATGCTATATTGGTTTAGAATTAAAATGGATTATCTATATAAAAAAATTTTACTCAACAAATACTGTATATTTCTGTTTTTAGAACTGAATTGTTTAATAGACTATAAGATTCATCAGACAGAAAGTCAAAACACATTTTCACAACTTTGAAATTACCCAACCGAATGGAGACTGCTAGAGTTTATGCAATGAACTGAACTGAACTGAACCGGAGAGTTTGGTTGAAGCTTTCTGTGTTTACACAAGAACAGCGAGTATGACCGCAGGTGTATTTGCCTCAAACTCCCCAAATACTTAACTGTACATTAGCTGCAAGATAGCAAGCAACAGCTGCCACACTCACCAGATACTCTATTGTTTCTGCTATCCCGCAGTGTCTTTTCCTTTCCCCATCTCTTCTCTGTACAGTCATTAGGAAGCTAAAGTAACGTTAGACTCTGCAGGTAGATCGTGTAACATTCAAACTATTTTTTAGATTAAGCGGCAGAAAATGAATGAAAGAATGAATCTCCGAAAAGCGAAATTGAATCTATGCCACCTGATTGATGTACAGGGCAGCCAGTCTGAGATCTCTTCTTGTACGGGTCACGTGTCACGGGTCACCATGCATGCGCAAACGTGCTAGCTACTGCAAAACTCCAGCGAGCTAAGTGACCTGGTTAGTGGCTTCAACGTTATATCTACTAAAGAAGGAATATAAAAAATGAGTGGGGCAGCTGGACCAAAAACTCACCACTTCCATGCAGAATGGGAGGAGGACTTTTTTTTCACCATATCATATTCAAAGTGCATTTGTCTGATTTCTCAATCTATCATTGCCATTCCAAAGAAGGGGAATGTGGAGAGGCACTTTTGAACTGTTCATAAAAAGAACGACAGCAACAGAATCGGACAGCAGTCATTTTTCACACAGCGGAATTCACAAGCAAAGGCAGCCACCGAAGCATCGTTACGGGTGACTCACTCTATCATTAAGCACAAGAAGATGGATAGATGGAGAGATGATAAAAGAGGCCTTCGTTGAGGCAGCTGACTCCTTGTTTCGGGATTTTAAAAACAAGACAGAAATATTATCATCAATCAAAGCTCTTGAGCTATCAAGAAGTACAGTTACACGGCGCTGTGAAGTAATGGCTGAGGATTTGACACAGCAGCTTCGGAAAGACATTGCGGACAGTGTTTCTCACTGCAATTAGACGAGTCTACGGACACCAGCGATACAGCCCAGTTGTGCATTTTTATTCAGATGGTGTTTACAGATATGACTGCAAAAGAGGAGCTATTAACATTACTACCCATGAAAGAACGCACGAAAGGGGAGGACATTTTTCAGTCTTCCAAAAACTTTATCGAGAAAACCCAGCTCCCGGGGTGTAAATTGGTGTCAATCGCCACGGACGCGTCACCTGCAATGGTGGGCCGCTCGAATGGATTTATTGCCAAGTGCAGGCAGAAGACGACTGTTCCGCGCACATCTGGAGGAGGCTGACTGCAACTCTGACCTCTTGCTTCACACTGACGTGAGATGGCTTAGTAAGGGGAAATTCCTGCTGAGATTTCAAGAGCTCCGTCCGGAGATAAAGGACTTCTCCTTGTCAGTGAACATGCAGAGTACAAGCAACTTAATGACAATCAGTGGCTGCTAGACTTGGCATTTTTAACTGATCTCACCAACATGTTGAATGAGCTTAATTTAGAGCTGCAAGGAAAAGACAAAACCGTGGTTAATATGATCAGCTCGGTCAATGCTTTCAAACGAAAAATGAAACATCTGTCCTCAAAGCTGCAGCGACATGGCTTGGGGAACTTCCAAACCCTCGCATCAGAGCTGGAGACGCAACGGAAGACAAACGGTTTCAAGACTTTGCTTTACTCGAGCCAATCGCTACATTAATGTGCTATCCATTTAGGGAAGATGTTGAGGATGATTTACTCGCATCACAAATTGCAACACCGTTTCACCTGAACCCGTCTGCAGTGGAGGATGAGAATTTGACACTACAGGCTGACATTGAGCTTAAGTCCAGGGCTCATGGACAGTTTTGGAACTTACTCACAGAGGAAAACTATCCAAACATGAGGAAATGTGCTACTTCCTTGACTGCATTATTTGACTTTACTTATTTATGCGAGTCAGCCTTTTCCCACATGAAGATTATTAAGTCAAAATACCGTTCCACCATGACTAATGATCATTTGGACGCCTGCTTGAGACTTGCTACCAGCAGCTACTGCCCTGACTATGCAACCCTGTCTGACTCCATTCAGTGCAAGTCATCAGAGTAAGCCTTACTCTGATGTCCTCGGACCCTACTGCCACCCCGGGCCCACTCCCCCTTCCTGACTGCCTGTTGTGGGACCCCACAGAGGACCTGCGAGCTATAGCCACCAACTACTGTTACCTGGAAACCTCAGGTACACGCACGTATATGTATAAATAAATAGATGTTAAGTATTTTTTATGTAAGTAGATCACTTTGACCTGGTCATTTTAAAAGTGGCTCGCAAGCCAAAAAAGTGTTTGCACCCCTGATTTAGAGTATAACTGTACATGACAGTGGATTTTGACTCCTCCGTGGCCTATTATGGCAGGTGAGAGTGAAGATAAATCCATCATTTAATCCCCAAATTTTTAAAAAACAAACACGCCAAATCTATGTACACACAAAACAGGAAACATGCAAACAGTCTTTTCCTCAGGTGTATAAAACCCCACGTACGTCTGTTCCCACGTGTCTTTTCTTCATACATCTAAATCATCCTGAAATTTAATGCACAATGAGCTGCCTGACCATCCCAACAATTTAAATGTAAAATTTAAATCTAAGGAGGAAAGAAGCAGTTGAAGCGCAGGAAACGTAATTTTGCATACCATGAACTTGAAGTAATGATTGACCAAACTCACAGACGAAAAAGAGTATTATTTGGGGACTTGAAGCAAGTGAAACAGCAGAAAGTGACAGTGAAGTGGTGAACGCACTAATCAGACTGAAAAGACTGCGTGCGTTGAACGCATGGTGTTAAAGATGTGTAGCAGTACGCAGGTCCTCACACTCCAGCAGGTCTGCCAGTTAATGCCAACAGAGCTGCACGTTAATCCAAAACACAGGTGTCTGTCCCTCAGTCCGGTCTTTCAGTCCAATTTACCGCACAGAAAGTCATAGTATTTGTCCAATATCTACATTTAAAATGTTCAAAAGGTACCAACACCACAAATACTGCCAGAGAGATCAAATTCAGTGGCTGAATTATCTGAGGTGAAGCCAAGCAGACAGCTTGTGGGCACCTGTCACACAAAGCAGTCATGCCCATAATTATTTGTTACAGTAAGCCTTAATTAAATTTAAACCAGTGAATTTAAACTAGCATTTAAAAATTCAACCCCGTGCAGTTGTAGAGATAAATTAGGTATAGAGACCAAAACAGTTTTTTGATCCAGGCTGTTAACATGTTTACTTCTGCTATAAAGTTGGCCATTTTAACATGGGACTGACTTGCTTTTAGAGCCAGCCTCAAGTGGCCATTCCAGGAACTGCAGTTCATGGTACTTGGTCATGCACGAAGATCCCACCAAGAAAGAAAGCCGCAGCATTTTGGATCTGTGTCCAGCAGCAGCATGAACAAGCCATATGGAAGTGTGAGAAATGGCGGGGAAATATTCTGGGCAGATGTTTTGCAGAACTTTGGCGATGGCATATGTTTGAGTATGTCTTACAGCTGATTAAACCAGCACTAACACAGAAGATTACATGGCAGCAGGGTGAACACACTGTGGCTGGGTGGCTGTTGTCTTTTAGTATCTTTGGGCTCTGTGCAGACATCTCACTTCACTGATGTCACTGATGCTCTGTAGACGGTACCAGTCATGTTCTGGTGGTTTTAATCACCCGCTGTAGAGCCTTCCTGTCCTGGGCTGTGATGAACCATACCAGTTTGTGATGTTTCCTGTCAGGATTCTTTCTATTGCTCCTCTGTAAAAGGCCCTGAAATGTAGCCTTCCTAAGTTCCTGTTGGAAAAAGAGCCTTTTCTGTGCTTAGACTTAGACAGTAGTTACCCATTACCATTATGCCATAAACAACTGTAAGGCTTTCCCTGAGATACCATCACATCTATTTAACTGATTAATGAGGATGGTATGGCATCAAATGGTAGCGCTTACACCAAGTAAGACCAACATGGAGTGTTTCCCCCTTTTCCTTATCAGCCTGCATGTGGTGTGGTGTAGTCCCTCGGTTCCAGCAACACTTGACTCGGGTGTGGCTTTCATCATCGTACCACACTTCATAAAGAACATTAAAATAAAAGCCAAATAGTTATTTCTATAACCAATGGGGCATTTACACATGTTCAAGAATTAAAATAAAAGAGACCGAGTCCACTAACTTAATATAGGTCCAGTTCTAAACTGCTGTAGTACCCCTTAACAAATGTGTGTTTTTAGTGTTAAGCCTCAAAGCAAATGTATAGTTATGAGTACTTTTAATGCAGTTGTTAAGCTGTTATTTAAAAGAACCAGTCTGTTTTTCCTGTTCTTACCCAAAATGTAATCGGCAATAACACTGACTCAGACTGTATGATGAAGCCTGTTTCATCACACTGTTTCAACATAATGTATTACCACTACATCCACATACCCTTATTCTATGTCGTTTTCTCAAGAGTTGACTGCACTGATTCACCAGAGCAATGTGCGTAGCTGACAGGAAATGTCTCCAGATGTTCTGTCAGAAAGGGGAAATGATCATTCGTCTAATCCCACAAATTACACCAGTAAAGAGAATTAGAATTGCGTGCGTGTGTACGTGAATTATATATATATATAAATCCTTGAAAGGACAGATGTCACAGGGGAACAGTTTGATTGCTTCATGTATTGGAGGATTAAGATAGAGTACATTTTAAAGCACTTTTATTATAATGTATTTTATTCAAAAGACAGGATGGATCAAATGCATGACATTTCTGCAACATGACATTTGCATCCAACATTAAATCAACAAGATTATAACTCCAGTATAAGGACCTGACCAGGAGCAGGTCTGAAGCTGATGCATAGAAAAATTATTTTTAATTATCTTTTATCGTTTTTATTCTTTTTTCAGAAAAATCAGCATTTACAGAATAATTGCACTTGTAGATTGCCTAATATATTATATGAAACATATATTCCCACACAAAAAACAAACAAACAAATCAGAAAAGGAAACAAACAAGAAAACAAGAAAAAAAAAATTAATTAAAAAAACAAACAAAAACAGGTGCTGGTGCCAGTATTTACAGTCAGCTAAGTCAGATAATGCCTTTTCAATATGACCAAATATGCCATGTCCTCATCACCATCCAACAAGGGCAGTATACATGTGTATATTATTTCAGAACTGCAGGGAAATGTAATTGTTTAACATGAGAAAGGAAGGGGCTCCACATTGTAGAGATTTTTTTTATAGATCCTTTAAGACTATGTCTGACTTTTTCAAAATGTATGCAGTTTAAAAGTGATTTGATCCAAAACACATAAGGAAGCGTCTTATTTCGATTGAAATAAGATGCTAGTAGAGTGACAAAAGCAATTACATTTCTTCTTAATTTAGTAACGAAGGTGAAGAAACTCCAAACAGGGCAGTTAATGGGTCTGTTTGCACAGAAAGATTAAGCTGCATGGACCAGTCACAGTTCCATAAGGAAACCAACCTTTATTGAATCATATAAACTTCTTCTGTGTCTGCGTCAACTCTCGTGTGTGTGTGTGTGTGTGTGTGTGTGTGTGTGTGTGTGTGTGTGTGTGTGTGTGTGTGTGTTTGTGTGTGTGCGTGCGTGCGTGCGTGCGTGCGTGCATGCGTGCATGCGTGTGTGTGTGTGTGTGAGTGTGTCGAGAACTAGTACTCATAAGTAGAATGTGGTGTCTTCTGTGATGTGGTTCTGGTGCTCTGGCTGTTGAGGCTCACATGTCTCTTCAGACAGGGAATGTTCTTTGCCATCAACCTTCTAAAGTGGCTCTGGAACTTCTTTCCAACAAATGTGTAGAACACAGGACTAATGCAGCAATACAAATAGGCTATGTTCCGGGTCACGTACAATGCATAGTCCAAAGTCTGTGATTCAGAACACGAGTTGTCATCCTCACCAGTGCTGGAGATCTGAATAGCGCGAAGGAGGATGGTGATATTGTAGGGCGTCCAGCAGGCGAAGAAGGTGAAGATGATGATAAAAATGAGCTTGATGGCGCGGCACTTCTCCTTCATGCGAGTGGACAGGATGCGTATGGTGATGCTGATGTAGCAGTACATCACCATGAACAGAGGGAGAAGGAAGAAGACCAGGAATTGTTGGTAATAAGTGACCAGACGCCAGCGTGCCATGGTGCTCGCAGAGTATCCTGACTCGTCACACATTAGCCCAGCGTCGGGGTTCACCGACACATTTCTGAGGACTAGCTCTTTGATACTTGCTATGATACTGACGAACCAAACTACCAAGGATGCAATGATGGCATATGCCCTTTTCCTGCTCTTGGCAGCTGCCACCGCGTGCACCACTGCAAGGTATCGGTCAAAAGTCATGAGTGTGAGGAAGAGGATGGAGCTGTAGAAGCCAATGAAGTAGGCGCTGCTTACTATCTTACACAGAGCCGGACCGAAAATCCACTCAGACATATGGTATGTGGCCCAGAAGGGGAGACTGGAGGCAAAGAGAATGTTGGAGAGGACCAAATTTAGGAGGAAGATGTTTGTCACTGAGGTGAGCTCCTCGTACTTGTAGATGATGAAGAGGACGAGCCCATTGCCAAGGTAACTCAGGAGAAAGTTGACATAGTAGAAAACTGGGATGAATGTCGCACCAAACATGTTGACGGCTTCCTTCGAACAGTACCGGACAGTATTACTGACCACGTAACTCGGGTCAGAGGTGTTTTCATTTCCATATTCAGCGGCCATGTCCAGGAAGCGCTGATACTCGTCGTCTTCATTGCTCATGGCTGCGGGTTGTCCTGTGGCACATTGACGATAAAGATCTGTGTTAGTCCTTTTACTGGTAGTTTCAAAAATTGCTCATAAGATACAACTGTTTCTAATCACATAAGCTGAACTAGAATTCAGCTCAACCGTCACACACAGCAAATGAGCCAGATGTCCAACGAGTGCATGATTGGTGGACACATGTAAGTGCTTGTTTGGCGACATGTCATGTAAGTTAAAGCTAGGGTTGGTGAGTTATTCTAGAAGGAAAAGTCCTCAACATCCTGACAGCAAACAATAAATACTTTTCTCAGAGTCTTTTACACAAATATCCGTACTTCTACTTGATTAAAGAATGTGTGGACACCTCTGCTTGCAGGAAACAAGAAGTAGTTCCTCACCTTCCTCTGCAGTTCGCATATTGGTCAGCTCTGCTTTCACTTCTGCTTTAACCGTCAGAGGGATGTTTTTTTAAACCAGCAAGGTTTAAATGCCAACAGGGCTGGTTTAAATGGGCAAGTTGTGTTGTATTTTGCAATATACAACCAATGAGCCAGTGGTTAACTATTTATAAAGTGTAGATTTGATGATAAGTCACAAGTTTTTTTATAAACTTATCATAAGTTTATAAAAAAACAAATAGATTTTGAGTTATTTTACATATTTTTAGAAAGATTCCTGTGTATCACTGTGAAAGCACAATGATTCATATCTTGACTCCTGACTTCATGACTTTCAGTAGAACATCGTCAGTGTTTATCATCTGTTTAGATCAAATATCTTGGCAACAGCTGTGGGTAACAATATGGGATTAATGCAGTTCTAAGAGCTGTTTCAAAGGCAACTGGAGGCGTTTCAGTTCCTTGAAGACGTGTCACCTTCAAGAAAGGTCTGTGTGTGTGTGTGTGTGTGTGTGTGTGTGTGTGTGTGTTATAACCATGTTATGTGCCAAATTTCAGCTGACTTGAGTGAAAACTGTGGTTGCCAAAGCTTATGTAGAGCCTTTAAGAACTCCATTTCTAGACTTACGTTAGCTACTGCTGGTCTCTATTAGCGGAGTGGAGAATGGCACTGAGGCGAGGCACTCGAGAACGTGCATAAAGTCACATCTTTTGGGAGTGTTGCATAAAGTCTGACCCAGAGAAGTCCATAGTCCAGCACCATGTAACAACTCGAAGGTGCACTATTTATATGTGGCGGACCCTGCCACCTTTCTAGCTTCAAACAGTGTTCTGGGACCTTATTTTCCTCTGAGAACAGCTTGTTTATTCACTAATGAGGAAAAATAAATATTTCTGAGTTTGTATTATTACCTCATTCATATTGTATGAATTAAAATTCTGAGTTTGAGTTTATTTTCCAAAACTACATAGTGCCCCTTTTCTATAGAAATCATCCACAGGCCTGTATAGGCAACCGAGAAAGACGAGAAGGTCTCATTTTCATGTCAGCTACAATCCGCCCACATATTGCTGATAAAAATCTGATTATTACATGTAAGCTGTTACATAGAGACCATTTAAAGCATAAACCTGTAATTCTGTAGCCGACCAGACAGCACTGTTAGTTTAAAGTGTTAGTTAGGTTATTGCTTATAAAATATTAGGGAAAGGTTTTCATGTAATTAAAGACAAGTGAGACAGGTGCCATTACAAAAAAAAAGGATTTTGTATGAAGCTGAAGGTTTACTACCATTTCTCTGTTTGATCTTTGTTAGATCATCAAAACAAAAAAAGACATATCCTGGTTTCAAGTATGCATATGTACATTTCAAAAGGAGTGTTAAATAGAGATTCCTGTGGAAAAAAAATACAATAAAATAAACACCTTACCAGTGACTGATTTCACCAATGCAGCTTTATAGGTGTGAAGTGTAGAGTGAGTCTGGACTGTTCAGTGCTGCTGACTGAGCTGAGTTTAGAGGCAATGACACCAGCATCCACTAAAGGGGGCTGTCCTAAAATTGCTGTCGAGTAGTGTGATATTTAAAGACAGTCAAAAGTCATTTAGGATTTAGCTTTAACTATATTGGCTGTAATCACTGTTGACTTACCATACAGCTGACAACGCTAAAGGTTATATGTTAAATGTGTGGTACAACAATGTAAACAATGTAAAATCTGAATTAACTGGCTGTCTTACTGCATTTAATGTGCCCTCTTTAGTTTTGTTGACACAAAAACACAGTTGACTTTTATCTTTGTCAGATTTCACACCAGGCAATTCTACATTTTAGTAGTAGTAGTAGAGGAAACCTGGATTTAATGTTTGAGAGTGATATAAGAGAGGAATCAGGAACAATGTTTGACTTGTTCAGTAACAGGAGCTTATTTCATCACACTGATCTTGAAAAAATCTTCACTTTAGAAAACACTTGCCAACACTTCCTAAATAGGAAACTTTATTCTACACACCCCTTTGCCTTGTCTTGATGAACCAGCTCGGACACCTGGGATATATCAGACAATTAATACCATGTTCAAAATACTGCAATATAAATGGATATTGAGCATGTATATTACACTGTGTTTTTACAGAATTTAATAATATTAACCCTAATATTAACACAAGTAGTTTTGAGAAATAGATGAGAAATGATGTGGAAGAGGTGCAAAACATCAAAGTGAGAATGGAACAAATTTGATCTGAAACTGTTTGCCCTTCCTGTTTGCTTCCACTTTACATATCTTTCATACCATCTTCAGACTTCCTCTGAGTATTTTCGTATTTTTGCACCTGCACAGGCACCTGGGTCCGATAGTATTAAAGTGCTTGTGTTGTGTGTATTCATATTTAACAATATGAAGTGGGTTACCTGTTGCTGTAATAACAATTTTCCACCTGCACCTGAGGCTGTGGCCTAGAGAGTGTGGGCAGATAAAACCTGCAGCAGATGGCACCTTTTAGGTCAACGATATTCATTAAGAACGGGGATATTTGATTTAACGAAGGCTTAATGTCACAAAGAGTCAGAGTTCATTTCCAAAGTCTAACGTGATGATGCCGTGATAATGAAAGCATTTTAATAGTTTAAAACAGAGTACCTGGAGTTGCCTTGTGATTTGTATATACAGTATCCCGATCCAGAGTTCGTCTAACAAACTCAATTTGAGTCCAGGAAGTGTTCTTACCTTTACATTATTTTGGTACATAACTCCATATCTAAATGTTTTTTTCCCTGTGTCTACTTTGCTGTCTTCAATCCATAACACTGAACCTGGTATTACACCTAATCTTATTACACATCATCTTACGGTGACAGTGATGGTGAATATGACAGTGAAGATAAAGCTTATTCCCTCATCTCTCTCCCCACCCTTTTCTAAACTCGTGTTCCCTTCGCTCCCATCAGCTCACTATGTATGGACACTGTACACAGTGACAAAGACAAATAATCTGTGAGTAACCGACCGAGACGCAAAGGTAAGATTTTCTGTCTGTTTTAGTTTGGTACAATGGATATATTTGTGCAGTATGTCTAGTACTCTGTCTTCTGTCTCTGTTGAATTTTGTTGCTTCACACAAAGGTGAGTTCCACACTTGTGTTTCTGAAGGACACCATGTTTATTTTATATATGTCAGTGTTTAGCAGTCGCACTTACTTTGTTTGTGCATTTTCTGTGTATATTTATGATTGCAATACTGTATTAAACAGAAATGTGTACTTGCTCCAAAGCTGCACATGGAAATATATTGCATAAATGCTTATATCCATTTATATATGCCTATATAATAATTACTTTAGTCTGATCATTTGTTCATGTAGTGTGCATTTGCTTGGATACTATTCAAGTCATTTTATGCCATTACATTTGAAATCATTGCACCTGAAGGTTACTTTCTGCATTTCAGTTAATCAAAAGCAACCATGTGAGACATGTATTGCTTTGCTTACATTAAGGAATTAGCTGCCTCAGACGAATGGGCATTATCAGTGTTATTAATGACGTAGTGTTGAGTAGGAGCCTCTTGTCATTAACAGCTCAGCTGAATCAGCATAATAGCTTTGAATGTGGCCTTCACTGATGTTTCCAAAGTACAGGAAGTGGTTTTCTCACCAGAGCGTTGCTTGGAACCCAGACCTGTGGTGCACATTCAGTACCTAACTACAATATCACAATTGCTTCAGGCTGATTTATAATTTAACTTAAGTGTTGATACCATGTTTAGTTACGCTGACGAAGAAAAAGAGAAGTCACGTGTTCTCTCTAAAAATGGAGTCACCAGTAGCTAATCTTAATATTTCAGGGTCACAACAATAGAATAAAACTTATAAAAAGGTAAACCTACTGACATGTCACATCACACACACGCACATACATGATTAGATGTCCTAGGCCTGTCAGACTGCCGGTAATCTCAGCGTAATCTGATAAGTAAACATCAGCCTGGCTCACAGTAAGTGGTTGTGACAACAGTGTCCAGCTGCATGCACCCATGCACATGTATGTACACACAAAAAAGTAGCAGATAGTTAAGTTTGGATGTGTCAAAGTGTGGAATATTGCTGTTGGGCTATGTTTACACTCAGACACAGTAAGAAGTAACATTCTGCTCACTATTTTAGCATTTCATCAACACAGCATGTTTTTCACAACAAACACAATGCTGCCCCAGGCGCCTGGCTGGGTGTATTTTGTTGTCTTGGTGGTCTACTTCTCCTTGCAATAAATTATATTTAGACAATGTTATATCAAAACATGGAATGAGGATAGCTCTGTAACAAACTCACATTTAATTTGACTGTGAGTACTCTGTTAACACTCAGCACATCAGAAATAAACAACAGGATTTGCTGTCGGTCCAGCTCAACTTTTATTTTGCACACTTAGTCCAGCGGAAATGTTTGAGATGAAAAATGTATCAAACATTTATCTCTCCGCAGGATCATCACTTCCACACTTCCCGTTCATTTTCTATTTTAGCAGTTGTGCAATGCATACTGGTAATGATGCGTTTCGCACTCCTCATTTGCATAAAGTTGAGATCGAGGACACCTTATGCAAACGAGGTGTAGCCAGTGTGACTCACCTCCTCTGGAAGCTCCTGAAAAAATATAAAAACTAACTGTTGTCGATCTCAAATGAAGTCCGTATTTACAGTGCTATATGGCTTATCTCTCACCTAAAATGTCTTCAGAGACACATTTGGGGGGAACAATTTTTGTAATATGAGATCAAGTTTACAAACGAGCTGCCACGTTGGACTGGTTTGAAGAGAGCAGAGAGTCCACAAGTGGCATTCGTCCATTCAGGTGCAGCCAGGAAGTGTTTACGATGGGTGTTTGTTGTTCAAGTGTGCAATGATGGAAAGCAGCATCACCTCTCACATCCCAAAACGCCCCTGTGGACAGATACTATTAGACTGAAAACTAAAAGGAGGAAAGCTAAAGGATGTCCCGTAGCTCCCCCTGCTAAAAATCCTTGCTTCCCCAAATCTCTACAATGAAGTTGGCGATTTATGGGAAATATGCTAGGTTGAAAGGATTATCATTCATCATGCAGACGCACATCACCTCACCTGCTCTCTGTATCCAATTTGCGTGTGCTTTTGTATTGCAGACTAGCGAGATGTCTGGCTCCACTCAGGAAGAAGAGGAGTTGCCTGCCAATCATACAGGTCAAAACCATGCAGTCATGAATCGCTAAAATGGCAGTCTAGTCTCACTCAGTATAAATACTCATTTGATTCGCGACGTATTGCGTCACAATGAAAAGTTTGATCAAGGCACCAAATGATGTGCACGTGATGGTCTTGATGAACTAATGTTTTTGTGGGCGTCTCTGCACATCTGCAGGTCCAAAAGGTGTAATTAATGACTGGCGAAGGTTCAAACTGGACAGTGTGGATCAGACTGTGCCTCAAAGCAAAAGAGAGCTGCTCAGACAAATGTCCAGTCCACGAGAGGACGACAAGGAGAGACTCAACAGAAAGGTGGATTGAATCACTCTCAGAACTCACACACACAGGAAGACATGGCATTACCATGATTTTGTAGTTAATGAGAGGATAATTTAACCACAATTGTGCTGTAGAAGATAATCAGAATCACTGGGACATTGGTGCACAGATGTACTTTGGAGAAGAGAAATATTAAAGAATAAGAACACATTTAAATGTTACAAATAAATGAAGCAGTAATGTTTATGTCCTTTACTCTAGATGAGTGTTCAGGAGTACGAACTGATCCAGGAAGAGGATGAACGATGCCTGAAACGCTACAGGAAACAGTGTATGCAGGAAATGCACGAGCGCCTGAGCTTCGGCCCGACGTTTGAAACGGTCTACGAGCTGGAGAGTGGAGAAGACTTCCTGGAGGTCATAGAGAAGGAACATCGGTTGACCGTTGTGGTAGTTCATATCTACCAGCACGGTGTCAAAGGTTAGCTCACTGACTCATGTTACAATTACAGTATGGTGTCATTGATCAACTAGCCTCACGTGCTGAAATAAAGATGTATTCCTGGGGGATGGTTCACTACAGTGCTGTTTGCTAACAGTGCATGCATGCATTATGTGTCCTCTGT
The DNA here is from genome assembly GCF_965226575.1 of Pagrus pagrus. Taxonomy (NCBI): domain Eukaryota; kingdom Metazoa; phylum Chordata; class Actinopteri; order Spariformes; family Sparidae; genus Pagrus; species Pagrus pagrus. The sequence continues at coordinate 27,028,515 of NC_140196.1, read as the reverse complement.
CAGGCTGTGAGCAGATGAACTCATGTCTGGACTGTCTGGCTTCAGAGTACTCCAGTGTTAAGTTTTGTCGCATCGATGCGGTGGCGTCAGGTGCTGCTGAGCGCTTCTCCCCTGAGGTTAGTAAGCTGTTACAACTGTTAACTGTTGGCTGTAGTATATCGCATAGCTGTGATAATAACAGACTTTGTAGAACTGTGAGGTTATGAGAGGTTAACTGACTGTTAAACCCTTCCCATGAGCAGCAATTGTCCAAGCAGTGGGCAGGCGGCACTAGAAAGAGCAAACTTTATTAAACCAGAACCAAAAAACACTGATCTTGTTTGTGTTATTACAACTAAGGGACTATCTTAAATGTTCTAAAAAAAAAAGTAGTATCTGTAGCTGTCACAGGCCTTTAATATGCCCATCTAATCATCTCATCTAGCCCGTGAGAAAAGATTGGACAGGCTGCCTGTGGGTACCTACGTATCTGCCTGCCTACACGCACTCATTGTGCATGACTGGACTTCTCCAGAAGGCTTGGTGGATATACTGCTAAAGTCACCAGCAAGCTAGTGGCACAACAATAGAAGAGAACGTGCGGCCATAATTTCCCAATACTAACAGGCTAGCTTGCCAGCGTCGAGTGCTAACAATAGCCACGTTCATTGTTTTCCTTCATTATGACAATGCTAGGTGTTGTCTTACATGTTAAACATAAGGTAATGCTTGTCGGATACAGTTAGCGATGACAACGATGTGCTGCACTCACAGTGATTTACATTATGCTCCAAAAATCACAAAAGTGGTGTTCATCTGTGAAGATTATCAAAATGTGTAGTAGTAGTAGAAGTGGTAATAGTAGCAGTAGTAGCAGTAGCAGTAGCAGTAGTAGTAGTAGTAGTAGCAGTAGTAGTAGTATCAGTAGTAGTAGTAGTAGTAGTAGTAGCAGTAGTAGTAGTAGCAGTAGCAGTAGTAGCAGTAGCAGTAGTAGTAGTAGTAGTAGTAAGTATCATAAACTTGTGTTTGTCACAGAACTAATTTCTGGCAATATTCCAAAATCCATTTAAAAAAAACAAACAGGCTTTTTGTTGAGGGAATCATAGCGATGCTAACTTCTGGGTTAGCCTACAAAAAATGGGTAATTGCAGTCTATAGCCTTTTGGGAGTGAGGGCAGCTATTTTGCCCATGTTTATGTTATTGTGACATTTAACAGAGTTGTTTATTTATGTATTTATTACTACACTACTAGAGCTCGTGGAACATGGTAAACTAGCTGCTAGCACATCTCCCAGCTGAGCTGACAGAGCTTTGATGGTGTAATCAGGCAGTGGCTGGACAGTGGCTCTGGAGGGATACCGCCGACCTTACCAACCCCAGCTGTAAAAGCTGTTTGCTATGTTCTTTGTTTCGTTCTACGACCGACAGTTGCTGTTTCAGCTGGCTAAAAGTGAAAAGCTGCTTTTGTCTTTGTCCCTGTGAAATTAAGAACTCCTTATTTCAAATGATTACTATGAATATCAATATGTTTTTATTGTAACCTGCATCATGCTAGAGTGGGAAGCTTGATGTATGTAGCAGCTCTAACTTAATAACTAAATGCATTTTAATTATTTTTAAATGCACCTGAAAAATACATCATTTGGTCAACTGTTGTAACAGTATTACAGAAATTGGAGTGGCACTGACTTAAACTCCTTGTTACCAAAAGAAGTAAAAAAAAAAAAAAATGTTGTTACACAATGCCGAGTACTGACTGTGTTAATGCTAATGTCAAAGTAAATGTTGATTCTTTCCTTATCCTCTCAGGTTCTCCCTGCTCTGCTGGTGTACAAGGCTGGTGAGTTACTGGGTAATTTCCTGGCTGTTACCAAACACTTCAATGAAGATTTCTTTGCAACAGACGTGGAGGCGTTTCTCAATGAATACAGCTTGTTACCCGAGAAGGAGTTCGCAGCATGTGCTGATGACGAGGACGAGGGAGGAGATGTGGAATAGAATGAAAAGGGTAGAGGAAAGAGAAGGGTGTGATAGTTTAGAGAAAAGGAGGACTCCTAGTGGAGGGGAGTGGACAAAAGCAGAGGAAGAGGAAACAAGGAGGAAATCCACAGGAAAGGAGAGCTGAGGAAAGGAATTGGGCAAAGAAGTGGAGGAAAACACACACACATACACACACACACACAGACAGGGGATAAGAAAGCATTTACATTGCATGTGCAGATGAACACACAATAGTAAACATCCATCAGCACAAACTGACGGATGATTGTATTTAGAAGCAATTAGTTGTAAATTCATGTGGCAAAGTCTGTGCTGAAATACTGCTTCACAGTCACATCGTGGCTCTACAATAAAACACTTCTTTACCACAGTGCTCTCTGTCTGTGTCTGTCTTTGTAACACTGAACAAGAGGAATGGGAATCACAGCGTAGCTCATGAAATGATTCACAATGTGTTGCCCACAATAACGTGTGAGTATCATGATACAGCCATTCTGTGATAATCGATTCATTGCAAGACATATATCTAAAGATTCATCATGGATGTGTTTCAGTTTCTTGAAGACGTTTTACCTCTCATCCAAGGGGCTTCTTCAGTTCTGACGAACTGGTTAGTCAGAAAATACCCCTTAAATGGCAAAGTTCAGTTATTGTGTATTTATTGACTACACTGTGTCAGTGTCACAGAATTTGACATGACCTGAGATTAAACAATGTATAAAAAAGTGTGTAGAATGTGAGCGTACTGCCTTTTCATCACATATACTAACTCGTGCCTTCATTCCAGTGTGAAATAGCCATAAACTAAAAAGAGGTATGATTGACAGACAGCACAACATTAAAATGTGTAAAGGAAGAAAAAAACTATGGCTCAGTCAATTCTTTTCAATCTTTGGCGATTAAGATAAAGGAGCATTCTGTAGTTTTGGGTCAGAAATGTTAATGAGAAGAGAAAGATCTTCATTGGCTGATTTCTTTTCTGCCTAAACAAACTGAATAATCAAACTCTTTGTTTTCATGACTGAACAAACAAACTGACCTTAAAGGACAACACACTTTATACGGTTTTACTTTGTTTATATGTGGCGGACCCTGCCACCTTTCTAGCTTCAAACAGTGTTCTGGGACCTTATTTTCCTCTGAGAACAGCTGGTTTATTCACTTATGGAAAATGTTTACATCACAAGAAGTAGTGGAGTGATTTATTGCTGTACCGATATTTTGTCCCACCCCTATTGTACAGGCTGCTATTGGACTGCTGAAGCAGTAATGGTACTGTATCTGAATGTATGATCACTGTAGCCATTTTAATATAGGCCTTCTCTTTCAGCAGGACGTCTCTGGCGGTATTTTTCTGTGGCAAGATATGACCTTACCACAATAGTGTACGGTGTGTGCGGAGCAATATGTAATAATGGAGGGGAGTGCATCTACCAGGTAAACTTATACCTAAAGTTCTGCTGAATCGACATCCATCTCTGTGTCAGATGTTTGAGTTTTAACCTGCAGGTGTTTCTGCTGGTGTTTTTCTTTGTGTTTGTTTATTGCCATTGTGCTTCGCTCTAAAATGATATAAAAGTGACTGTAGCAAACAGTTAAGTATGTCAATCAAGGTAACTAATCCCATAATGGATTCTTATTTGGTAACACACACTATTTTTATGTGGGCATTATATGGGCCTTTAAGACCCTGATCAGGTATTCATTCAGTGCGTAAATGACACACAGTAATGTTGGCAATTACACTCACTACCTTTCATCCCATATCATTTAAGTGTGGCTAAAGCCCACTGAAAAGCTGTATTAGTGATACATACATTCATGTGACTGAAATCTGTAAGAATGAATGAAGACACAGGATTACTACTAGGTAGCACAGGTAATGGGCTGTTGATTTGCTTGTGTACACCTGCAAGATGATAACCCTTCTACATATATGCTGAAATCCTGGCAGAGATATTAAAATCATGTGGATTAGGAGATTCATCTAAGATCTTATGGTGGTGTGCATATGATATAGATTTTGTTACAAATACATCTGATGACAGATTTACAAAAAGATCCAAAAAGGCCTGACAGATTATTACACATTTATCCACAAGGGGGAATTCCAGAGCCGTACAGAAAACCTGGTCTGGAATTAAGGATTTCTGTGGATGCCTTCAAGTTTGGCATTATTTATTATGGAATGTGGGAGAAACGTGCGTAAGTGCGTCTAAGGTGTCAACAGATTTAATCTTTGATTTTCCACAGAGAAAATGACTGCCCTTTGAAGGTGCTCAAGAAGAACTTCTCAGATCAGAGGCCTGTGAACCTGCTGACAGAGGATGTGGTATTTGGTCTACCACTGTTGTTACCCCTCAAGCGTTTGCTACCAACAATGGAAACACTGACTTCTGCATCAATCATCACCAGCAGTACCGCTTGCATGTGCAACACCTCCATTGGATAACAACCACATTTTTAGCAGGTTATCATTTGCAAAGCATTTTTGCTTTTAACCATATTTCATGTTTCTCTTTTTCACCACAGGGAGTAGACCCAACAGAGGTTCATGCATAATGCTTTCCACATACCTCAATCATTTCCTCTTGAGCACTTTGTACTTTAGTTTTATCACCTTTTGACATTAAAACTTGCATTAAATGTCTAATGGTGCTTGCTTTGTTTAGTTTGGCTTTTCTACCATTTTGCAGCCGGTTCAATTCATAAGAAAGTGCTTTAGCAGCTAGCTTAACCACCATTTTTGAGTTTGTTTCAACACTGCTACTGGTTTATTAGCGGTTTGTACACCAGTATTGGTAATTACCTCTGTCACTGTGCAATTTGAAACTGGAAAATCTTCTGGGGCCCACACAGACTTTTAATCACAATCAATAAGACAAAGATGAAGTATTTCCCTATTTGTTTTTTAAAGTTTAAAGTTCTATGTGAGGTGGATCTAAAACAATGCCGTACAAATTAATAATCCATCCACGTACAATTTGTAAACTTGCGTGTCTTTCTTTTTTTCTTATTTTTTTGGCCGTTGTATGGCTTTATAGGACAGCTTCAGAGAGATGACAGGAAACAGGGTGGGTTGGGGAGGGGGGGGGACACGCAGCAGGGGGCTCAGAATCCACAGGCTGTTCTTCGTTTGCAGCATATCACTGTCTTTCTTTGACTGTGCATAAACGAAAACAATATCCATTTCCAGTTTCCATCAAATACCAAACACTCAGCTCACAGCGTGGAGACATGTCTGCGCTGCGGTGGTCAAAAACCCTCTGCCCTTCTGGGGTCAAACATGTCAACAGTATCTTTTCTACCTTCACACCTGAGCCCATAGCCTGGTACTACAGTGAGACCCAATGTTCAAACAGTGAACCACTTCTCTAACTTACGATCATTGCAACACCATATTTGGCTCCTACACATGTGTAGGTGTAATGCTTAAGTACCAGTGAAATTACAGACTTGAAAAAAATACTCGTACCTACCCTCAGTTATTTTACACCAAAACCGAGTGAAAGACATATACTGACATACAGGTCCTTTGCATTTTTTTAACGGAGCAGTGGATGAAACAAGGTTTTGTTGAGTACATATATTTTAATATTCCTTCAAGAGTGGAACAAAAGTAGTCGTTCCAGGTAATTTATTTATTGAATTGTGCCAAAAACAGACTTCTTCAGACCCTGTCCTTTTTACATTCTATGCACGTCCCCAGCCCAGATAATGTATAGTTGCAATGTTGCAGTTATTATTGTGAAATATAATTTTTAGCAGACACTTACCCCTCTGTTTGCATTAAACACCCATGATTAAGAATAGAAACAAAAGCCCTCTAAATGGTATGCTAGGTTAATCAAAGCAGGCCCAGTGCTGAATATTCACTAATAGAAACAGGATCTCTGGCCTACACTCCAGCACAGTAGGTGGCGGTACTGCACCGTAAACGCTAGTTGCAACCTGCATTAATCAAAAAGAAGAACTCCATGTTTGTAGTCCATTCCTGCTGTTTATACAGTGGTGCTAGCTATCAGCACACGGATTTGTATGGTCGTGATTTGAGAGCTTGGTTAAATGTGGTCAGGTTCATAAATTCTATTAAAATCCGACAGAAACGAGCTGAAGAAGATGCAGGATGACGCGCGCTACCTCAAACGGTAAGACGCCTCGAAGCTAACATGACTGCAACGTTAACTTAGTCCAATATAATACAGCATATGGGAGCGTTAGCTAGTTAGTGTTATTACAGTAGCTCTTGCACGTTAATAAAGCGTTAATTAAAGGATGGTGTCCGTGCTTCATGTACGGCTGTAACTATATAGCGTGTATTTAACAAGCGCCGAGCTTAGATGAGACGTCCTGAGTGTTATTAGCTCACACTTGTTAATATTGGTCAAACTACGGGCACATTTCATGTTTCTTGTTCAGGAAAAACGAGAATCAAGTGTCCAACAAAGCTTTGTTAATCCCCCATTCCGTTCAGCATATTACATTCATGACATGGATACTTAAGAATGGTCACATTTGATAAGTAGTGCGTTGCTTCCAGGTCTCTAAAACCGCCCCTTCATGGAAGACAGTGCTAACTAACATAAAGTCGGGAGCTTATCCATGTGAATCAGTCAGCAACCTGGGTGTTTCCACAGTGCCGAATCCAGCACAAGACGATTAACATCATTATCAACTTTTTCATTTTTTTGTATTGTCCATCATCTCGTCGGTTAACACAACGCCAATTAACCGACACAATGATAAACAGGCTTTGGCATCACAGTCTCGGTGCAGGGGGCTGGAGATCTGGGTTACAGCTAGCTAGGAAGCCGCAGTTCATTGAAGCGGTGGCCGATAAACTGTCTTATTAGCTGTCTTGTGTTGAATGTGTTCAGTCTCTGGTAGTCTGCTCTGTGAGGTGAGCTAATCTGTCTTATCCGACCCTTTATGGAAACATTAGCCGGTTAGCTAGCACTACAGCCCCCCCCATGCCGCTGCCTGGGCGTGTCCTCCTGCATGTGTGTGGCATCATTGTTTTGGTGGATGGATGAACATCAGCTGACCTCCGGACAGTTTCTGCTCTTATCATGATGATAAAGAACCAAACGTTATATTTCTGCATCCCCCTGTGCATCACTCACTATGAGTAAATTGTTCTCACTATGCTGTGGCAGAAACATGATGTTAACATACTGTATGTTTGAAATGTGCAAATGAAGTCATGTTCATTTAATCACCCTACTAATTTAGAGGAGTTTTACTTAGTTGTTGAACAAAGGTGAAATATTTTAGTTATTGATTACTTAAGTATTTGTTCATCCACACCCAAAGGAAAGTGACTGCGGGCAGTTTAGATGTCCACCCCACAGAGAAGGCCCTGGTGGTCCACTATGAGGTGGAAGCGTCCATACTGGGAGAGGGCGGAGGCCACATGCTGGGCGAACGCAAGGAGGGACAAAAGATGTGAGTGTGCTCTTGATGAATGGATTTGTAAGGAAATGGAATAATAAAAGAGATCGTTGAACTTTTTTTTCATGGTTACATTTGATTTTCTCTTTGCATTACCTGCTCTCTTGCCACCCACCCCAGATTGTCATTGCTGTCTTTTTATTGCTTTTGTATTCTCATTTGAATTGGATTCATTTAATCAGATTGGTCCTTGAAATCACCACTGTGTTGCTGTTATCCATCTCACCCTTCTCTTTGTCCTCTCGTTCTCCCTCCAGTATCCGTGTGAAAAGTCTCTCTCCCAGTACAGATGTGGGGGCTTTGGCCAAGAAAGTGGTGGAGGAGTGTAAGCTCATCCCTTCTTCCCGTTTACCTCAGGTGGAGCAGCTCCTCTACTACCTGCAGAACAGGAAATCATCACCAGTGGAGGGCAAAAGTCAGTCACGTCATCATTAATATACCCTTGCTGTCGATTTAGATTTTTTCATCATAAATGGAAGCTCATGTAGTCTGGCACCATACCTAGACTAAATCATGCTTTGAAGGAAGTACAGTGACCGTAGTGTTTTTATGTTGAGCTGTTTGTGTTTTTGTGTCACCAGTGGAGAAGAAAGAGAAAAGAACAGTGAAGCCCAGAGAGCTGACTCCGTTTGATGGAATGGAGGTAACAATAATGCAATAATCTACTATTTCTCATTCATTTAGTTATTTAACTTAATCAACCAACCACATGGCTGCTGAAGGACTAACACCCGAAAGCTTCAAATCTCACGTTTACTTTGTGTCCCACCTTGTCATTAGTCAGTAACAGTTAGTTGAATGTGTCTGTGTTCATTTCCGTCTCTGCAGTTAAATGAGGAAGCCAGTATAACCAAAGTGGATGAGTATGTTGAGCTGCTGTATGAAGGTGTCCCAGAGAAGATCAGAGGCTCTGCTCTCATTCTGCAGCTGGCACGCAACCCTGATAACCTGGAGGAGCTGCTACACAACGGTATACTTTCACTCTACTTTTTTTTTTTCATCTCGATCATCATCATCTTTTTCATATCATTAAAAATGACATTTACTTATTGTACAATATGAGAGACTATCATTCATTTCAAAGATGAAATAGCAAGCACCAGAATTTGTTCCTGTCTTTGAAGTTCTTACTCCACTTTCTTTATTTTGTATGGCAGTTATCTTATTTCACACATTTATTCCAGTTTATGAAAACGTTGCAAGGTTCTTGAAGTATTCTGATATTTGCATATTGCTAAATCATGGATAAATGCTTCTTCATTTAATGTATGATTTTCACATGAAGCGCAATTTTCGCAGTATTCAGAGTAAATGGGAGTGAACGCCGCCACTATACAGTGATGGGAATATAGCGGTGTACTACAGTAACATTAAAAAACAGGAAGTAATAATGCAACACATATTTTCCAGTAAGTGTTACACCATGAATGAATCAATAATGATTGTGGTTGTGTAGGACAGTACATTTCCCCTCCAGCTGCAATCAACGTTTCAGAACTTAAACAACCGACAATGGAGGTCACCTCTGTGGATCACTGCTGCAGTCAGGTTGATGAATGGGAGTGAAGATAAATCCCAAAAGTTAAAAAAGAAGAAGCTGGCTGGCTCAGAACAGCTGAGCAGCAGCCAGTCCTCCCCACACAACACTTCTTTGTTTTGATAGAGACCCCCGGGAAAAATCCAAGTATTCAACTTCTCAACTAACTCTTTTACTACATTCAAATTTAGATATGCTTGTTTTCCTCGCGGCTAGGAACACAGTCAGCTGTACTGGAACCTGTAGGAGTTCTGAACATGGTGCCTGTCTTTGTGTGTAGAGGCAGCTCTAGGTGCTCTTGCCAGAGTATTGAGGGAGGACTGGAAACAGAGTGTAGAGCTGGCTACCATCATCATTTACATCTTCTTCTGCTTCTCTAGGTAACACACACACCCCCCACACACTCCTTTAGTATGTACTGTATTCTGTTCTACTTTATGAGATGTGTCTCTTCTCCTGTCCTCTAGTTTCTCCCAGTTTCACGGAGTGGTGAGTCATTATAAAATAGGTGCGTTGTGTATGAGCGTGGTGGAACATGAACTGAAGAGACATGATGTGTGGCGTGAGGAGCTACGCAAGAAAACCAAGGCTTATATCCTTTTGTCTCATTCGCTTCTTTCGTTGAGCTGTCAGTTGTTTTCCTGCCCCACTTGTTTATAGTTTACCTGATTTATTTTGTGTGTGTGTGTGTGTGTGTACAAATGTATTCCTTAACACTCTGCTGTGTACGTGACTCTGCACCAGAGAATGGCTCACTAAGAAGAGACCAGGACAAAGCTTTGAGAAAATACCAAGGCCTGTTGGCTAAACAGGAACAGCTGCTCAGAGGTAGGCTGGCCTACCAAGCCAAGAACTTCTGTCATGAATTTAGGCTGGGTTGCACCAGCAAGGATTAAATTAAGCTGAGACTAGCTCGAATCAGAGTTTAGTAAAACTAAGTTTAAAATGAGTAAATCCAGGTTTTCAAATGTCTGCTTACTAAAGCGCAGTTTATTTATGTAAACCAAAGTTGAATCAATGTGGAGATCCTCCCCAATTAAAATGAATATATACAAGAACTGAATGTGTGTGCTGTGGGGACCTGGTTATGGAGGACCACAAGTGTCACGCAAATAGTAATAAAGCACTTAAACTCTTGTACAATACAAAATAGGCATTAATAAATTAGTTTTCCAAATAAATGTATCAATCTATTAATAAATAGACTAAATTACCAAGTAATTCATTATTTGATGTTTTAATGGGCAATAAAAAGAGGAATTATCACGTATTATGGCTAACTTCTGGTTTAGCGCCCAGCTAAATTAAACAGGGATTAAATAATTTAATTGTGCGGCTCTTGTAGACTTTCCAAATGTTATTGGACCGAATGGTTTCAGTTATGACAGTGAAATGAGTCATTTCACGGAGGTTGTGATGCTGAAGTTTTACCAGCTCAAGGACCACAAGTGGAGAGGCTAAATGACTGATCAAATGGAATAGCTAATAGGAAAAGGAAAAGCGGTGGCTGAATTGAAATGCAGATAGATGCCTGATTAAAATCTGATTTACTTATTGACTGTTTTATGCTGTTAAATCCCTTTTTTTGAACTATTGATTGATGTATTAATATTTCATTTGTAAATTCTATTCATGAAAGGTACGCTTCCTCCGTCTCTGAGGCATTAAAATGACACTATGAACTCACTCTCCATGCATCCAGGGGATGCACCATATTTTATCCCTGATAATGCTCCACTGTGAACAACAAATCCATATTGAAATAATTATAAAAGGAAAAAAATAAATCCATTTCTGACCATCTGTGCACTGTGTGCATATCTCAATCACCGTGACACGATGCTTTCAGCACAAAGACCAATCCACACAGATCATTATTATTGGTATTGGTGAATAAACTAACTGGGCCACTGTCAAGAATGGTCAGCTCTGATCAATTCTGTATTCTCGTGTGACGATAAAGACGGATGATGCTTTTCCATTCAGGTAACGCGGCCAGATGAAACCATGAAAATAAACCACTAGGCTATTTATTTAATTTGAATTGGATGATGTGATGGGCTGTACTCCACTCATCATTTGTCTTTTTTCAGTTCAGCCTCACATTTTTTTATCGGCCAACATGAGTATGTTATACCTGCGTTATAGAGCCTCTCTTTGTCATCTGTGATGTGAAAGTTATAAAATCGCAGCGCGACACAGAGCGTCTCTCCTGAAAAGGTAGAATTTGGTGCCACTAAATTGCAGTTTCTCTCATCAGCTGGCCACCATCACATGTTGTCAGTTGGAATCTTTTAATATAAAAGTGCATTTATGGTTCCCTTTTATATATAATTCCTCATTGAGATGTTATCCCTGTGTATTTTTATAAGTTTCTTTGTTTTATCATGATTTTCTAATGTCAGATACATTTTCAAAGAATATAACCTTGATTATAACCATATAACATCAAACACAAGTTTAACACTACACTGTCAGAAATCACAACATTTTATTGGGGACCCACATAAATGACCCCTGTGGGTCCCGGGGACTCACTATATCAAAGCTATCAACATCACTGTATAAGGAGGGAAAACAGTTAATGTTCAGCTGTTCTGTAGTGATAGTAAAATGTCATGTTGTTTGGACTGGAGTCATGTTGAGTTACTGCCGGTGAAAACCCAACATTTCCTTATTTTACTGCTTTATAATAAAAAAAATGTAAATGACAAAATGACAAAGGACTTTTATTGTGAAGAATTTCAAGGAATTTTGATAATACAGCAGTGAGGAAGAGTGTTTGCAGCCGCTCCTCTGACCGTTAGTCACAGCCATGGACCAGCCCGTTGTCTTTAAATATCTTCTACTCAGCTTCTTCTTCTACTTCCTCATTTCTTATTTTCTCTTTCAATGTCTCCCAGTGTCTCTATACCTCCTGTTGAACCTTGCTGAGGACACAAGAACAGAGCTGAAAATGAGGAATAAAAACATTGTTGGTCTGCTGGTCAAAGTTCTTGAACGGGATGATGAGGAGCTGCTGGTCCTGGTGGTTTCGTTCCTCAAAAAACTTTCCATCTTCCTGGAGAACAAGAATGACATGGTGAGGGGAAGAGATGTACTTAAGAATTCATCCTGTTAGACTAAAGTTATGGTGCGAGGAGAGACCGAAGAACCTAAAATATTTTTTTATGTACTTTTTATGTCACTACAAGTCATGAGTCTACAAATAATGACTGACTTATCAAACCATAATCCACGTAACAGAGAGCAATTTCTCATAATATAAAGCTGAAATGACAGATTCAATAAAGAAAAGAGAGAGAGAGAGAATCATTTCAATGCTTCAACAGTAAATGAATCAGTTTTTAAAATCAATTATGATAATTTACCAAGCAACTAATCAATGAATCAAATCAGAATACAAAACATTTTCTTATTCTGGCTTTGATTGAAAATATGTCTTGTCTGATGTCTCTTGGTTCTGTTGTGTTCCTTTCTGCTGTAATGACTGAGTTTCAGCATCATTAGTTTGATCTTATGTGTCTGTGTTTGTGACTGGCAGGCTGAGGTGGATACTGTTGAACACTTGGCTCGTCTGGTGCCCTGTGACCATGAAGACCTGCTAAATCTGACACTACGTCTGCTGCTCAATCTCTCCTTTGACTCTGGACTCAGAGCCAAGATGGTGGAAGTTGGACTGCTGCCTAAACTGACTGCTCTGCTGGGTAACAGCACACACTAACATTGTAGCACACAATTTACAATGTGCCCTGTGTATTATGTTTTATTTACAGTACAGAAGCTATGTGATGAATAACAACCTCTATGGAGCTTGGAAGTATAAGATGAGATGTACCTGAATTCATCCCCTGCAGGAGAAGTTTGGAATGAAGAAGCCCCCCAAGTGCTTTGAGGCACATGGCTGGATATGTCTGTGGTTGAACGTGCTCCTGAGTTCAGCACAGAGAAGATTAGAGGGATTGTTCATGATAGCGTACAGCTTTCCTCTCATCCTCTTCTCAGTCACTGCCTCCCCACTGTTCAGTTCTCTCCCCCCCCCCATGTTGATGGAGTTTCATAGTCCACAAAAGTTTTCTGGAGCTTCACTGCAAAACAGAGTTGAAGCATTCTCTTAAACGACTGAAGCAGCTGGGGACCTTTAATAAAACACAAAAAAACAGATGAAACAAAAAACATGAAATGGCTCCATACAGCTGGTCTTGCGTAATCCAAGTTTCCAGATCCTCCAGATACTAGTGTTTTCTTTTCTCCAACTCCAGTTGTGCCAGTTGGATTTGTATAAGAATATTTGGACTGGTATTTTCTTGTCTTTGTTGTGATGCAGGCGATGAGAACAACCGTCAGGTAGCCATGCGGATCCTGTATCACATCAGCATCGACGACCGTTTCAAGGGCATGTTTGTGTACACTGACTGCATACCTCAGGTACAACGAGATCCACTAAAAGTCACTTTAAACAAACTAAAGGAATATGAATTGTTGAATTTAACATGTATACAGTCTTGGTAGTTCTGAAGTCACAAGTAAAATTGTGTTTGTGTCGGTGTCTAGCTAATGCAAATGCTGTACGAGCACAGTGACGAGGAGGTCGAAGCTGAGATCATCTCCATCTGTATCAACCTGGCTGCAAACAAGAGGAACGCACAACTCATGTGTGAAGGTGCACTGAGCTACATTTTATGACCAGATCTCTTGCTGTCTCTGTAAAATCCCCCAGACTACTAACTATCCTTCCATATGTTATATTGAGTTGAGCCTTGACTCGCTCTCTGTGTACCAACCCTGTTTGACTGATCTTGGATTTGTGGAAAAACTAGACTTCTGTTTGAGAAATCTGTTTGTTTGTGTCTGTCTCAGGAAATGGGTTAAAGATGCTTATGAAGAGAGCTCTGAAGATGAAAGACTGCCTTCTGATGAAGATGATCAGGAACATCTCACAGCATGATGGACCAACCAAACCACTGTTCATAGTGAGTTACTAATACCCAACCAAAAGCAATTCTGCTCACCAAAATCACAAAACATTTACGAGCAAACTAATTCTATGGTTAGGTTTTGTGCAAGTATTGTTGTTGTTGGTATCAGTGTTACTGAGAGTGGTAGTGTTGCTAGCAGTAGAAACAGGCTTTTAATGGCTAATGATGTGAATGATCTCTTCTGTCCTGTCTGTCTCTGTCAGGACTATGTTGGCGACCTGGCAGCAGAGATCCGTGCAGAGGAAGAAGAGGTGTGGGTTCTGGAGTGTCTGGGGACACTGGCCAACCTTACTATCCCTGACTTGGACTGGGAGTTGGTGCTGAAGGAGTACAACCTGGTACCCTACCTCAAAGACAGACTGAAACCAGGTACTGATTACATTTAGAGAATACACCTAAACCGCAATCAAGAAATATCCCTTAATGTTAATGTGTATTAGGCCAACTGATGTAGCCACATATTTATAAAAGATATGTTTGCATTGGCATATACACCGATCAGCCACAACATTAAAACCACTGACAGGTGACGTGAATAACATTGATCATCTCATCACAATGTGATGTTCTGCTGGGAAACCTTGGGTGCTGGCATTCATGTGAATGCCACTTGACACCCACCACCCATCCAGCACTGTTGTGGACCAAGTACACCCCCTCATCACAACAACACTACCCGATGGCAGTGGCCCCCCAGCAGGACAATGTGCCCTGACACACTGCAAACACTGCTCAGGAACAGCTGGAGGAACACAATAAAGGGCCCAAGGTGTTGACCAGATCCCAATCTGATCGAGCATCTGTAAGACGTGCTGGAGCAGGTCTGATCCATGGAGGCCCCACCCCCCAACATACAGGACCCAGAGGATCCACTATAAAACGCCCTGGTGCCAGACACCACAGGACGCCCTCAGAGGTCTTAAGTCCATGTCTTGACAGGTCAGAGATGTTTTGGCTGCACAAGGGGAACCTTCACAATATTAGGCAGGTGGTCAAATGTTGTGCCTGATCGGTGTATGTACATGCATGTTACATACACTGTATACTGTATCTCTTTAATCGTTTGTGTGTGTTTCAGGCTCAGCAGAGGATGACCTCATCCTGGAGGTGGTGATAATGATCGGAACAGTTTCCATGGATGACGCCTGTGCTGCCATGTTGGCCAAATCTGGCATTATTCCTGCCCTTATCGAGCTACTGAACGGTAACACACGTGGTTTGGTTCAAGTTGTTGTGTTTTAGACTAAGTGTCACACACCCTTTGAGATTTTGCATTTAGTTACATGTGAGAATGCTCTCTTGTTGAGATATAGATTTACTCTAAACTTATATCTGTTTGACTGAGACTCGAAACTTGAACAAAAAGGTGCTCTTTTGTTACTACATTTAAAAAACAAATAAAGCAAATAGTGCTCGATTGAAATGCAAACCTACCACATGTAATGACCAGTATGTTAACCTGCCTTCCACATGTCCTTCTGTTTGTAGCCCAACAGGAAGATGATGAGTTTGTGTGTCAGATTGTCTACGTCTTCTATCAGATGGTGTTTCACCAAGCTACACGAGATGTCATCATCAAAGACACCCGTATCCTTCTCTGTCCACCCTAAATTTAAAGATGAATGAGAGTGTGTGTGTGTGTGTGTGTGTGTGTGTGTGTGTGTGTGTGTGTGTAGAGAATGTACTCTACACAAACGCTGGAAAAATGTGTTTCTTTAACCTTCTCTGTAGAGGCTCCAGCCTACCTGATAGATCTGATGCATGACAAGAATGCTGAGATCAGAAAAGTGTGTGACAACACCCTCGATATTATTGCTGTAAGTGAAACACAGTGCTGATGCACACAGGGCAGCATCTTTAAGTAACAAAAGTAACACATCAGGAGTCTTTTATTTAATAGAGAATAGGTTGTTCTCTAACTTCTTTACCATTTTCTTCATCCTCCAGGAGTACGATGAGGAGTGGGGGAGGAAGATTCAGTCAGAGAAGTTCCGTTTCCATAACAACCAGTGGTTGGAGATGGTCGAGAGTCGCCAAGCTGATGAGGCTGAACCATATCTCTATGATAATGACAATGACAGGACTGATTTATTCTATAGTGCAGGTACACACACACACACGCACACGCACACACACACACACACAAAAAAAAAGCTGAACAAATTATAGTGCTTGTTTCAAAACATTTGTTTTTCAGCATAATTTGAAAAGTAACGACAGAAGTGACATGTCAGCAGCAGGTGTGTGTGTGTCTCTTCCACGATGACCCCACCATTGTTGTCAAGGTCCTCAGGACCAGCTGTCTCTTGACTGAGTGGTCCTCACCATGCTGACTGAATACCACAACATTACATTTATTTAGTGGAAATCATATTTTTAAACTAGCTCACATGAGAAATGTATAGGAGGGAATCTATGTTTTTCATTTAAAGATCATCTGTATCCAACACTTTTTGTGTCGTATGGATTTACCTTTTTCTTATGAGACCTCTGAATTGAAGCTGCAGTCTCAATGTGACGTAGTTTAGTGCAGCACCTATTGAGTGAGGAGGAAAACTTCTTCATTACTTTCATTTTAAGCTACAGCAGTAACATTTAGAAAGGACTGTTAATGATGGTTTTGGCTTAACAGGAAGTGCAGACACTTGTGTTTGTATTATATCCTCATGTGTATGTGTCTTCAGATGGAATAACCCCAGCAGACGGCTCAGTCAGCCCAGATTTCTTCAGTGACCTGCAGCCTCAAAATGGAGACTTGCACCACACAGGGTGAGTTAACGTGCTGCAGAATCATGGGCTGCCTCACGGTGGGTATAAACTGGGTCGGGTGAAAGGAGAAAAGCTTCAAAGCAACATGTAATTTTGTCCAATGGGTGTTTTGACATTGCCAAACACCAAACAATCAGGAACAAATCATGTCATTGATCTTGTTGGACAGATTGTCTGTAAATTGTAAAGCTCAGACTGCCAGACATCGGTTATCTGGCCATTTTAGCATTTTGGAACAACAGACATTGTAGACAGGACTGCAGACTAACTTTTATCACCACCATCCCTGAACAATCCTGAAAAAGTCAGTATTATTATTAGTAAGTATTCACATTCTAAGTAATCTTACCTCCAAACTACTCAATATAGTTATTTATTGTAAACGTCTTGTGTTTAAGCAGTTTTTGCAGTGGGAGGCATCTCTTCCAGCTGTTTTCTAAACACAGCTGAAGGCAGAACATAAGAAAAATGATGATGAACTATATACTGATCAGGCACAACATTAAACACCACCTACCTAACATTGTGGAGGCTTATGTGCAGCCAAAACAGCCCTGACCTGTCAAAGCATGCGAGGTGCCGCCCTGCTCATCAGGAGCAATTTGGGGTTCAGTATCTTGCTCAAAGATACTTCGACATGCAGCTGGTGGAGCCAGCAACCTTCTGATTACTTGACGACCCACTCTACATCCTGAGCTACAGCTGCCCCATGCAATGTATTACTCCACACCCACAGTAAAAATGTGAAGTAACTCATTACTTTGAAATGGTAGTGATCAGAAATATGAAATACGTTACATATTGGAATGATGCCCAACTATTTGTTCCATGAGGTCCATTAGCTGTTACCTCTATTAGAGCTAATCAGACAACAGGACTTGGCATTAACACCACAGTTAAGAACCACTGCCTCAGAGGCTTCTATATTATGTCCTTCCACTCCCTCTAGCAGACTCATCAGGGCTTTGAGGCCTCCAGCTGTTTCACCACAACAAACCACTACTCCTCCTGTCTGATCAGTCTCAGTTTTGGTTCCCACATGATAAAAGTCTTTTAACTCGCCTGATTCTGTTTTCCAGAGATGTCAACGATGTCTTCGACCAGACCAGCTCATCACCTGGCCGACCAGCTACTGCCTATGGCTTCAGACCTGATGAACAACCCTTCTATCAGTACTCATAGACACACACACATCGTTTCTAAAGTGTCATCTTCGATCCATTCCCCATCTCCATCATGCATGTCCACTTTTACATCTTTAGATTAAATCTTCACTGCTGGAATCCTTCATGATTAAAGGCATCACATTGATATTGTTAGTAAAATAATATCACTAAGGCTGGAATACAAAATACTGATGATGATTGAAACACTACCACTGCAGACTTTTAACTAGTCACTAAACAAATTGCAGTTCCATTCAGTCACCATCAGGATAAATAGATGAGTAGTTAAGTCTTCCTCACCTGCTGGTTACAGTCTTCTTAATGATGAGTTCCCAGTGGGTCAGCAAGTCATTTAAAGAATGTGAGCAGACTTATGTTAATAAGTTTTTGCATGTTTTTCCAATGTAATAATGAATATTTGTTGCCTCTTCAAATGTATCTCTTCAAATTAGTCAAATGTGTCCTTACATCCGGTTGTTGAATGGTTTGAGATCCACCGGTTTGACTCATCTGACTTTATGTCAAGATGCTAACCTACGAGTAACAGTTACACACAGTCAGTTTATTAGCGTGCACTACTTTAATAGTTTTCTTTTGATTATGTCACTATAAAATAGGAACATTGTTGGGTGCATGGCTCATAACTTAGGGTACTTTCACACTGGTTAGTTGAAATGCCTAACCCCCATTGATGTATGGGCAAAAAGTAAAATTCAAGACCAATGATGGAGGGTGCCAGAAAACTGCTGCTTATTTTTCACTTTCTTTGCAGTCCTCAAATCCAAATCCAGTGTGAAAGTGGCGGAAGAAATGTCGGCTCTAAGTTGAGGCTTAAAATCCTGCAGTCTTGTGTAGCGAATGGCTCTGGTCATCCTGTGTGGCCACCACTGCAAATGTTTTTCTGATGTTGAACCATAGCAGTATTATATTAATTCAGTGACAAGAAAAGTAGGAACTCTGTCACTGCAGGACAGGTTGGCCCTCTCTCTCCAACTGGATATACAGCATTTCACAACATAATGAAAGGACTGTTACTGACCTGCCACCAAACACCCCTGATACTCTTTCTGTCTCCTTAAACAACACTGGGATGACCTGAATGCAGCATCCTTTAAAATGGGGCATCGACTAACCATGTCAGCTCTACCTTCATTTCGTCCCTATTGGTGCATGTTGTCTGAAAGCTCGCGGATGCACAAAGCACTACCACCAGAAATTGTTGCAGGCAGTGTAGCCAGTAGTTCACGCAAGACAAGCATAGGACACAATAAATAGAAGACATTGCAAGACTCCACAGACTGCCACCATCTACAATGCTGCAGACGCTTTTGCCTCTTTCTTAACAGATACATTATCAGCTCTTCTCTCGCTGGTCGTCACACCTATACCTGTATGCCTCAGTATGCTGATTGATTTAACCACTGTGTGTTCAGCCACAAGCGCATTACTTGAAGCCTGGCCTGATTGGATTTGCATGATCTTGCAAATCTGGTAGACTCGCAAGGAAAGTTCTGTTGGTGGATCCACAACTTTGACTCCTGAAAACGCAATAATGCCCTTTTTTATGTGTGACGAGCTGATCTGGACTGCTTGGTGTGCACATGGCTTAACACTGTTTGATATTCTGTCCATATTTGGACATCTAACCAATTGGGTGAGAACTTTTTTTTGTGCATGTTGGTTGGAAGAGAGGGCAGTGACATTATTCTGCAGAAGCTTAACTGTGCATGGCACTCCATCATAGCTTAAAATGCTTCTGGCTTCTACCTGGCACAACAGCAATGAGATCAGGAGACCTGCGCCATGAGGGGTCAATGTTTTCCTGCAGTAGCCACTGTTTTCAATGTATCATTGTTTACTGTTTATTCTTTGAGCTGTGGAGGGTTAATGCAAGAACATTAGTGCACTAACTGACAACTACTAGGGTTTAAAAAGGCACCACGGACTGTGACTAGATTCCCATCCATTAACATACCAGGGCTAGCTTGTTTAATGGAACACATGATGTTTCTTTGAGCATGGCACTTACTGCTACACATCAGAGGAGCTCCATGTCTGCATGTTTCAGTGTGAATCAGAGCAGTATGATTAATTTTCTCAACAACAATAATGTTCTGTGCCATTGACTAGACTACATATGAAAAGGAGGCTCACATACTGTATTTTGCTGGACACTGACAATTAACTACATACTGTATTACTTCTAGGCATATTTGCACATTTAGTTCAATTTTGATGCATGGTTATGTTTTTTTATTGTAAGTTATTGTTATTACTCTGTATATTATTCTGTTTTTATAGCTTATTTTATTGCTACCTAATAAGACACTGTAAACAGAAGCAAGTACTGGACTGTAGATATGCTCCATCTCTCGTTGCTCATCCTCAGGTTCTTCAATAAAAACAAAGTAAAAATCCCACATTTCATACAACGTATGTCTGTTTTTAATTTCATACTGTGTTCACAATTACACCCTTGATGTTGTGGACATCCCATGGAAGTTTCTTGTACAAATACAGTTTTGTTTACATTCAGTTGTTTACTCCAAAACATATTTTCAGGCTGTCAAATACTTTGTATGCATTTCCTTTGGTTTGACAGAATGCTAGTATGGAATGCAACATGCAGCATTTCCATCATTGTCCAAGGTGTTTTTCACAGTCAGCTAACTTTAATCAATCTGGACACAGACATGAATGTCTCATTAAAGGAAGCAGAAAAGGTACAAAATCTCACATATCCTCCACAAAACTCCGTCATTAAAGGCTGTGATTATGTGACAATTTATCAACATGCACATTTCAGCAATTTACAAAGTCTGCATACAAAAACATCAGATTATCAATATAGCCCACAAAAAACATTTTCTTCTAAATACATTGAAACCTGTAAAGTTTACATCAGTGTTCACCAGCTTACATTCTCTCCCAGCACATCGCTATATCAGTGCTCTTCTACTCACTGTTGTTTGGTGGAATAGAGTGAAATCCTGCTAAAATCATCTCTACGGAGCTTTATAGCCTCTTTGAGCTCCTTGTTTTGGTTTCGCATACCACAGCTTCACTGTTTTGGTTCACTGTCAGTGCGCTCATCAGCATTATATCAGTCACCAGCATGCAGTTGTTTTCAGGGCGTCATTTTTTATCAACCAACTCTACACAACAGTAGTCAGCAGATAGAGAAAACTGGTGAACATTGGAAGCATTCAGCAGCTAAAGAGCCAGATATTTCACAACATTTGGTGGAGATCAAACTAGAGCTAAAAGAAGAGCAGGTATTGACTTAGATTTACTGTAGAGCTGCAACTATTTATCGATTAATCAATTAGTTGTCAACTAGACATCTATCAGCAACTGTTTTGATAGTTGATTAATCAGTTTTAGTCTCTTTTTTTTATGTTTAAAAGAGAAAAATCTCTAATTCTGGGTCACCCTGATAGTTCACTTGGTACTGCATGTGCCCCATGACGTAGGCTGAGTCCTCTGCAGTGGCCCAGCTTCCATCCCAGCCTGTGGCTCTTTACTGGAAGTCTTCTCCCTCTCTCTACCTCTTTCCTGTCTGACATTCCTAGCTGCCCTGTCAAAATAATGGCTAAAAGCCCACAAAAAGAATCACTTGGAACAATAAATGTGTTGAAATGAGCTGGAGAAGAGGTAGTTAGCTGTTAGCTACTGACGGGCAACAGATTCCAAGAGCCAATAGAGCTAACAGAGCTAGAGCTGCAAGGATGAACCGATCAGTTTCCAACTATTTATATAATCAATCAATTGGTTTGAGTAGGTTTTTTGGGGGGGGTTTTCTAAAGAAAAAACAGTCAAAATTCTATATTTCCAGGTTTCTTTCCTCCTCTATGACACTAAACTGAATATCTTTGAGTTGTGGACAAAACAAGACATTTGAGGACGTCATCTGTGGTTTTGAGAGATCCTGATCGACATTTTTCACTATTTTCTGACATTTTAGAGACCAATTAATCAGCAGATTAATCAACAATAAAATAAATGTTATCCGCAGTCCTAGTCTGCTGTATGTGTAAATAGACTGTTCGGTAGCACATTAGCTATATCAACATAGCATAATTGTGATAATAGGTTGGTGTTGGACAAATGGCAAAAATGGAATAAATGCAGCTTTATTGGGTCATGTTATCCATTTCAGTGTCAGCAGAAAAACAGCAAATGTTAACAGCAGAAGTAAACAGAAGATGTAGCTTTTAAAATGTTAAATTTATAATGTATAAACTAAACGTTCCTTCTTCAAAGTAGTACATAATTATGATCATAGGTTACCCTTCTTTTGTTCACCTCTGCCCTTCGGATGTAGATCTGGCAACGTGTCTGTCAGGGTGTATGGCTTTGGTTGGGACAGGGGCTGATTACCGTCTCCACCTCAGTGGTCTCAGTCACAAGTTCTCTGATGAGAGCCACACTGTCCAACGGTAGCTCCACAGCACTCTCTGGCTGCAGTACCATTGTCTGAGGGCTCTGAAGAACCTCCTCCTCCTCTTTCTCTGTTTTCTCCTCTTGTTTCGTATGATCTCTCTCCTCTGCTTCCTCCTCCTCTTTCTCTGTTTTCTCCTCTTGTTCCGTATGATCTCTCTCCTCTGCTTCCTCCTCCTCTTTCTCTGTTTTCTCCTCTTGTTCCGTATGATCTCTCTCCTCTGCTTCCTCCTCATCTTCTTTTCTTTCCTCAGTCTCAAGCTCACCACCTTTCCCTTCATCATCTACCTTCTCTTCACTCTCTCTCTGCTCGGTGGTTAGGCTGGTGGCGCTCTCTGCTGGAGATTCAGGGGATGGGCAGCCTTCATCATCAGGTTCACCTCCTGTATGGGCTTTACTTCCCATTTGCCCTTCAACTGTCTCCCCCTCTATCTTCTCTTCTTTCCCTTCTCCTGTCTTTGTCTCTTCTTTCCCTTCTTTGATTGTCTCGTCTACCTCTTCCTCCTCTACTGCCTCTCTTTGTTTCTCCTCTTTTACCCTCTCCACCTCCCAGTTGTCCTTCATTTCTCCCGTCAAATACACAGCTCTGTCAGTGGTCTGCATTGTGTGCATTACAGAAGGTGTCGAGGAGTTACAACCAATGGCCTCACTGAGTGACCCGAGGCTCATTTTCATTGGACCGTCTGTACAAGGCGGGGGTGGCGATGAAGCGCAGGAGTGCTGATCAGTTGCGCCTTCTGTTTCTTGATCTGAGGTTGAGAGGTCAGGCGTAGCACAATTTTCAGGCGCTGTGGATTTGTCATTTTGCACACATTCATCTGGAACATCTGTGGACTGTGGCGGGGACAGAGTGGGAGAGTCTGGGATGGGATTAGAGGATTCTGGGTCTGCAGATGCATCAGGTGTACCAACCTCCTGTCCTGCATCAGAGTCGATAGAGTCAGCTATAGTTGATGGTTCGTCGGTTTCAAGCTGGACTTCTTCTCGTGTTTCCTCGAAGCAAGACGCCTCCTCGGTCGGTGGTTCGTCAGCCTGTTGTGTCACAACGATCACAGGAAAAGGAAACGCTGTGCTCTGGTCAGAGTTTTGAGTGGTACTGATGTCAGATTTGGCATCTGCACTAACTTCTGGCTCACTCTGAAGGCAGGCATCAGTTGTGACTGTCTGACCTCCGTCCTCCACCACAGGAGCAGGCTCTTCACTGGGTGCTGCTGAGATGGAGTCTCGACTGTGAATGGCTGGGCTTCCTGGGGAAGAGCGAGGAGGTGTCTGCCCCAGCAGACTGTACTGACTGATGGCCAGATCAGAGGTGTCAAATATGAGATTGTTGCTCTTCTTACTTGCAGCATCGTGGAGCGCTGAGGAGAGGGAAAAGCCACAGTTAGAAGTTTCTAAGTAACTTAAACG
This sequence comes from Pagrus pagrus, assembly GCF_965226575.1. Taxonomy (NCBI): domain Eukaryota; kingdom Metazoa; phylum Chordata; class Actinopteri; order Spariformes; family Sparidae; genus Pagrus; species Pagrus pagrus. The sequence goes on along the minus strand of NC_140196.1, from coordinate 27,004,785 downwards.
GGCAATATACAACTTTTTTGTTTGAACTTATTAAGATTTCAAGAACTACTATAAATCAACTGATTGCACATGATGGCTGTAGAAATTTGACACCATCTGAGTATAGATAGGTTCCCTGTAAGTCTCGCTCTCACTATGCTATCTGTCTGCCACTGGGCTCTATGTATCCAAGAAAAAAGAAGGTTGATTTATAGCATAAAGGAAGCTTGTGTGCCATCGCCATTGCCCCAGGTAACGGTGGAACAACTGGAATAACTGTGGAAACTCTACGCTGTCAAAGAAAATGAAGGAAGCAAAGAAGGTGAAGAGTGAGAATGATAGAAATGAGGCAAAACATGTGAACGGATGGTCATTCACTTGATGGATCGCACTCATGTCTTGTTGATATGTGTGTACCCTTACAACTGGGACTTGAGACGGTTCAAAACCAGCATTCTTTCTACTAGATCATTAGGAAACAAAACCTGTCTACTTATTAATGCAACCAGGTGTTTTACTCTGTCTTCTCATAGCACTGAGATCAGGGTATCTACGTCGAATTGAGGTTCTTGCAGTTGGTTTTTACTTAGAACAGTATCCAGGTTGCTTGCAGTAGCTACAGCTGCAGTACAAAGGTCACTTCCTTTCAGGGAATTTGTGGTTTTTAATGACGACTTTACATTCTACACTTTCACATAAATTATGCTTGGTGATATTTTTAAGCATGATTGTGTCACAGCCCGTAAATGTTAGTGTAGGCAAAGAAGTATAAATTAAAATAAAGAGATTTACATTTTTCTGTTAGAATTATATTCCTGGAATTTATGGGAGGCATTAAAACAGCATTGTTGATCATTGTTGGAATTTTCATATATATAAAAAGTAAATATAAAAATATATGTGTGAAGTCGGACAGCTTGGTGGGGACCAAAATGGTAGATCCCATTTAATACATCATTAAGTTTAAGGATGAAGACTTGATTAAAGGTGAGGTTAAAGATTAAGGTTAGTGAAATAGTAATGGTTGGCTAAGTCTAGGTCAAGTCCCTACAAGTAATGACAACACGATTGTGTGTGTGTTTGTGTGTGTTGTTGTTGTTTACCTGTGTGTATCTCCTTACTGAGGAGGTTTCTCAGTACGTCTTCATAGACGTTATGAACCAGGATAAAACTGCTGTAGTCTGAGAAGATGTATTGTTCAAACTGCTGCAGCTCCTGGACAGAAAACACATGGAATACTTTGTTAAATACTTCGTACTGCAATGACGGAGTATAAACATGTGTACATGGTGGGACAGACTGCAGCAGTGTATTTGACCTACAGTTTTCCACTTGCTGTCCATCTTCCTGGTCAGAGTAGGAAGAGTGATCTCCAGTAAAGCTTCCTGATAGAGCCTCCTCTGGACAACTCTGCTGTCATAGTCCAGCTGCTACTCACACACACACACACACACACACATACACACACACACACACACACACACACACACACACACACACACACACACACACACACACACACTTTTCACTTGCAGAGTCCCAATGTCATCATCACTTTTAAACATTTTAAAGGAAAATGTCTAGAACAACACATTTCTAAACAATTATCTATATGCAGTATGTACGTCACGTAATCCCACACGCATTTCTATTCCATTTTGTCATGTTTTTACCTTCAGGACTCTTTCTTTAGCTCTTTCCATCTTGACAGGTATCTGAGATGGCTGTAGTCTGGTTGATGATTGGAGGAAGAGCTCTAAGGTGTACACAGCACTGTCCAACAGCTGGAAGATGCAAAAGACAAACAATGTTTGACCTTATTCTAATTTAATTTGGGTCCTCGGGAGGCCTTGGCTGTATAAGATGCACTGTGCCAAATCCAGCTGAAGCCACAACTGAACCTCCAATTCTGCTTCGTACCTTCTCCATCTCCAGATGTGCAGAGTGGACCAGCTTCTGAGTGCTGCTCAATCCAAACCGCTGTTTTAAGCCTTCAAGTTTCTCTCTCAGGTTCTCCACCTGCCTGTAGCTCTGATCCAGACTGATGGAGCGCAGCGTCGACAATGCCTGGAGAACACACACAAAAAAACACAATCAGGAGCTTAAACCAAACTATTACATTGAATTGCTTAATGTGATGACTATGGATGTAACGATACCAAAACCTCAGGGTGCGATATCATCACGATAAATGGTCCACGATATATTTATCACGATATTTTAAAAAAAAGATGACTTGAACAATGTCCTTCAATAATAAATCTTATGTGTACACATATTATTTGTATGGAAGCAGTGGCAGGGCGCAACCAACAAAGCCAACCAACTAGAGGCGGAGTAGGGTGGGTCTTATGAGAGCTCAGGTAGGACCCATAATTATGGGATGCTGTCCTCTTGAGCGGTATGATAGCGCCCTCTGCTGTTCAACCAGCAATACAATGACAAGAAGAGATCTTGGAATGCATGTATACTGATGTGCCTTGTTAGAACCATGAGCTTTATGATCAAAATAAAAATGTGTTACGTTGATTGATATCATCCCTGTTCTGATATCTCTAAATTCTGTGTATTTTACATCCCGAATAATGACTGATATAAGTTGGCACATAGTGTATTGTGAGCTAAAGTTTCTTGAGAATAGACACACACATAAAAGACACAATTGCACACACACAGATGACACAAATGTCTCTCTCACCTTCTTTGTCTCTGGTGTTCCTCCATTGGTGTGTGTGAAGGCTGAGTCCATCTGTGTGTGCAGTGTGTGTTGCATGCCCTGAATCCCAGCACTGATGTTTTCTGTGAGCGCTTCAAGGATGGAGGACATGTAGGGTGCGACACACTCACTGCACACTTTCTCTGCTTCTTCACATATACACTCTGGAAGACACACATATTCACACAAAATGCTTATCAGTGACTTATTTTAAAGTGACTGATGGACTCGTATGTATCTGACAGGAAACTCAGATTATAGCCTCAGATATTGTTTTATCAGCACTATGTGTACACTTTAGAAACAGACATTCACATGAACATTTTTTCCAGATATGTTCAGACTTTAGGGGTGAACGATCAACACGCTGTACCTCGGACTTTCTCCTCCAGGAAGCAGTGAGAGGACATTATCTGGTCCAGGTTGGATCTGATCAGTGCTTGACTGGTGGATGCTGTCTGACGACACTCCTCCTGCAGAGCCTCCAGACTTGCAGTGAGTTGTTCCAGCACCAAAGTGTATGTAGCCTGCGTTGTCTGTACATTCATAAACACATTATAGTAATACACCATTAAACACTGAGTTTCAGTGAATTCAACACAAGGTGAAAAGTATTTTAAAGCAGCAGCAGAGAGACAAATGATGTTCTGAGATTAACATCTAAGTTCTCACAAGTGATGCAGAATTCAGAGAAGTCAGAATTACAACATTATAATCAGAGCTTGGAGAAGAAAAAAGTCAAAATACTTAAACTATATGTATTTCAATACAATATATTAACTGATTCTTTTGGCAACTTGGGGCGGTATAACACAGCATATTTTCAGCAGTGCGTGAGCAAACAGCTTGTGTTGACCTGATTAATATTGACTCCCTCCTTTTTATGTGTGCGACACAAAACTCCCTTAGTGTGAGCTTCAGTCTGCAGAGCCATGAAGGCAGAGTCGCATCTCTAACTTCCACCAACAAACTATTATATAGTAGATATTTCAATAACACACAGGCAGACAGACAGACAGACAGACAGACAGACACACAGACATTCCATGCTTTATAATTAGATGAAAAATGGTTTTGATTTGTTTCTTTGTCCCAACTATTCTGAGATTGATTCAAGGACAACAATTTCAGGTATGGGCCACCTGTCATTCTGTAGATCATTTGCCAACTTACACGATTTGGGTTTACTTTATTATAGAGTTGATTTTAAGCAGAAGCTTTTCATCCAGAATGTCTCTGGATATTCCAATGTCCTGTGTGAATGCACATTTTCAATTCATGGAAATACCAGAAATTTGGGGGGAAAAGTCAGAAATAGTGAATGCATCCAGTAATGGGTGGAAACACAGTAGTTCACATTTTCTTTTCCTGATTTTGGACACATAACTAACATAACTATTTTCTGAACTACTTTCTACCTGATGGTGGAGAACTTCCGCTTTGTGTTCTTGTCACAAAAGCTACGTTGGACAACATCCGTCTCATGTTGTGTTGTGTTGGTGTATTAGTTTAACTCACTGCCAACCACTGCCGTATCCTTTCAGTCTTCTTGCCCTTTACTCTTGATTGAAGCTGACTCTGTAACCATGGAAACACTTCCTCCATCACCTGGGAGGCCAGCACCTACACACACAAACACAGTGTCATCAGCAAGTGGACGAGGAACCATGGACTGAAAGCTGAAGTGTGTGTGTGTGTGTGTGTGTGTGTGTGTGTGTGTGTGTGTGTGTGTGTGTGTGTGTGTGTTTGCTGACTTTTTCTTTAGTTCCAAGCAGCATTTCCCAGGATTCATAGCATCCTTTGTCCTGTCGGTAGAGTTGGAGGGCTCGAACATATGCCTGAGTCTCAAAGGATGGATCACACCAGGGATCTGCAGGAAGTGTGGACTGATTTATATTTCTGGAGATAAACATTTTCAGTGTTCAGTGTATAACTGTCAGGAAATCTCATGAAATGCCCCAAACCAACAATGAAAGTATCCTGCCAACAGGTACTGTATGTGTGTCAAAGCCTCATATCTTCTTCTTCTGTGCCACAGAGCTCCACTGTTGTCTAAAAACTATTAAAAACACATCTATTAGCCACACCGTTGCACTGTGTACATGTTGCATGTGTCCCTTGATTACTAAGAACACACATATACACACACACACACACACACACATATTATATATTATTTTGACTCTGCCGGGGGATAATCACAAGATTAATTTGCCACTGAAAATAGTCCCAAACAAATGCACTATTTCTTCATGTGACTTTATTCAAAAACTATAGTGACCAGCTGTTTCAGTCTCAGACTATTGTACCTTTAAAAAATGAAACTATCGGGGCCCCTGGTAGCCTTAGGATTAAGGTTCAGCATGAAATAAGATAAGATGAGATAATCTTTTATTAGTCCCACAATGAGAAACTTGCAATATTACAGCAGCAAAGGGGATAGCAAAATTTAGTTTGGGGTGTGTGTGTGTGTGTGTGTGTGTGTGTGTGTGTGTGTGTGTGTGTGTGTGTGTGTGTGTGATCTACTGGGAGCAGTGCTGGTTGTACAGTCTAACAGCAACAGGAAGGAAGGACCTGCATTATCGCTCCTTCACACACTTAGGGTGAAGCAGCCTGTCGCTGAAGGAGCTCTCCAGTGCTCTCAGAGTGTCCTGCATAGGGTGGGAGTCTTTCTCCCACCCAGCATTGACCATGCACTGCAGTGTCCCTGCTTCCAGAGGTCTCCAGGTCCTCCCCAAGAAAAAATGAGTTTCAGAGAAATTTGTTTCCTGCATTCTGATGACTTTTAAAAATTAAAAAAAGTACACTGCAGCAATATTTTTATGTGGTTGTCATTTTGGGCTATATAAATAAAACTTATTTGATTCTCAGGAAATAATGCAGAAAAACCACTCCTCTGGCATGAACTAATATTTAACCATTTTAATTTAATCATTTTTGGCCCCTGCCCCTCAGAGAGTCTGTGCATCCCACTGCCCTTTGTCAGTTGGTGCTGGTGAAGATCAGGAGGGTAGGGAAGAAGGGTTGAATGTTGTGTTGTGTAGCTAATAAAAGCCCTAAAAATAATTCTGTAAAGAAGAAAGTATATATTCATGATGTGTTTTTATGTTTTGAAGAGTTACGTCTTTGACAGGGAAGGGAAATATTGAGAGATGGACTAACACATCGGTCTTGGACGTCTCTGATGATGATGAAATAATGCACTTATATGATAGGTGAGTGCACTCATGCATCTGTTAGCTGGAGCCACTGATTTCTTCTCTTCACTATTTACAGTTACAGTTTCGGTGTTACACTGTTTTGTGGTGTTAAGTTTTACCTCTTTATTTTCAACATTCTTATGTTATTATTCCTTTGTTGATCCAGTTCCCCAGGAGACTTTTGGGTATCCTTTTCTTACTTCATGGATGGAAGACACTTGAGGAACAGAAAGCTCCAATGATGCAAAATATACTTCTGTTTCTCACCAACACCATGAGTGTGAATCATATTAGTGTAGCTAAAAATGAACCGGCAGCATGAAATCATTTCCTCCCTGATGTGATGTGATATGCTCCCGTGGTTAAAGTGTTAGAAGTAGGGCTGTCAAGCGATTTAAAAAATGATCTTATTAATTACAAGCTTTGTGATAAACTTTAAAAAGAGGGAACATTTCCAACCTGAAGTAATCCAAGAGTGGCGGCTGAGCCAACACAGATGGAAAAGTTTAGCAGTGAAGTTGTCTAGTGGCAGTAAAAGTACAGCCCGGGTCACAGTTTGCCCATGAATAAACTCTGCAGCTACTTAATACACAAGAGGACCATGCGTTTGAGTGACAGCTATCGCTATCCCTGCTGATATCCATGCTATTTGACTCCGTGCTAATGATGTTAATCCTGTTGAAGTGGCAGTCTGGTAGTGATGGTTTAACATCCAGCTATGAAACACAGCCCATTCTCAGTTTGAGAAAGATTAAGCGTTAGACCGTTAGAAACACTAGCTGGACTTTTCCATTCAGTCAGCTCAGCAGCATTTAGTCGCCTCCATCATGTTTACAAATCTGCTGTGCAATGTGGCGGTAACGTGTTCAGCAACGTAAGGTCAGGGGCGTCATAGAGTGTGGTTAATCTGCATCATTATTTTTTCTGTAATTAATTAATAAAAGTTATTGTAACACATTACATTGAAAGCCCTAGTTAGAACACAAGGAACACTGTTTAAGGTAAAAAAAAATGTAATTTAGATGACAAAGATCTCATCACTACCCATTTCTGATTGCTCACCTGGAGGTTAATTCATATACACAAATTCAGCCAACATGGTGAAAAACAAAAAAATATCTTTTCAATTTATATTTGAAACTTAGGTTTAGAAAGTCAGGTCTAGATTGCCAAACTTTACAACCACAGCCAAGCAAATAGGCATGCCTTAATTTGTACTTAATGTGTACAGTCATGCCATGCAGCCAGCATGTACGAGTAAACTGTCCATTTCAGTTACATATTTAGTCCCAAACACAGTATTCCATGATTAAATGGTAAAATGTATTTATCACCTCAAACAACTGCAACAAACTAGTTTTATTAAAACTGCATTAATCAGTTTAAGCACTGCTTTCAGAGTATGAAGTAAAACACTGCTGGCCAGCTGCGTGTTGTTTCCTGTTACTGTTGAGGCTATCTTGGTGTCTGTGCAGATATGTTGCTGTGTTTTCGCAACTATATGAGTAGAGGGGGGTGGTGGTTTTTGTTTGTATCCTCGCTAACCACACAGGAAGTCAAGAGCATTAATATTTGTATCTGTCACTAGGGCAATTGCCATGACATCAGTGACAGCTTGAAAAAGAGCCAACCAGCGAGAGCACTGTGGCACGGCAGCTTTACGTGTTTTACACCCCATCTCATATTACACAAATGTCAAAGTGTAGGCCTATTTGACTCACTAAAAGCCACACACCACCAAGTAGTGATGCCATTTTTGCAGTTACAAATCCTGTATGGGTACACTTTTTAACTGCATATAATTTAAGGCATACACCATCAGTTATTTTCAGATAGTTTTAAAACAACTTCCTCAGTAGTAATTCAGTGAACAGATCTTCCAAAGACGAGACAGTTATTACAAAAAAAGTTTGGACACTTGATGAGGTAATACATTTAATGTATTGTCTTTGTGCTGTTTTCAATTGAGTACACACATATGTATGTGTGTGTGTGTGTGTGTGTGTGTGTGTGTGTGTGTGCTGTTTTTAATTGAGTACACATATGTATGTGTACTCAATTTAAAACAGCAGAAATACAATAAATGTAAAGTTTTACCTCATCAACTGAATTTATTTTGTAAATATATACTTATATATAGGCAACAACAGATTGAGAGAGTTGTGGAATTCTCAAAAAAAACAAGCTTTTTGGAATGTTCCACAGGTAAACAGGTTAATAGGTAACAGGTGATAGTATCATGATTGGGTATGAAAGGGGCATCCTCGACAAGCCAGGATGGGGGAGGTTCACCACTTTGTGAAGCACATGACTGTATAGATATATCACTTGACAATCGGCTTATTTTCTTCTTTTCTTAATGTATTAAACAGGAGCAGGGACATGTTTTGCTTGGCATAAAAATATGTTGAATGGATACATTGTTGTTTTTTATACTTCACTGTGTATGCTGGTTAAACAAGCTAGTTAAGTAGCAAGGCTTAGATGTGTTGCAGGTATTAGTTACACTTTGGACAGCATCTAGCTGTTTACTCTGCTTCCAGTCTTTATGCTGAGCTATGCAAAAACATTCTGACTCTGGCTGTTTACTTAAAAACATGATCGTGGAACTTTTGCTTAACTGTGAGTACTGATTATGGCATGTCCCTTCATTTTCCAAGATTGTTCAGAGTCAGTTGCTACATAGAGATCATCATTCCACGAGCGGACCAAAAGTGTCTTGTTTTACTTTGGGGGCAGTAACTGTCAAGTCACTGAGTCAAATCAGTTACTCAAAGACATCGAAGTTTGATCATGTTGGATGACACTGGCCACCATGAGCTACTGATCATGCCAGACTGAATGGTAAGTTCTGTAACTGTACCAGCAAATCTGTTTCTATTGAATCTAGCAAGGGTACATTTTATTGCTTATGAATACAACTTTTCATTTCTAAGAAGAAGTTGTTTCAGTGTCGGTCTTCTCATCTCACTGAAACTTTTTATTTAGGGCAGCAAATATTTGTTTTTTTTTGTGTCAAACAAGTTGACTTGTTCGACTTTGAAAACTTTATAATTTACTGTAACATCAGACTGGTTTTTAAATGTCTTCATAACTGTGTATCACCCCTGTTTTCTGCACTGATAAAAAGACGCTGTAGCTCAAGTCAAATAAACACACGAGCCTCCTACAATGGCGACTGCATTGTTCCCAAGTGTACAACATCATTTGGACAGTCTGCCTTCTCAGTAAAAGGGGTTAACCTATGAGCACTTTACCCACTCACCTGAAACTGGAGACTGATACAAACTCTTTTAACAGAGGACTAAAAGCATGGCTAAAAGCAAAACAACAATGCTCACATGTATAAATATGGACTTTTTCATTGTTACTATTATTACTGTTACGATTATGATTTCTGTTTGCTCAATCTCCTTTCATTGATCTTGTGCTCTGTATTTTTAGATTTGTATGCTACTGTTGTGATGTTGTGTCATGCACTTGGTTTTATCTCATACTGTTGATAAAATGCTCTGTGCTTTTAGAATAGAAGCACAGAGCACACTATGGACTGGTGTTGAAAATTAGCACATGTGCTAAACACACCCAAGCAAAGCATCTGGTCTGTCCACTGGAACAGTCTCAATGTATTTGTGATGTCCATATCAAATAAACAAACATACATACATACATAAAAGACAAAACACGTCCTTTTGTCTTTTTTCTTGTGTTAAAATGCTGCATGTTTCAAACATAGATACAAAGTGCAACAGAGAGCCACAGAGAAACTGCGTGCCAGTGTGTGTGTTTTACCAAGATTGCAGTGTCTGATGCAGGTCTTGAGGGCAGACAGGAAGTGATCTCGTTCCTCTTTTTGTTGGAAAAGGAAGCAGGTGTGGCCTGTGTAAGGCAGGTGCAGATACACAGCAAACACATCTGGAGACGACACCACCGATGAAGAATCATCCTTCGCCTCTAAACACACGGAGACAACAGTGTTACAGATGTGGACTGGAATTAATTTTCTCTGAACCGTGAACCGTGAGTTTATGTTCAAAAATGAAAAGCAACTGAGGTTCATAACAACCATTGGCAGCAGCTCTTGACTCTTAAACATGTTTTTAATAATGTAATAATTTCCCAACATATCCTCAAAAAATTCATTTGTCAGAGCCTCTTGTTATAATAAAAGAAAAATACAAAGACAAAGTAAAACTTGTCCTGTCCCAGGTGAGGGGAGGAGTATTCAGTTGGTTGTGATCTGCAACCTCACCACTAGATGCCCCAAAAACCTTCATACTGCACCTTTAGGTATGTTGTTATATCCTGTAGGTATAAATAAATACTACCATTGAGTACTCCAGCACAGGTTTGCGCAAGCAGAGCTCTGGACTCCTCCTCAGTGGTGAACACAGTGCCCCCTGCTGTCTGGAGGACCAGCTTAGCTGCACATCCACGACTGAAAGTCTACAGGTGGAAACGCAGACAACAATGTCCAGCACTGGCGTACAAGTAATTTGGATTATGAACGTCTTGTTTTGTTTGTGAGAGTGTGTATGTGCAAGTGTTACCTCCATGTTTTCATGTATCTCCACTTTGTAGTCTCTTCTCAGGACGGTGTATCTCTCTCTGCATTTCTTTCCCTGCTCATCCCAGCAAGACAACTTTACACAGCCTTGGTACAGCACATCCTCTGGAGCGTACTGCGGCTACACACACACACACACACACACACACACAGACACACACACACACTGATTTAACTTTTATGTGTTTTGCAATGTTTTAAAAAAAAATTATAACAGATTTTCCAAGTTCCAAGTTTAGACTGATTGACAGGTGCAGCTCCTACCCCATTGGAGAGCAAGAGGCCCCTCCCCTCTTTCTTAGGCTCCACCTCCTGGTGTAAGTGTCTGAAGTAGGCGGCAGAATACTGCTGACGGTAAAACACACTGAAGCTCTGGTATGTACTGTCCACAAGTCCTGGACACACACACACACACACACACATTAAAAAATGTGTCATATTGCATTTATCTCTATTTGTCTGTCTCTTTAAAAAATCATGAATAATAATTAGCTAATAATTTATTTATTGCACAAAGCCATTGGTAACATAATAACTGTAGGTGGTAGATTCAGTTTTAATAGAGAACATGTGCTGCACAAATTGAATATTTTTATATTAACAATAGGTTTACTATCTATGTGTGACTGAAGCTGGACTAATGGACACATATAGAATAATCACCACAAGGAGATTCCCCTCAGACTCCAAAGAGCATTTGAGCTACTTTCAGCACCGTTGAGTGTCAAGTAGTTTGGATGAACAGTTTTTGAGAAAGCTGCAAGCGAGAGACATCACGTGCAGAGGTGAGGAGCCCCGACAGGTCTAGAAACTCAGACCCAGACATACACATGTATGTGCTGAAACCACAGTTGGTTATACGCAGAGCCGAGTAGAGAGAGGGTCCCTGTCTCTCTACTGTACCTAACAAGGCGTCAGCTAATTTGAGTCTCAATGTTTTGATATGTAGTGGTCAGTGTATTTTGACATTTACAATATCAATATTTAATAATAATATAACATGAAATGATTTTACATTTGGTTTTCATATGTGTTGTGAGTCTTTGGCCTTCATTCACACAATTATATTTAATTTAACATAGAAACAAGTATAACTATAATAATTATTATTATGAATAAATTAGATGTAAGGCAACATATTTGGGGAGCCCCTCGATTAACTGCCCAAAACTGGTGATGTTTTATGTGCTTTTTTTCGAGAAAATTCACGACATTCTGAATTCTGGGTTTTGCCCGTATTTCTGAACCTGGCCTTCCTGGCCCTGTAGGTCAGTGATATTTGGAAAGCAGCAAGCAGCAATACCAGAGGCCAAGCCTTCTGACCATTCCACAAATACAGGTTTTGAATAGACACTGCGCGAGATTGAAACGTGTGACCCTCCTGCTGCTGCTGCTCTGCTCTGAGTCCATGAGTGTGGGAAGAGAGGATGAGAGGAAGATAGCAATTACCTCAAACACACACACACAGAATAAACTCTCTGAACTCCACAAAACAAAATGTTCGAGAATTAATGATGTCATGACAAGTGAGATAAAAATACTGTTCACAAACACACACACAGTCAGTGGGTCGATGTGTAAGAGGAGATGGTGGATGAGTCATGATATGTTGTTTACATTTGTTTATACTATGGCCATTATCACACATGGTTTAGGCCACTCTGTAGCCTGACTTTCATCTTACACACATACACACAGATCAGACAACCCATAATAAGGTAATAGTTGGAAATGGCTGTAATTAGATTGCACTTTGCTGTGGAGATTAGCGGCAGGATGTGACTCTGCTGATAACATGTATAGGAATGCACACATAAACTAAGCGGAGCAACTCAATCAGCACATTATTTTTATTTCATTTGTTATTTTTGCCAAAGTGAATTGGTGAAAAAAAAGATAAATCAATACATTTGTAATTACAATTTCAATTAAAAAATCAACTGAACTGTCCTAGTGGGCTGGTGGTTAAGGCTAGTAGCATGCGACCACAATGTGCCCACTGATTCCGGGGACGTTTGTTGCAAATCATGCCCCCCCTCATGCTTCCTGTCTACCTCTTAGCCCAAAGCTGCCAAATAAAGGGGGGAAATAGACATGTCATGTCCCCCTCACTCATGTAGAAACACCTTCCAGAACAGTGCACTCCAAAACGACAACTCCTCTCTGATGGTGCCAACGCTGCTGTGTTCGATAACCTTAGATTATATGTTTCTTTTCAGTCGCACGGCAAATCATTCATAAATGAGCAATTTATTAAGTACATGTTGGGGTAATTTAAAGAATATGGGGCTTTGAGGACAGAAAGCGTGTGGCTGTAACTCGTCACTCAGTTCACCAAACTAAACTGCACCAGTAACCACTGCAATTACTCCCTCTATCTCTATCTGCTACTACTGCTATCACTATCACTGATACCTCTACAGATTCTGTGAATGATCTTTTACTGTGCATTTCACTGTCTCTCTCTGTCTGCCTCTCTATTCACTTTACTTTCTATGGAAAATAGGGCCTACTTATAGGATATCTTGGCCATTAATGTCCTGATAAACAATTCTAAACGAGGAGTGTCCAAAGCTGCATACTACACTAAAGAGTGCTGGAAAAGAAAAAAGAAAATGAGGTCAATTCTTCGTTTTACCTTTGATGTTGGTGATTTTGGCCTCATCCAACAAGCCAGAGGAAGATGCTCCCATAATGTCTGTTTCCCTTCTTCTCAAATGTCGTCAGAAAAACTCAGTTCAGTTATTTCAATGTGTTCACGCAGTAGGCCAACACACACAAAACCTATACGTAACACAAGTCAACTAAATGAGCTGCTCTGATGCGTAAAGGTTTTCGCTCAGCTCATTTCCTCTGTTTTCTGTGAGTCAGTGTGTGGTGAGCTGGGCGGGACTGTGACATCAAGTGAAATCTGTCGCAGAAGTTATCTCAACAACTGCAACATCACACACAAGTGTCATAACCTTCCTGGTAAGGCCATCTGCTGGTAAACGCTGAAAGAGGCAGAGTTGTATAAAGTACCCAAAGCTCATACTTAAAGGGGCACTATGTAGTTTCAGAGAAGAAATTCAAACTCAGAATTTTACTATTTACAATACTAATGAGGTAATAATACTTTACTTTATTCTTTTTCCATAAGTGAATAAACCAGCTGTTCTCAGAGGAAAATAAGGTCCCAGAACACTGTTTGAAGCTAGAAAGGTGGCAGGGTCCGCCACATATAAACAAAGTAAAACAGTATAAATTGTGTTGTCCTTTAAGGTCAGTTTGTTTATTCAGTTTATTCAGTCATGAAAAAAAACATTGGCATTGAAACATTTGTATCTGAAAAAGTTGTATTGGCACTGAAACAAATATTTAGAACTGAAAAATAACTACATTGAGAAATAAAACACAGACATTAAAAATTACTTGATTTTATTTTGAAATGTTTAGGATTTTGATGTTTTTTCATCTATGTTAGCCTGTGCTTCTGTAGAAAACCTCATTAGCATTCGACAATTTGATCTCTTGACCTCTTTTTGTCATTGTTGAGAAGAAGCTTTTGATTATTGTATAATCAACAGTTAACATCTGTATTTCTCCATTTATCTAGCTAAGTCTCTCTGCTCAAAGCCGAAACTCTGTTCCAGTTTCCAGTTTCTAGTTTCAAGTTTCGATTTTCGACAACTTGTTTCACTGCCACTGTGATATCATCACTGTGCTGCCATGGACAGACGTCCCAGTGAAATGAACCAGGTAAGATTTACTTATTAGACTTTTTGTGCCTCTCTAGTCCAGCCTAATATTTGCTCTTCATATTTTGTCTAAAGCTTAAAAAAAACTAGAAAATCATTAGAAAGCAGATTCATTTTCATACAGGAATAATTTAATGCGTCATTGCCTCTGACATGTTTTGATAAAACCGGCAGTAGAGTAATAACATAGAGTAATAGTTAGAGATAATTTTACGATTGTAACAGGGTGCTAATCATCGGTTTAAAAAAGGAAATGAGTCAAATCTGCATTGTAACATAACTAACCCAGCCTGTGTAAGGCCTGATTTAATGTAATGACCCAAACCTCACCAAGTACCAACAAAATAACATGATCAAAACTTAACCCCAGAGAAAAACAGCTACAATGAAAACAGATATTGCTGCAGGTCTGTGGTAGTCAGGAAATATGGTATTTTTTAACATTATAGGCCCAAAACTTTTAATCCTCTATGGCCTCAAAATGTTTTCAGAGAATATGTTTGATTTGAATTAGTTGGCAGTGCCAACATGTTGCTCTGTGTGTGAGCTGCTGCCCGTAGACTACATTAGATTGTATTGTGTGAATAAGTGCACAGGTTTTCTTTTCTGTGTATCCACTGTCAACACAAGACTGTATGACTGACGTGTGTTTCTGTTTTTCAGCCACTGTTGCCATTGCCAATGCAGTTCATTGCTGCCGCTTACGGCCCGAACATGCCTGCAGACCTATGAGCAGCCCCCTCACCCAGTAGTGAAGGAACTCAGAGACGCCCTGTACTCTGCCACCAACGAGATTAAGTCTCTCAAAGATCAGAACAAATCTTTGATCATTGAGAATAGTCACCTGAAAAATAGCCAGGTCAACGTCAGCCAACTTCAGAAAGAGCTGAACGACAAGGAAAAAGCTCTAGAAAGGGCCAAAACTGCCGCCTATGTCCAGCAGGAGCAGGTGGTGACTAGCTGGCAGGTGGAGGTGAGCCACCTCCAAGAGGAGCTGAAGGAAAAAACTGGTCTTCTCGAAAGAGGAATAAAGAAACGACAGGCCAGAACCAAAGCTCACGTCCAGACCCTGCACCAGCTGTCTCTGTATGACATCCAGCTCAGCAGGATTGAAGAGCAGTGGAAGAGCAGGTGTGACGCTCTGGAGCAGAGCCTTGCCTCCAACTCCACCTCCACCCAGCTGCAGGTACGCTGCCTCAGATCATCACTTTACTTCATAATAATCACCTGTTGGATTCTAACAGCTTGTGTTGGAATGCTTCAGAATCAGCTCTTTTACGTAAAGTAAATACTGTTTTTCTCTTTTCAGGAGCTCACCACCAAAATGCGAGAGCAGGAGCAGGTGTTGACTAGCAGGCAGGTGGAGGTGAGCCGCCTCCAAGAGGAGCTTCAAGCTAAAAATGGACTCCTCCAAATGGAAATTAAAAAAAGGCGGACCACATGCAGACCCTGTACCAGCTGTCTGTGAAAGAAATCAAGCTCAGCAAGATTGAGAAGCAGGGGAAGGGCCCTCCTACCCTCGACCCCGCACCCATCCCATCCCATAAAAAATTATATGTTTAATATATTATGTATTATATTAATATATTTGAATATATATTTATAATATAGTAATATATTTTAACATGTATTTATATTTAATAATAATAAATCCTATCCTATTGCATCCCATAAAATGTTTTTATTTATATTCATATGTATTTATATTTATATTATATTAAACAATAATAAACATCTTTAATTTCTTTGCTTTCTTTGACGACCAGAAGTGGTTTCATGCTCAGCAACAGCAGGATAACTCCTGTTCCTAAGGGTCTTAATGACTACTGAACTCTCTCTACTGTTTATTCACACTCACTCAGGACACGCAGCCACACAGAGGTGGCTCTGCAGCGAGAGGGTTACTGTCCTCTGCAGGAGGAACGAGGCTGTAAAGTCTGATGGTGAGGACTGCAAAAGGTCAAAAAGCAGTCTGTGACAACAACCGGTCAGCAGTCAACACAGGAGAAAGAGGACCCCGGCCCTGATCAGCATCTCTGCTCCACCATTTTGGATCACTTGTGTCAAACTCATGTGCAAAAGGGGGTTGGAATGATTGGCAGCTCTTATATAAGCCTATCCCGGTCCTACGTCATTCATTACATTATGCATACATGTGCGCGTGAGACTGAGGACACGGAAGAGATTATAATAAGTAGCCCAAGAAATGATATAAATGATCAGACTGGCATCAACATGTAGACTTAATTATGACTGACCTGATACTTAACTAATCATTAATCCATAATTCCTGAATAACTGTTATTGGAGGACTGTATAGTAGATACTGATTAGTTACTAACTGAGAACAGACAGAGTTATTAATGAGTCCTTATGTAGGCGAATGATTAATACTATGAATTGACACTGAGCAGTTTCTTCCTGGTTAACTGAACCAGCTGCTGTGTGGCACAAGCTAGTGAGGACTCATTAGTTACTATTCACTTAATCATTACGTTCTCTTTTTGTGCACCCACAAGTAAAGTGATACTTAATCATTACTTCATGATTATGACAAATAGCTTCTAAATTCTCACTGGGAGTTCACAGTTTGTTTCTTGATACCAAACCAGAGAGAGCAGGATTCTCACAAAATATGTTCATCGTTATATTCACACCCCATAATAATATTCATTCGTATTTCACTGAAACCGTTGGACGTCTTACTGTTATAATTAGCTTAAAAATGATTTTTACATCCATGGTGAGATCACAGGAACTCGTAAATGACATTGTACTTTTTTAGCAGTGCAGTTGTTCTGGATAATCCATCACGTTTTTGACAGGCTAGTGGTGCTTTTGCTCACACAAAAATGTTAACAGTTTTTGGCAATGGGCAGGTCCAAATAGCTTGCTAGCGCCTCCTAAAGAGCAGTCCCTGTGGTAAATTTTACCTAGATACCATAGATACTAGAAATCCAGTCTGCATGTGTATCACACCAAGAGCTACATAAAAGCCTCTTGGTGCCATGACCAAATCCCAACAGGAAGTCAGCCATTTTGAATTTAGTGTTTTACTTTAATGAACTTCTCTCACAGCTTTAACTCCAGTGACTTCAATTTTGTCAGAGCAATTTGAACAGGTTAAAGATGAACAGTGTGGTGCAGCAGTGAGCATTAAAAAGTAAACAAGTGAGATAGACATTCCTGTTGAATATGCATCCAGAGTGGATTGACTAATGTATCATGTGTTAGCTGGTATACACAGCAACATACAGTGACACAGTGTAATTATTCTTTATATGTCATTTTCTCCAAGTCGGAAGCTTATGTTCACCTTTTCTCCCGCATGTTGTGCTGATTGAATGTTTTTTTCATTCTCTGGTGTCAGGTTTCAGAGGAGCAGTAAACTTGGACCATGCCTGGATCAGGAGATCAAACTACAACCAAATGGTTGATACATATCTGTCTATAGTATCATATGATAGTCTTATTTTAAAAATACTGATGCCCAGAATAAACTATCTACATGCATTTTTTCTTGTCTTGGCTCCAGCTGATATGATGCCATTGTACCTTCATTTTATGGACAAGTTTAAATGTGCCTCAGGATGAACAATGCGTTCACCTTTTAATGTGTATATTTGATTGTACCTCCACTATGAGGCACCCACACATACATTATCAGCTTAAACCAGATCTGTCTCTGAGTGAGAGTTCATACTTCTCATCTCAAAGAACATCTGTCATTCAGCCCCAGCTGTTTGTAATTGAATGATACATGCATTATCACTTGTGACATATGGATTGTGATGATAGTGATGAAATCAGTTCCTTTCTCTCAAATTATGTTTGAACTTGACCGTAATGATTTCTCATGTGAATTCCCATCAAGGGGAATTTGAGTGTGCCAAGGTCTCTGGTCAGTGCGGGGTGTCCTGCACCGTTCTCACTGGACAGCTCTGGTCAAATGCTTTTTGGCCAATTCAGCATGAAGCATTGGCGGTGGCTCGTCCGTGAGAGAAATCGCTCTGATTGGCTGTTCAGGTAAAAGAGATCAGTGCAGAAAAGTGAAACGGAAAAATAGGGAAAGCCCCTTGAGCCTGTCACTGTAGAATCCATTACTTCACCCACTTAGTGCAGTTTCTCCTTACTTTCCTCCTCTGCCTCCTCACCAGTGACATTCTACAGCTTTTTATCATTCTCCATTTGGAGAGGCTATATAAGAGGGTGGTGTAAAAACTGCTGTTTAATCACAACATCAAGTTGTATATCAGCGAGATAGAGCTCCTTCCTTTCATGCAGGCACAGAACATACAAGCTTGGTGGCTGCCAGATGTGGTCTTTGTGGTGTGTTCAAGTACAGCTTTTTAGGCTGAGATAAGGAGAAATGAGGCAACGCAAAAGTTAGCCGTTGTCTGCTCCATACATCATTCTTACAACACAAATCTCTCTCTCTTTCTCTCTCTTTCTCTTTATATATATATGTATCTATATTTATTCAGCATTAAATGAAGAGTTGCTGGGTAGGGGAGGTCTGTGTCAATTGTAAGAAGTTTTGGGTTTACGTCATTACTCAGAAACCTCTTGGACTGTCTGGATACATTTTTTTCTGCAGGTATTATCTGTGTTGTATTTGTCTGGAGTCATCAAGTGTTTTTACAAGCAACATTATTTATTGAAACAGGAGAAGTCAAATGTAACATCTGCCCCAGAATACAGACACAGTTCACACTATGTAACATCCATTGAACGATTCATTGCAGTTTAAGTCTAAAGTGTTGGCAGAACAACTTTGACCAGTCTGAGACATCAGGCAGAGAGGGATCATCACAGACAGTGTTTCGTGTTTCAGGGTTCTGTCTCCTCTCTGATTGCTGAGAGTTGAGATGTTACAACGGCCTCATGTTCAAACTGTTGGAGATGATGTTCACTGTCAGCCGACAGGGCAGTATTAACAACTTTAGCACTTCTGATTTGAATTGAACCTGGGCCTCACAGTGGGAGGGTGACATTGACCCCCCTTCTCTCTCCCCCCTCCCACTCTCCCTCTCTCTCTCTCTCTCTCTCCCTCTCTCTCTCTCCTCTCTCCCAACTCCCTCCCCCGGCTCAGTCGCTCCTGGTCCGGTCCGGTGCCGGTGTGGAGGTCTGTGTCCTGTGTCGGTGCACTCAGCTCACCGGAACAGAACAGAACAGAACAGAACAGAACCGAGCTCTCTTCTCTCTCTCAGTCACTTCTTCACTTGTCATTCATTCCTCTTCGTTCTGGTCCATTTCATCGCCAGTGCCTGGGCCGTGCAGAGGTGCGCGGGTCTGTCAAGTTTCTTTTCTCCGGCTAAACTTAACACTTGAGTGTGTCAGAGATGTTGAGACACATCTGAGGACGGGTTCAGTGTATTTCCAGTGAGAACCGGAGGACTGCTGGACGTGGGCGACTCTTCCCTCAGGCTTGGCTGCACCTACCTGCTCATTACCTGAGGCTGCTTGACTTCGCCACAGTGAGCTGTCTGTCCATTGTTAGCTTCTTCTGCGGAGACATGTGGCGCAGACTTCCACTGCTGTTTTTATGCTGTGCTGTGGGGGGACTGGATGCTCTGGAGGCGGACAAAAGCGCCGAGCCTTCGCGGGAAACGACCGCGTTGACCGAAGCAGCAGACCTGGGTCAACCGGACAAGGATGCTCCCTCCGCGGCCAGAGCGGAGGACGGTCAGCGGGGAGGGCAGCAGCTGTCCCCGGAAGCAGGCGCTCCTGCTGCGGGTGCGGAGGGGAGAGTCCAGCAGCCCACCGCCGAGCCTCTGGAGGAGGAAGTGGACAACCAGGAGAATATCATCAGCCAGGTCAGGGAGAGGAGATTGGTGATCTAACGACACAAACGCAAAAAATTAACACAATTATGTTTGTACATTTCATGGAGGTACTCTTCATTTGGGCCTTATTCACCACACATCCTCATGGTGGAAAGTAGTTTTAATAATGTGTTACTATGTGCAGCCTGTGAATCTGCAGTAGAAGTTGTAGTGAAGTTCTGTATGGACCGTGCAGATCCAGAAACCAATAGTTCTGAGAGTTCTGGGAAATATTAAATTGCCAGAACATAAACCTGAGCCCAGTGAGGTTACTCCATACACTTCATCACGTGAACAACACATGAGGATTCAGAGCACTTGTGATTTTTCTCCTAACTGTAAATGTCCAATGTATTACTTCCTATATGAAAATGAGATGAGGTAAATGTATTGGACGCATCAGTTTGTACTTGTAAAACCAGGTCCATTTTTCCTTTAGACACAATCCAAACCCCACAGTATGAGTCCAGCTTAAATGACGTGGTAAAGACCCAGTGCTGTGTTTGTGTGTGTGTGTGTGTGTGTGTGTTCGCGCACCAGGATAAGGTTTGCATCCCTCTGGTGGTTGGTTATATAACATCCTTCAGTGGTCCAAGCCAAAAAGTGGCTGTTTGTAAACGCCTGCAGCTATCTTCCTCCCAGCAGCTCACCACTGCTGCAGCTGCAAGTCATCACACATGCTGCCACTCTTTTTGTACTTTTCATTCAAGTATTTCTGCTTAATATGAAGTACAGACCAATAGAGAGTATCAAATGTACATTTCAAGTTGAAGGAGCAGTTCACCCAAAAATGGAAATCCAGTCATCATCTCCTCCCTCCGTGCTGATGGAAAGTCAGGTGACGTTTTATTGTCCCCTAAACATTTCTGGAGCTTTTCAGCAAAACAGCGTTAGAGCATTCTTCCAAACAACTGAAGCAGATGGAGACTGACTTTAAAAATGTAAAAAAAAAAAAAAAATAGATAATGAGTGAACTTTTCTTTTAATTGTATTATTTATTTCATTTTTCCTTTCATATGAGCAGCCTTACTATAACCCCTTTCACATATGAACTCTGGGCAGTATCCAGAGAATCAGATCAGGATATTGTCCACATTTGTTTGTCCACACATGCAGCAAACAACAGGAGACTGTCCATGTCAGACGTGTTCACATATGTTGAAAAATATGCTTCGGCTGAGTGGTGATGCATGAATAGAGGCTACACTTCTCATTAATGATGACTGTTTTTGTTTTTTAATATCAATACTGCATGTATTTGGCCATATATTCACAATAGTAACAAAAGAGTGGAAAGTAATATACAGGCAAGAAAGAAAGCTGCAGCATTTTGGATCTCTGTCCAGCGGCAGCGTGTCCGAGCTGTAGAGAGATGAAGTGGGGAAATATTGTGGACAGATGTTTTGCAGAACTTTGACGATGAGCAGGTTAAACACCATTCTCAAATTTCCCAGTGTACGTTTGAATGTGTGTTACAGCTGATTAAACCAGCACCAATGGTTACATGTCATCGACACACCCACTCGCTGTGAATTCACTCCTGACAATTGTCTGCTTCATTCACACATGTGGCCGACCCAGACTTAGGACTAGGGAGCTGGAAGGGTAAAGTCTGTGGCAAATAATGCAGACATTTGTGTTCACACATACAGCTCCAACGGGTAAACTCTGAATAAATCCAGAGTTACAGTGCATGTGTGAAAGGGGCTTAAGTTGAAAGAAAGAAAAAACAGACTGTGTCCCTCTCTTTCAGTTGCTGGGGGACTATGACAAAGTAAAGACTGTGTCATCAGGGTCCGACTGTGTGTGTCGCTGTGTTGTTCGACCAATCAAACGCTCTGACTGCAGCCGTATCCACGAGAGCGACCTGGCCTCAGCATCTGAGCATTTTTACACTGTGGAGACGATCACCAAAGGAACGGACTGCAAAAAGTGTGTGTGCATGGCTCCACCTTCAGCTGTCAACCCCTGTGAGGGAGAGTACAGGTTTAAAAAGCTGCAGGAGGCCAGCAAAGATGACATCAAGGTAGAAACACACAAACAATGTGTAAACTTAGACGCTACCACTGGTTTTCTGTTGGTGTTGAGGACAAATCTATCTGTGTCATTTCTCTCTGATTTTTTTCCTAATTAGCTGGCGACCATCATTGACTTGCTGGAGGGCTCTCTGTATGGACTGGACTTGTTAAAGCTCCACTCTGTCACCACCAAGCTGCTGACCAGGGTGGACAACATGGAGAGAGTGAGCACACACACAGATGTGGACACACACACACACACACACACACACACATACAGGACATTAACATACATTTTAGTATAGCTGTAGGTTTTCATCACATGTAGGTTTAACATAGACGTTATTTGTCTTGGTGCTTTGGTTAGATTGAGTGATTATTGCCTGGCTAATTATCAGGGCCATTATTCAGCACTATGGATATTTGTGATTTTTCAGTCAGATTGCTAATAAAATAAATAGTGGAGTGGAAGTATAAAGTAGCACAAAATGGAATAGTCAAGTCAAATAGTCAAGTAAATAACCTCAAAATAGTTCCGTTTTCTTGTCTGCTTATTCCTAATTGGGTCGCGGGGTGTTGCCGCTTTTATCCCCCCCTTTTCAGGGGGGTTGCGGGGCTACTGGGGCCAAATCCAGTTTTACAATGGGCGAAGGCCAGGATACACCCCTGGATGAGACGCCAGCTCATCGCAGGGGGGCTGCCTCGCAAGGTGCCAGCTGCACATCAGGAGCAATTTCGGGGTTCAGCGTCTTGCTCAAGGATGCTTCGGCATGTGGCTCGGTCCCGCCCAGGGGGGCCGGGGTTCGAGCCAGTAACCTTCTGGTCGCTGATCGCCTGCTCTACCCACTGAGCTACAGCCGCCCCACCTTCTCAAAATAGTACATTGTCATTGTCAGTGGTTCAGCTCAGGAAGAGGCTGTTGTTGTGGCATGAGGTCTCAGTCTTGATGACCTGCCACAATTTTTCCAGCTCGCCTCAGAGTCCTGGAGACATACAGATCCTAGTTTTGCACAGAGGGAATGTAACTCCAAACTAGCCAGAGCCAAAAGCCAAAAACACTTGGCTAGATGTAGGCAACAAAAACACTTGGTTAGGTTTAGGCAACAAGAACACTTTCAGATATACTTGGCAGGTGATTCGATGACCCATCTGTCTATAACCGTCTGCATGGAAGATCTGCATTCCTTATTTTTCGCTACTCATTCGTCACCAATCTGTACATTCTGTAAGTAGTCTGAGTATGCAATTGTGAATGTGGACAATTGTGAGTATGCTTAGGACTGACTGTGCATGTACTTACTGTCATCCTGTCTGTGCACTCCAGGCTTTTTCTCATAATTTTACTGAGATAGCAAGAGAGAAAGAACGTGCAAGGGAAAGAGCAAAAGAAAAGGAGAAAGAGAAGAAGGCCCAGCAGAAAAAGAAGAAGGTCAATGATTTGGAGCGTGCAGGACAGAAAAGTGGAGCTGCTGCCTATGCCAACAAGCAGGTACTGGCTGACTACGTTCGTCTTGCGTATGATAAGCAGGACGGACACCAGAATCTTATCCGTTTTCTATGAAACAACTGAATATCATATATAACCAAATTTTTTATGAATAAGACAGAAACCTTTTGTCGTGTTGCAGAGGAATTATGACGGTCAGCTAAAGAAGAACCAACAGCAAGATGGTTTGGAACAACCGCAGCCACCCAGGAACAAGACCGGAACTCAAAAGCCAATCAAAGACAAGAACAGCGTGGTCATCAGGGGCGTGACCTTTTACAAGGCAGAGGAGGAGAGCTACAAAGAGGAGGAGGAGGAGGAGGAGAAAGGGAAAGGAAAGAGTAGTAAGTCTAATATATCCCCATGACTAATAATGCTGCTTTTATTTTACATTCATGTTGAAAAACTGTAATGACAGCAACAACCTGAAGAATCCCCCTCCTGGGGGCAAAAATGTAAATGTTTGAAGGCCTAATCAGTCTTCTGCAGTCAATCACCAGTAAAATCCTAAATATGCATTTTATATTGCATTTATTTATTTTATGTTATGTTATAACTAAAATAGAATAGAAATAGCCTAACTTCTGCTTCCTCTGGTGCACTTTATGTATGTTTGCATACTGCACTGCACATTTCATACAACCCTGTATGAAATGTGCAATGCTTTACATTTATGATTTATTTATGATGTTTGTCAATAGAAAAGATAATTCTGGAAGTCAGGAAAGTTGAAGCTGGTTGTAAAGATACTGTAGATAGATGTAAAATACCATTTAGTTTGTGTAAAAATACATCTGACTCAATGTTTGTCATCAACACCAACATCGTCCCAACAAGTCTGCTATTCTAATATCTGGCTCTTTAGCTGTCAATTGTTCCACTATGTTCAACAGACAGCTGCTACCTACCTAATGTCAGTGTGAGAGCATGGGAACAGTGAAGTTTCAAGTTGAGAATACACTGACATGCTTTTTAGAGTTGTGATCAATTGTATAGTAATAGTAGTAATTATTCTCTATTGATTATGGCAACCTTGTTCCAATTCTGAATATATCCATAGCCTCCTGACAATCATATCAGGTTTTGGCAATCTCAGTCAAAGACAGGATCTACTGAAAAATAAAGATCATTTGCTAACCATTTCACAGCAACACAATTATTACTAAAGCAATGTTTGTACCTGAAAAAGGATGTATCTGCCTGATGAGTTAAAAGAGAGAAGCTTGAATAGCGTTTAATGTAAACTGACAGCTCTAGCAGGCAGACAGAACTGTCCAATAATAAACTAATGTTCCTTCTTTTACAGCTACTCTAACCTCAAAAGCTTCAGTGGACTCTGACCAGCTCCCACCTACCAGGACTTTCCCCATCAAGAGTGCAGGACCTTCAAGCACTATAAGCACAGAACTGAACTCTGAGGACCTGTCAGGGACACTGAACAGGCCTGCACCCACCCAGCCACCAGCAGCTTCCCCAACTGCCACCAAAACAACCACAACTACAACCAAACCAGCTCCTGTCAAACCAACAACTGCAACACCACCAACAACTGCAAATCCACCAACAACTGCAAATCCACCAACAATCAAACTGACAACTACCACACAACAAACTACAACTACTACTCAGCCTCCTGTGCGTGTCAGTCAGCATACCACCTCAATTTCAGATACCAATAAAGGTCCACCCATTGATGCATCTCCCACAGAGTCCCAGCCAAGACCCAGAAGTCGGCTCAGCTGGACGGAGAGCCCTGCTGACCAACCAAAGACCACAAAAAAGCCTGGTAGAGACCCATATAATACTATTTATCTGGTGGAGAGTGTACATATTTATCACTGAAATAAGTCAAGATGCTAATCAAGTTATAGGGCCCTGTTTAAACGACCTGTGGCGCATGGTCCAAAGCGCATGGCACAAGTGTGTTCAGGGCATGTCCTGGGGGAAAGTAAGGCTCACTGCGCAAAGGGGTTGTATTTAGACTCTTAATTAATCATAGATGTGTTTTGGGCGTAACATAAATTAAACCAATCAGAGTCAGGTGCACATTAAAATGCCTGTTTGCGCACGAGGAACAGCTGATAAACTTCTTTGATTGCTTAAAACTCCTGACTCGCCAACAGGATCAGTTAGTATTTCATGTTAGTTAATGCTCTGTGTTTTTCTACACATCAGAAGGTCACACACACACAGTCCAGATTCATACAGTGAAATAGTTTAGAGTGAAGCAGCTGTCCTGATAAACCTGAGATCTGGTCTAAAAATATTCATTTCAGAACATAAAAGTTCAATTTTGTTTCTTGTCAAGTTTATAACCACAGCTTTTAGTTTTGCTGTTTTGTAGTGTGCTAAATGCGCCACAATATTTGTTGCAGTGTCATCATTGTCATGCATGGAAACATTGTGATCCTGCCTGTGTAGGCACATCTTACTAATAATAATAGTGATGCGCCCTTTAAATAGCAGGAAAAATGCTTAGCAGTCACTTTCCGCTGCCTAGAGATAGCAGTGTGTCGTCAGTGCGCCTGACCACACCTCATTTTAAGAGCAACACGCCCAGGGGCGCACAGAGGGGCGCAAGAACATTTGCTATTTACACAATGTGGGCGCTGGGCGTGAAAATGACAACTGCGTCACTCTGAAACTAGCAATGACACTGATAGCAGGTGTAATGATAGAGCCCATAAAGTCTTGATTCACAGTTTCACTTTTGGTGTGTATTTTTGAAGGAATGTGTAAGGACACAGTAGCCAGCATCTCCGAACCGGTCCAGCAGAACTCTTACGGCCTGAGTGACGGAGCCTGGATGAGAGATGCTCGTGGCCATGGTAACGTCATCTACCTCACCAATGGGCACTATGGCAACAACCTCCTAGAGTTCCGAGACATGGACACCTTCAAATCAGGTAGAGGAGTGTGTGCATGTGTATGTATGACCAAACAGTTTACAAAAAAACTGGACATTGATCACTCAGTCACTTCCACTAGAGGTCAAACCCAACCTCCAAACCTGAAGAATCTTCTCAGCCCAGATCATGCATACCTGCAGACTCGTTGCCTTTCGGCATCAATTGCCATTTTTTTGGGTCAACAAGGTCATTCATGTGTAGATTTGGAGAGTTTTTTAAAATGGTGGGGGGTCTAACCTTGGCGAATGTGTCTATCAAATATTTGTGTGGAAAATGAACATGCATTTTGCTCTTGTATATATTAAAGCTAAAGTCAATGTCGGGAGAAGGATTGTCCAATGCATGTACAGTAGGAATTTGCCTACCTAAATGCTACCAACCCCTGCTCAAACACAAGTGCATTTGAGCTCAGAGCTGCCACTCAGTCAGAAACACAGTCTCTGTTTTGTCTGCATCATGGACTAGTGCCTGGCCAACAACAGCAATAACTGTTTTCAACATGCAAAAATGGCGAAATAATCACAGAAGACATCCACTGTCAGATGTATCCTTCTGGATTTATGTTAGTCTCTGAAAACACTGCAGTCCAAGACTGGATCACAAAGCTTCTGGAAGGGATACGATCGCACCAGAGTCCTCATTTGAAAGGCACAGTGGTTATCCCATGCAGCATTCCAGAGATATTTAATGTTAGTATTATGTGGTATACAACTTTGTCAATCCCAGAGTTAACTTCTATAGTTCCCAAAATTCTCATCAGTCCTGTTTAATGCTTGTTGATGAGACAGAATCCAGCACACACCTCAGCTGGAAAAACTGTAGCTTCAGTGATACAGTACACGGTTTAGTTTGACAGAACATTTAATTAGACATTACGATTATTACTGGATTTGACAACTGCATGAGGCATTTCACTGGACTGAACACTTGCCCTGGGCGAGCATTAACGTTCACAATAAATAGCTGTGTTCAAAACACATATGGGGTAGTTAAGGGTGCCAGGATGTTGCAGTTACAGGTAAAAGTTATTGTTCTGCTTATTTAATATAAAGGCCAGTAAAATATTGCTAGAAAAATATTTTCCACAGAAAATGGATTTGTGTCACACCTTGATACACAGTCACGGTTACACTTAACCTAACCCGCTGCATGTGTGTTTTCCATGTGTTCTTGCTGCTCAGGTCAGGCAAGTAATTCATACAAGCTGCCCTACAGTTTCACTGGAACAGGCCACGTGGTGTTTAACGGAGCATTCTACTACAACCGTGCCTTCAGCAGGGACATCATCAGATATGACCTGAGACACAGATATGTAGCCGCCTGGACCACACTACACGATGCTATACTGGAGGAGCAAGCTCACAGGACGCAAACTGAAGTAAGACCCGTGGTGCACTTTATGTACACATGGTAACTGTGATTTAACTGTGTGACAAAGACTACATGATGATTTACTATCGACACTTGGGACACCTCAAAGGGTTGAGAAGGTCAGTGAAGGGAACAAAAACACTACAAATCACTTAAGAGTTCAAAAGGGCAAAGAGTGAGGAGAAGAATGAGCTGCTGGAGCTGTTTTTGTAGTTTTTTTTTTTAATTCTTCAGTTCAGTTCACATTTGTAACTGAAGTACCTGGGTTTTACTT
This sequence comes from Pagrus pagrus, assembly GCF_965226575.1. NCBI lineage: Eukaryota > Metazoa > Chordata > Actinopteri > Spariformes > Sparidae > Pagrus > Pagrus pagrus. Next base: position 26,976,703 of record NC_140196.1, on the reverse strand, counting down.
GTTTCTTTAAGTGAAAAATATCCTATAGAATAGTTTAGCATTCTTAGAAATTCTTTTATTCGCTTAGTTTCCGAGAGTGGCAAGAGTGGATCAACTCCTTTCTCATGTGTATGTGTTAAGTACAGATTTGGACTTGGAGCAGGGGATATCAGCTTGCCTGTCCTTAACAAAATGAAACTTTATTAGAATTGTGTGTTTCATTAAAACATTGACATAAATGTAAAAATCTCATTTGTGGTGATTTAACTTGATGTAACAATTTATTGACAAATATTGGCCCAGTAGCTTCTGTTGCAATGTTTTGTATAGACCATATTCACAAGGCGGCCATTTTTCTCATACGTCAGGGTCAGGGTGAGACGCTCGGATGCTGAATATTGTTGAGCTGCTGTGGTCCAGGTCGCACGTAATAAGAATTTAGGGAATCTGACAAATTGTTATTATTCAACCACTTTCTGATTGATCAGCAACTGAGAAGATAATTGATAGTGAAAATCTGGGTGAAGGTAAAAAACACATTTGATTAACCATTAGCTAACGTTAGCATTCAAGCACTTCCTAGCTAACAACCATTTGATTACATCCAGTAGTTTCACTTCGAGACTCTTCTACATGTCCAAGATGTGATGATACTTAAAAACTAATTTACCTATTGTGTCTTGCATCACTATCAAACAGTAATGTTAGCTAGGAAGTGGTCGAATGCTAACATTAGTTGTTGTCTAACGGAAGCTAATATTATCAAATATGTTGTTTTACCTTGAAATAGGATGTGATATTCCTCTGGATTTTCAGTTGCTGATTTATCGGCAACGACAACATTTTGTCAGGTACCCTATGTTTATACGACGTGCAGCCTGGAACTCAGCAATATAACATTTGAGCTTCCCACCCTGAGCGTGAAGCAGAGGAGAATATGGTCTGTTGTGTGGCTGGTAAGCATAGGTTTTAGCATAGGTCAAATATTCATTCTCCTTTTACCTCTGTTTTGGTCTCCACCAACTCTGGAAAATCAAATGTGTCTCTCTTGCTGCTAAATGCTTCACTTTGTTCACCAGCAAGTTGCTAACTTTGCCTCTCTGCCATATGGTGCTGAGCAGGTAGTGTTCAGTGGGCTTTCAGAGCGTTTTGTCTGAACGCGGCTGCCTGCTGCCGCTGAAGGAGAGCAGTGAAAGTAAACCAAAAGTGCAAAGTTGTGATCCATAAAACCAAAACAATGAGCTGAAAGAAGATGAAATGTTCTGTAGAGCTGAGGGGAACTACAGAGAGGAGTGATGATTATTTGTCGGGTCATCACCACAAGCCTTTCACATTCAAGTAGTCATGTGAGCCATTGTTAACTTAAAAATACAGACTTAAGTCGCTTTAGGGGCACAAAGGTTTTAGACATTTGCTCCTCTGTAACCATGTTATATACTGTGTTTACCAGGTGGAGTTTGCTGTTGATGAGTCCGGCCTGTGGCTGCTCTATCCCGCTCTGGACGCAGAGGGCTTCCACCAGGAAGTAATCCTGCTCATTCACCTCCACCACCGAGACCTGCAGCCAATACGGACCTTCCGCACAGGTCTTAGACGTGGTCGCTACGGAAACAGCTTCCTGGTTTGTGGTGTGTTATATGGAGTAGACAGTATGGAGCGTCACTATGCTAATGTGACATACGCCTTTGACACACACACACTCACACACACTGTGCCGAGCCTAGCGATCACAAATGTGCATGAACACACCTCCCAGCTGGCTTACAGCCCAATGGACAAGAAACTGTATGCATGGGACGATGGACATCAGATGACGTATGATGTTGTTTTTGCTTATTAGCACAATGAATGGACACAGAAGAAGAAGAAGAAGAAATGAAGGTTAGACTGACGGTCAGCAATTTAGCATATCTTTCCAGAGGTCAACTCAAAGCTGAGGAAAGAAGAAACAAGATAATATTTTATAAATGTTTTGTTTCTAAATGTCTGTGGATCAGTACATTCACTAAATGAATGTGTTTTTATGTTGACCCCAGCTGCTGCTTTGCCTGTGACACCAAGTCTTAACCAGCAAGAGCAGCAGTTAACTCAAATATATTCACATCTGGAAAAGGACAAACTCCCAGGGGTCATATGAATTAATGTAAATACATGTATATGCAACTTAGTCTGTTTATTTATCCAAAATGGAAATTTCCTTCTGATTTATGAAAATGATGTTTCTCTGCATGTTCAGGCTGTGGTGGAGAAGTCACAGTGAAATTGAGCATGCATCAGTGCACAACCTTCCACACCCATCTACACAAATAGGACTAAAAGTACCATTAATTACCTTGCTAATCCCATTCTTCAGGAAGAACTGCATCCAGACTTTGAGGTTTTGGAAAAATATGCTTTTTCCCACATCAAGTTTATTCTTCACAAACTGGTTCTCCATGTAATTGCTTCAATTTCACATCGAAAAACACTGTGTTCAACAGATCAGGCTTTGGTTTCTGTTCTGACCTTCCATGAGTTCAGTGCCTGCCAATGGAAGCTATAGTGTCATTCCAAGTGGGAATTATCTAGTTTGTTAAAAAACATTTAATTTCCAACTCTGTGAGATTGTTGTGAGACCCCTTATTATCTTATTAAAGCTAGGGTTGGTTATTCTCTAAGGAATTTCTGTTTGATTCGGAGAAAATCTCTTAAAGGAATAGTTCACCCTAGAACGAAATTCAGTCATTATTGACTCACCCTCATGCTGATGAGAAGTCCGGTGTAGTTTCTTATTCCTCAAAGTGCAGCTGGAGACCCGCGGGGGTACCCTCCTGTACAAAAATCCATATAACGAGTGTCAATAGTGTCCGAGACGAAAAGGTCCATAAAACTACACAAAAACTTTGTAATATTCCTCCATACTGCTCGTCCACTGCAATCCAAGTGTCCTGAAGTGGCGACATCCAGAGTTTACTCGAAACAACGTCATTTAGTACATTTTTGTAGCCTAAACAGTCACTATGCTACATCTGCCTAGAGGCACGCTCCACGTTCACGCGAGTCTCCCTCACAGCCGCTTGCACTACAGAAGCCGAAGTCCTCGGACATTTTCAAATCACTAGTGCAGCAGATCCCTCTTGTGTTTGTGTGTCGCTCGGTCGCTCACAGCAGGATGTAAATACTGGTGTGTATCTATCGCGAGTTCTGTTGATCTTGTCTGGTGCGGCTGGTAGTATAGTGACTGTTTAGGCTGTAAAAATTTACTAAATGACGTTGTTTCGAGTAAACTCTGGATGTCGCCACTTCAGGACACTTGGATTGCAGAGTGGACGAGCAGTATGGAGGAATATTACAAAGTTTTTGTGTAGTTTTATGGAACTTTTCCTCTCGGGCACAATTGACGCTCATTATATGGATTACTCCTGTCGGAGGGTACCCCCACGGGTCTCCAGCTGCACTTTGAGGAATAAGAAGCTACACCGGACTTCTCATCAGCATGAGGGTGAGTCGATAATGACTGAATTTCATTCTAGAGTGAAGTATTCCTTTAACTTCATGACAGCAGTCAATAAATCAAATGCTCTGACAATAAAATAAAACATTCCTGTATCTGTGGCTGTCACAGGCCTCTAATTCACCTTATTTTCAACAGAAATAGAGACGAGTGCAGTCAGTTTACGTTTTTTTGTGCAAGACTTCCAGACAAGCACTTCTGCCTACCGGCGAACTGCTAACTCACTTTTCACCGCAGCTGCTTGAAATCAACTACTAAAGTACTGCCAACTACATACTCAATCAGTATATACAGCATACTAAATTAACGATTAAATCTGCATCACAGGACCTGTTATCACAAATGTAAGTCAACATTATTTCTGCCACTCAGTGTAATATTTCTCAGTATAATTTAAAGGCAAACTAGAGAAAAGAGGGGCCCCAGTAAAGGATATTGTTTGTAGTTCACATTTGATGAACTATTAAGAACCAAGGTAAAATAACTGTGAAGATTAAAGATGGACAGAGCAATGTCAGCAGCTAATGTCGCTATACTTTAACAATAAGCAGAGGAGCAGGCTGACCAGCAAACCAAACCAACCACATAGCCAGTGGGCTGGGTAGCTACCTCCACAGGCACCTGTGGAGCTACTCGACTCCAAACTCCAAGCATTTTTTCGGTTCGACATCAATTTTCATGAAACTGCCCGGATTTGAAATGTAAACAGTTTATATCTCACGTAAAATATTCTCTGAAGTGACGCTGAATCAGCAGTGTTTCTTTTTTTTTTCATTCAGTCAGCCCCCCACCCCTTGCTGTACGCACACATGCTCACACGCATACACATGCTCCATACAGCAACGGGACTCATTCAGCGGCTAACATTAGCATAAAGCACACACCTACAGCACTGAGCAGTAACTGTTGCACCGGGTAGCCTTTTCGAACTGAGGTATGTTTGTGACGGCTATGTTGCTTGTGTTTATATGATTGTGGCATTTAACAGAGTTGTTTATTTATGTATTTATTAGAATAAAAAAAGCTAAGAGAGCTTGTTGAACGTAGTAAATTCACCACTAAAACACATCTCCCAGCTGGCCAGCGAGAGCTGCAGGGCAGTCTGCGTCAGTGTAGTCAGACAGTGTGCATTCATGTGGCTGGAGGAAGGCCTGAAGGGAGGGGGGGGATTTTTCAGCTGAATACTGGTAAAATTTTGCCTGCTCTTCCTGGTTTCTACAATCTTACCGACCCCAGCTTTAACCCTGTGACAACAGTTGTATAAAGTGTTCTGCCCTGGAGGAGTTTTGTAAAAACTGAGACAATGACATTCATTATGTTATTGGGTTATTGACTCCGCTTCGGCCTAAAGGCTACACATGGAAGAGCCTATGTTGTTGTTTATCTGAAATAAAAACTAATCTGAATTTAAAGTTCCACTTAGCTTACTAGCTCAAAGGGTGCTTGGGTATGGACCAGACATGCAGGGTTGGATGATGGACATTTTTTCCCCCTTTAAGAACCTTACAAAACTTTGCTTTTGTTGTGTTAATTCATTAATCAGCAGCATTCGTAACATCAAATCGCACGTACCTATACCTCTAAAAATGTGTATCTTTTCATCACCTCTGGTTGTTAAGCTACCGTCATGGTGCAGTCAGAAATATAATGTCAGGTTAAACTGGCCTGTAACACTCAATAGCACATTAAAAACGGATTCTGATAATGACTCAAGACACTTTATACTGTAAGTGTTACATCTAACGATAGTATAATGGCTTTATTTTCAGTATGTAACAAAGCAGCAGCCTGTTGTCATGTATGGTCAAAGTCTTTACTGTATTTTTTTTTTTTTCTGTATGTCAGCGTAGCGTGTTTCATATTTATCTTCACTCTTGTCCATTAATGTTTCCTCCATAAGCTTTTAGTACAGGTGCTTCATCTACTATTGAAGTTTATTCACTTAAAACCACTTTCAAACTTGCACATGCCTCACACTGCTTCACTCGTTGGAAAAACCTCCCAAGACAAGGTTGATTTCAACTGCTTTACTACCAGTTTGCCATTTTGTTTTGTTAATTTATAATAAAATATTTCAAAAAGAAACGTTCTTTCTTTCTTTCTTGCTTGCTTTTTTTCTTTCTTATTTTTAGTTTTTTTTCTCTTTTCTTTCTGTTTTTCTTTCTTCTCTTTTTTTTCTATCTCTCTCTCCCTCCTCAGTCTGTCCTGTGTATGTCCAGCCTGCTGTGGATATTATCCCTGAGGTTGATTTAGTTTTCCTGGAAGCAGCAGAGCCACTGGAAGGATCCCAGGGTTGGAAAAAAAGCCGCAGCCAAACGCTGGTGAACCTCTTACTGAGAATACTCGAGACATAGACCAGACCCTCTACATATTAGTGAGTCTCACATAGATTCATACAAGATTATGGACTGGTGCTTGATAAGACTTCATCACAGTGAGTCTTTGCTTGCATCCCAGTCCGGTTTGGTTCAGCACAGCCCAGTCCTCGACAGATCACACCAGTCCATATCAACTCAAAACAGAAAGTAAATGCACTCAAATTACACATTTATACCAATTACACATTTTCAAGGCAGGCAGCCACATAGGGAGTTATTAGCTCTGCTTCATGGACTGTGTTATGGGTCCTTTGCTCCAGTCTTGCAGTTTCTGATGCAAGGTTGCCAATGGACTCTCCAAAGAACTCAACCTGAAACACAGAAACTTTCAGAGAAATATGAATAGCTAAAATAACTACAGGCTCCTAATCTTAATAGTGCAATCTCAGCTGAACTGCGTTTTTTGTTTTTTTTACAAAACTGCAAATAATGCGATACATTAAGACAAAAAATTAGACTATAGAAAAAAGAAGGTTTCAAACTAAACAATTACAAAAGAAACAAAAGAAACAACACGATGACTAGAATGCATGAATTTCAGCAGGAATGTTATAATATAGCTGATTCCATCCTCTGGAGATCAGATCAAAAGTTATATAACCTTCATGTTAATGCGGTGTGTGTGTGTGTGTGTATGTGTGTGTGTGTGTGTGTGTGTGTGTGTGTGTGTGTGTGCGTGTGCGTGTGCAAGTGTGTGTGTGTGTGTGTGGTAAGCGACCACCTAGCAGGATGCAGAAGAAAGGTGCCCATTCACATCAACTGCATATTCAAAAAGCCTCACCAAGCTCTATGAATGTATGTGTGTGTTCTCTGCAACTGTCTGTCATTAAACCACTTGATCTAAACGTTTGAGAGTATGGGGACCACACACACACACACACACACACACACATACACACGCAGACACAGACATCCTTTTTTCATTACTTGTGGGGGCACTATGAAGATTACATGCATACTCTTATGCTAAAGTTTTACTCAATAATTTACCCTAAAATTCAGTGATGTACGTCATAGGGTCCAGCAATTTGGTCCCCACAAAGCTGTCAGACCCCACACCATGTGTGGGCTCTCAGTTTTGGTGCTGCATAAGTGTAAAAAAAAACAAACAAAACAAGATCACACAACAACTGATTAAGGTTTTTTTGGGGGATATTACATTAGTTGGAGAGTAACCCTAACTCGCAGAATTACCCTAAATCAGCTGTTTTCAACTCAGGACCCTACAATTTAATGATGAATGTTATAGGGACTTGTCCCCATAAGGAAGGCGGGTCCCCACAATGTGACTGTGTAAACAGATTCATGTCCCCACAGCGTGAGTAATACATGCACTTTCTCTCTCTCTCTCTCTCTCTCTCTCTCTCTCTCTCCCTCTCTCTCTCTCTCTCACACACACACACACACACACACACACACACACACACACACACAGAGATACTGTATTGCATAATGTCTGGTTTAAAGATAGCAGCAGTATCTGCATACACATTCCTGACTGCCACTAACTAAAAACTCTGTACAAAAGAAACAAAAGAAAGGGAAAGAGAGAGAGAGAGAAGAAAGGAGAGATTATCATAGAGATTAAGACCTTTGGTTTGTATAAATACACTCACTTAGAGGTAATTTGTGTATAGTTATAGTGGGAGATGTGGAGGGAATGGGAGGAGGAGACAGAAATGTGACTAAAGCAGTCTGTGGCAAGAAAGGAAAGAAAAGAAAAAGTGAAATGGTGGGTGAAAACAGGGCTCGGTTAAAAGAGAAAAGAAATAGGTCAAAGGAAGAGATAGCAAAGTAGAGACAGAAAAAAGGGAGAATACTGGAGGAACGCATGTAGAGGTTGAATGTCAGAGGTCACAGGAAATGTGGAGGAATGAGGAGCAAACAATAAAATAGAATAGAATAAACTCAGAACAGAACCACAGAGAGCTTGTTGGACATCAAAATGGTCAACTTAACATGAAAACACATTTTATTTGGCCAATCTGTTCATCTGACTTTTAAGACTTTCCAGAGCTCCACATAATAAAGCCTGTGCTTCACTCACACTCTGAACTCATAGTCATACTCATACATAAACGTGACCAATGAAGGCAACCAGTCAGAGGTAGAGTATGGCAAGTCTTGCAAGAAAAGCAGTGGAATCCATAATAGCGAGCATATAGCTCTAACGTTTTCTTTAAAATCTATTGTTTCGAGTGGTTCACTGATCAGGCATGATCTAACAACAGTAGTTTGTCAAGGTAACATAAATTGCTTGCTGTAAACAATAAATGTCAATTGGGTGTTGAATAATGAATGGTACCCAAGTCAGAGAGCAATACTGTTAATAAATAAAAATAAATGTCAGTCAAGTTTATCAAATTAATTGACAGTTTATCACTCAAATTCATCAGTTTCATTTCATCAGTTATTATTAACTATCATGACTGTTAATCAAATCAGCTTTGAATTAACCAGATGACTCGATCATTCATTTTTCACTGACAATGGCATTTTGATCACCTCTATTTTTTTCCTTTAAATGTTTCCCCTTTCACCCCTTGTAACATGCCACACCGTTTTGAAGATGTACATCTTTAAAATTATTCTGTATAATTCAATTTTTTACCACATCAGATTGTTAGACGGAAGGAGGAGGTGAGCAGAGAAGAAACATGAAAGATGCGTAGATGGAAAGGTGAGAGGAAAGTAAACTGAGAAGTGGTTTGTAAGACTCAGTAATGTCCTGAAATAGCTTGTCACTAGTTTTTAGCATAAAATTATTCAAATTACTCAATTATTCTCTTTGGGTCTATTTTCAGAGGCTGATTAATCCACATTAGCTGTTCTAACAAACAGTGTCTCATTGATGTGTTTTTGTGTTCGGAGTGTTTGGATAACAATGGAGCTCTGTGGCACAGAGATATATCACTGATGTATCACAGGTATATCAGCACACAGAATACTTACCTACTTGCTCGCAAATACATTCATCATTGGCTTTTATCTTCTCATAGGATTTGCTGATGACAAGAAAATACAGAATAACTACAAAGGCGTACGAAAACATGGCAGCTTCTAAAGATTCTCAGTTCTGGAATACATCTATTTGCCTGTTTTTAAACAACACAGATGCAGCAAAGCAGTGCTAGACTGTGCTGTAGGTCCTTGCCAGAGGCTTTAAGCAGGCTGTGATCAACTTTTCCATCATTATGCATGGTGTCTGTGAGCAGGGACTGTTCGTCATTGCTGCCCAGGGAGCTGCACACTGGATGTTGGACAGGTTTCTCTGATTTTCTTTTACATCTTTTATCCAGGCGCTGACTGGCAATCAGGAAGTTTGGGAATTTTCCTGGTGTGCACAAACATTTTGAGAGGTTTCAGTTAACTTTCTACAAAGTGTTTTAAAGAATGCCCATCCACTTTGACCGTAAAATAAAAAAGGTAAATTAAATGTAGTAATATTCTAGACTATTCATCAATTCTTTTTCACATTAAAACATACAGTATAAGAAATATAATATTTGATAGTCAACATAGCAATAAAGATAACTTGTTAAATACATACTCTAGGTGAATATGGTTCTTAACAAGACAGGGAAAGGAAGGAAGAGGAGGGACCAGAAACCATCACAGATCCAAGTAGAGTTGTACTATTGAATGTTATAATTTAACTGATAAGTAAATGATTGTTGACTATTTTACAGTATTTAAAATGATTGTAAAAGTAGGATATTAAGTCAAGTTATATGTAAGGTGATCAACACGTTTATTAAACAGCGTGAATTTTTTTTAGAAATACTTTTGCGTTCCCTCGCAATACTTTTTTCCTTCCACTCCTTCTGAGCCTTCTTATTATGGATAAGACACACGACCTATTCAGCCTCTCCCCCGGTCTTCTGCTGCTCCTGTTGGGGTCACTAATCCTCTGGAGCTGCTCTTCACTCAACATATCTGCTATAGCTGAGGTGAAGCAGGTAAGTTAGAGCGAACAGGTTGGGTGGTGGACCTGCGGGAGGAGAGCACATAGACGTCTTTGACCCAACATCAACACTGTTGTGTCTTCACAAAATGTTGATAACGTTTGTTCATGTTTGAATACTTTAAAAACAAGTTTATTTGCTGCAATCTTCATCCTGTTCATAGTGGACATTAAGAGATCCTTTCCTATTGCACATGTAGTTTAAATGCTGCAGGTCAAAATCTGGAGTCCGAAGTTGCAAAGTTTGTCTGAATCATCAGCACTCAGACAAATAGAGCTGGTAACTTCCAAAGTTACACTCTCTTTGATGCGAATGTTCCTCTGTGTGTTACCATGTACGCTGTTATACTCAGTTTGATTATTGTTCATGTGGTTGAGGTTTTTTATACATTTAAAGAATCCTATTGAGACAATCAAGAATCTAATGGAGGTTTACATCATTTGGTTGCATAATATGATATAAAACACAGACATTTTATGTTAGTTTCCAGCCAGACCTTCCGTGTTGGTAGAGAGGAAATACTAGAAAGCAGAGGAGAAGTGAATGATGAAAAGAGCAAGCAGAGGTGAAGAGAGGTGAAAGGTGGTGGAAAATAATGCTGGAGGAAGGAAATAGAGGAGTGGAGATGAGAGAAGGCGGAGAGGGAGACAGGGGGGAGAGCTAATGTGTCCCCCAGACATTAGATCTCAACATCTGGTTTGTAACTCTGAGCCTCTCAGACAGACAGAGAAAAAAAACATGACTGAACTATAGGAGAAAAAATGTGGTTGAGGTCAATGCAAAATGATGGAAGTAACACAAAAATTACAACCAGCTCACGTGTGTGTAGAGATATAAAACCAGACTAAAGATGTTAAATCACTCTTCAATCGCACACAAGGGGAAATCATTTAGGAACAGAAAGACAGAAATAGCTTTTTCTGGAAAGTTGGGCTCTTACATGAATCTGCAAATATTGCACTTTTGTCAGACTCCCACAGTTTACTGCCAAAAACCTTTTACATTCTTTTGAATAATGGCTGAAAATCACCTTTCCTGTAAGTCCAATCAGAGCAGCAATCTCTCCAGAGTGCTTTTGCAAAAGAAATCCTGTCTAGTTCTCCCATGTGCCCAGACACAGAAACCGCAGAGTCACAGGGTCGAGGGTTTGGATGTGACTCACATCCTCCACTGTGTCACTCCTTCACTCTCCTGCAGTCGTTCCTGTAACTCTTTATTGGATCGTCTTACAGGAAGCAGGTTAATCAAAGTCCTCTTTTAGTTTAAAGCAGGCTTTAGGCCAAGCTAAAGTGTCAGACATACACATGGAATCTCTCCTTATTTATGATGCTACCAACCAGTCCAGACTCCAGCAGGACACATCTGCTGTTTTAATCTGATCTCATTTCTACAAAAACACAGTCAGTTCATCTCCATCCCAAACTCAATGCAACAGTCTCAAAACAGTCTGCAGACGTTTATTACCTGATAATGTGCTTTAAAGTGGTAAATACATTGGCCCTGAAGTGTGTAACACAACAACAACTCAAAAAACACAATGGCAACAAGACAAAACACAACAACTCACAAAACACAACACTAAGGCGAACAGGAAAACACAACAATCAGATTGGAAATCAGATTAACAAAAGGAAAGACAACAACAACAACAACAGCGGAGTGGCTGAGACAGGACGCTGTGCCATCAAAATGATCCTGAAGCTGTGTTAAGGTAAAAGAAGTTACATAATGTCACTTTAATTGATTATTTTTGAACGAAATCATTATTCTGTAAACACTTTGTGCATTTCTCAAATCTATTATTAATTTTCTCTATTCATTTTAATGTATTTCTTGTTTCTTGACCCACTAACACACACCAAAGTGGACTAAACTGCTTCTCTAGTGGTTTGTTTTACTCCCAAGTGCATTCGTCAAAATGCTCACAGTGTAAAAAAATACTGAAACAAACCTTTGAAAGATAAAAGTTTAATCAGGCATCGTCATGAGGTCACAAAAACTGAGAACAGGCGACATTTATACTTGTATGCCAGTGATCAGTGATTATTTTCCTTACAGTAATTCATAACATCTTCAGCTTAGTGCAATTTATCACCTGTTGTCCAGTGTACTGTAGTTCATACACATTTACACCACAGAGGGCAGAACTAATTGTTTTGTGGGAACAATAGTTACTGGAACAGGCAGACATCAGAGAGGGACGACAGGCGTACAGAATGGAGGATGTTAATACACTGTATGTGATGTATTTTGTCAGAGAGAGGAGGAAACACTAGGACACAGAGATTTAAAGATTTCATAGAAGTGACGGATTCGATCACTGTTGCCAACTTGTCACCTTGTCATCACATTTACTGCATCAGAAGAATACCCAGCATGGTCATTACAGGAAGAATCCAGGCATTGTGACAACAAAAAAGGAATCACTGGACATTTTCTCTGCTTCCAGCAACATCTGGCATCTGAATCACTGCACTCACTTTTATTACTGCAATCATTCAGTGTCCACTTTATTAGCAGACACACGTTACAGACAGTCAGGAGCATTAAAGTGAGAGCACTGGCTGTCCTTGGACTCCACCAACAAGATCAGTAACTGCAAACAAAACCATCCACTCCAATCCATAAAAAACATGCCATGTACGTGTCTTATTCAAAGCACTTAGACAAGGATTTCTCGTCCTGCTCTTACAGGCCATAAAGTCAAACAACACTACGTTAAGACAAAGGAGGATGATAGTTTTATGGACAGTTGAACCAGTTGAAGTGCAGAAAGAACCAACTTGGAGCTTCTCAACCAGCAGCAGTGTCTGCCAGGAGGAGTCCAATGCCCTCCAAAAGACCTGTATAAAACCAGCAAATTGTTTTCATTTAAGCCTATAAAAATGGCTAGTCATTTTATAATGTGTCATAAAAGGGCACTATAAGTATCAAATGTTGTCTCTGCCTCAGAGAATATACCAGTGTTAGCCAGGCAAGTGTATGCTTTGGACAGACAAGAAGAATCAACACTGTCTGACAGCTGTTAACTCCAGTTCCTCCATAGCCACAACAATGAACTGTCACATCACATCCTGGAAAATGCAACACCATGCTTTTTTGCATAACAAAGCCACAAATGTGTATTTTCATTTAATCGGTGCAAAACCTCTCGTATATGACAAAAATACCTATATTTTTGTGCTTGAAAAATATATTTGTGATCGTGTGTGTATCAGAGCCTCATATAAAGCCTTTAAAATGACATTCATGAGCCACACTGTTGCACTGGGTGACATGTTCCCTCATTAAAACACACTGTAGTTTATTTTGACCCACTCTCCCATACACTGTCCTGCTGACAGAAATACTCACTGGAGAAGAAGAAGAAATAAGTAAACTAACAGGAGATGTGGGCACCATTTGAAAGATCTGGAATCAGGCTAACACAAAAGTTCAAGTGGGTTTGAGAAAAACTTTTCTAATTATTTTGATCTTAGATTTTGATCACAATTAACCAGACTACAACATCATGTTGTAGTAGGCTTAGCATTCTGTGTTTCTATGTCTGGGCTGCCAGTCTTGGGTCCTTGAATAAATGCGCAATATTTCATTTCTCCCTATCAAAACAAAACAAAAGACATTGTGTGAGTGTTGTGTCGTGAAGTCAAAGTAGAGGATGGGGTAGAGCCTCTGCTCAGCTGCTCAGAACCGGCCAGCTCTGAAGGAGAGAGTCGGGCAGAGCCAGACCTCCTGGAGGAATAAACACCTGGAGTCACACCAGATTCTGCTCTGATCCAGAGCCATGTACTGGGAGGACGGGAGGAGAGCTCAGAGATTACTTTTTGACTTTTGGGATTAAAAAGTGGATTTATCTTCACTCCTGTTTATTAACCCAACTCCAGCAGCTGAGCTCTGTTTTCAGGTGTTTCTGTTCTGTAATGTTGACTGCTGACTGGAGCCGGAGGGGAAATGTACTTTACTTCATGAACGTAACGTTACAGAGAGGAGAGAGAGAACCAGAGTCTCTGCTGAGTGCTGAGTTCAGTGAAAGGCTCCACTGAATTCAAACACACAGACACACACACATTTGGTGCGTGCTCGCTAGCTTATGGCTAATGTACAGTAAAGTAATCTGTTTAGGACGAATAAACACTCACACAAGTAACACACATAAGCACAAATGATTCCATGGTCAAATTGCTTTGCTGGTGTTGAACACACCGTTAAACAACCACCATTTGTGATGATCTATCTGATGTGACTCAGGTACAGATGTTCCCAGATGAGGCAGTTCATACGTTTATTCATGTAATGTTCAGAAACTCTCTTTGAAGACTCTCTGACCCTCACAATGTCGTAGTGCACCATTACCTTGAGTAAACCTGTAGGTTTCTTTCTGGTTTGAACATTGTTGGAAACATTTGGGATAACGTAAGTACACAACTCAACAAAATATATAACAACAGTTGTTTTTAGACATTTGAATACAGAATTCTTACATATTATATCTTTAACTTCATTGTAGAGATACAGCAATAAACAGTCACTGCTCATTCCAGTTAGTTGATAAAGGTTGTTACTGTTCTGCTTAAAGCAGAATTATGCTAATGCATCAAAACATTGAGCAGATACAAATACAGTACGTAACATGCTATATTTTGAAAATACTTTGTTAATCATCAGAAGTCGACTTTTAAACACCGTAGCCTCCTGTGAGCAGGTCAGAGATCAACATGTGACATCAGCACTGTGGACTTCCAGAAACGTGCTGCTGTCCAGAACATGTCTCTCCCTCGTCCTCCCAGAGGGAGATCATTGTTAATATTGTTCACACTCTACTTTTGTCTGCAACAGCAGTATTACAGTATCCTGGATAACTGCTTTTATCCTAGCTATGGTCTCGCCTCTCTCTCTCTCTCTCTCTCTCACACACACACACACACACACACACACACACACTCACACAGACCCACAGTAGTGTGGGAAGTCCCCTTTGATTGATTCCTAATTCCAGTGCTTATGAGAGCATGGAAAACTGGGACCACATCCCCAGTCTTGCTTTCCTTTCTTTCCTTGACTTTTTCACACATTTTCACTTTACCTTATGTAAACCCTTTTCCACATCTATTACGTAACCCTCTCTTTTCGTTGGTGCTCACTGTTTGCACTCCTCCTCCTCCTCCTCCTCTCTGCACCACTTTTCCAGTGTGTGTGTGCTCCAGTTTTCCAGGCGTGTGTTGGCCAGGACTGCTGAGTTACAGTCCAGCGCTGGTGGAACAACCTCACTTAATCCCACTCACTCTAACAGTCCACATACTGTACTTTAATGCTTCTACAGATTTGTTGCCACTGAGATCTGACCTTGCTGACATTATCACACTGAATTAAGACCCTGCACACCAACTGCAAAAATGTAATGCTGAGACCATGTTAAGATCTTACAGATCTTGAGATAGAAGAGATTCTGTGCATTAAATATTGTCAAAAACTTTCCTCAAGATTTGTGTGTTGGAGGACAGGATAAGGTTCATACTGTACAGTATCCACAGCTATATGAACTGACAGAAATGAACCTGATGTATTTATATAACAATTGTAATACCTACAGTTGTTGATAATACAATAGTAACTAACATCAGGCTGAAAAAGAACGTAATTTCTAATTCTTTCTTTTCATTTCATTTCTATCATACTTTACAAAGAAGCCTCTGTGTGTTCTCATCAGTCCCATCTTTATCTGATGATGTTGCTGCTGTTTGCTGTTACGAGCTCAACACTTCCTGCTTCAACTCTCTGTTAAAAAGCTTTTCTCCAGCAGCCACTGCCTACACTGGAGCTGATCTGCCACCTTGTGGTGGCCATATATTCCCCCAAATAATGGTAGGCAGGGCCTCCTCACAGCAGGAGGAAGACTTCATTTGAAATACCAATTGATAAGTAGGATTTTTTCCCCCATGACTTTTTCTAAATGATAGACGTGCTGTTTGGATAACATTATAACAACAACGTGCTGCGTACAAAAATACTAAATTAGCAAACATTTTGTCTCATCTGGTTTGGGATGATGGTGACATTTTTTAAAATTTTAGATTTAAGCAATCCAAAGCTGAACTTGAAACATGAGTGGCAAAAGGTCATTACCAGTAGTGGAAGTACGCAGAATCTAAACCTCAGTAAAAATACTTCATAACAATCAAGCTTCAGTATTTAAAATCCTTTTATGTGAAATGACAGCAATATTATCAAGTGTCAAAGTAAAAGTACTCATTAGAACTCAATATTCAGAATAATGTCCCCTGTGACTGGATATATTATTATAGCATATTATATAGCACCAATGTGTAAGCTGCATTGGACTGTTGTAGCTGACTGGCTAACCCTCAACCAGCCCCCTTTTGAAAGGTAACGAGACACAGCTGGGGGAGTTGTGAGATGATTAATAGGACAGGAGTTGGAAGTTTAGAGGGGAGATCACACTTTGGCGGAAGTGCTGACAACTCATACAACATGACAAGAACTCAAACCAGATGCTCAAGCGTGCTTTCTGTTTTGGTAAGGGCTCACAAGCTAAAGAGGGTGGTAACCACTGATTTAATCTTGAACAATGTGTTTTATAAGGTCAGCCATGTGTTTATTATACCAAATCTTATTTTGAAAAGTAACATTAACTGCAGGTGTCAGATACATATAGTGGAGTAAAAAGTACTGTATATTATTTAGAAGTATAAAGTAGCATACAATGAAAATAGTTATGTAAAAGTACCTGAAATCATACTCAAGTACTTGAGTAACTGTTCTTACTGACTTTCCACCACTGGTTATTGCAATTGTGTATTGAGCATGTTCTGCCATCATGTCCATGGTGATGAAAATCTTACATAATATGTAGTGAACCATCGTTTTCTGCTTTCTTTTTATTGCTCTGTCCCTCTCCGTGAAGTTTGACATTTTCCTGTTTTAAGTTGATGGAGGTACTCATACTCCTCCGATTCTAGATTTCTAAAAAAGTAGATGAAAGCCTGAAACAGTATTTTACTTTTAATGAGAACCTTCAATCCCTCAACATTATCAGTAAAAGGCACCTGACATCAAGAGACTCAGATCATTGGAGAATCTGCAGCTGTAGTAATTCTGGTTCTCTACCAGAGCAACACAATAAATCACAGTGAACCGTAGGGGACGTGATGGATTAGGCATTCATAACATTTCTGTGGAATCGTGTTTTAGTATTTATTAACCATAGTGATCGACAGGTTCTACTGAGTTTATCTGGGCTCTAGTTGTAGAAAATATTATGTCATCTGAGTTGCAAGTGAGGAATGTGGTCTGTTTTAACATCTGCTTGTCAAAACAGAGTCCAGAACAAACAGTTTGTTGAAGTTCATCCCGTGTGATCTTTGTGTTGGATACAAAGTCCATCAGCACAGTCTGTCTGTCTGAATCTGAACCAAGGTACACTATCAGGTGGAAAAAAACACCAGTCCCTGTGAAGAAAAACATGGACACAAGGGAGGAACAAGAGAATGCCATGAACAAACTGCATCAGACACTTTTGTATATAAATGTTTTAATTTTTCATTTATTTACATAATTTGTGTGTACTACAGAACAGTCATTCAGATTTAAATAACCAGTTTTGTCAAGAGGATCCTCCTCGTCCTGTAATATTAGCTGTGGTATAAAATTAACTTTTTCTGATTGTTTTGTGGTTAACTCATTCATTCTCAATGGTTGCATCACACCAAAATTGTTATCCAAGCTTTAGTGAGCTGTTGTGGGGCTGGTGGAAGTTTCCGCAATGCTGTTAGAGCTGTAATATATTAGCATCCATCCAGAAATGTCTTCAGACTGCCTCACTGTCTGACCAACAGTCCAAAACTTAAAGATTACTTAATGTAGAGTGATATGAAACAGACAAAAGCATTTTCTAATTCATGAAGCTGAATAGTTTTTATT
This sequence comes from Pagrus pagrus, assembly GCF_965226575.1. Classification (NCBI taxonomy): domain Eukaryota; kingdom Metazoa; phylum Chordata; class Actinopteri; order Spariformes; family Sparidae; genus Pagrus; species Pagrus pagrus. The sequence continues at coordinate 26,958,950 of NC_140196.1, read as the reverse complement.
TATACTTATATTTAATAATTACCTGTATTAACAATGGTTAAACAAATGTTTGTCATATGAGAGTTGACAACTTTGTGGAGCTGTTTCACTTCTTTTAGCTCAAAACAGAGCTCAAGGACGGTGAATATTGTACTTAAATTAATCAGGTCACTTTAGCATGACTCCAAATGAATGATATTGTTGCTCTATAACTGCTGGATGTGTAAGAAGGGTAGTAATATGACAGTGTTGTGCTCACAGTTTGTTCTGCTGCCCTCATGTGGCCAAAAGCAACCACAACAAAAAACAATCGATGCTGCTTTCACCCTGCAATGACCTGATAACCATTATGGCCACTTGGGGGCAGCGGACACAAAGTTGACAAATCATCCCCTTTTAAGTTTATATGGAGACTTATAGTGAATTTGTTGCCTATTTACACATCCAGACACATGTGTTTTGGAGCTTTTATCTGTGAAAACAGCTGCCTGCTGCAAATAAGATGCTGTGAGAATGAAACAGAACAGTAAAGATGCAGTCGGACGCTAAACAGTGAATTGAAACTCACTATGAAGCTCTGTCAATATTTTTTACACAGTCATTTGATACATCATTATTACAAAAATGTCCATCATCACTACTGTATGGACTTGTATTATGAAAATATAACATTTTCAAGATTAATCAAATAATACATTATTGTTCTAGCAACGATTTCTGTAAAATGATAAAATCCTGCAGTGATAAACACATTCACTGTCTTCTGTTCTGTCCTTCACTACGTTAGTCTTTATAACCTGACGAGGAGAGAAATTCTTTATCTTGCTTGAGTGTGTGAGTGTGTGTGTATATATGTGTGTTATTTCTGTATGTTCAGTTGTCGGATCTCATCCACTCTGTTGTGATGCAGCTGGAAGGCGGGATTGACCCAGCGACCACACGAACACTGATCACCACACCAGCTAAAGGAGCCCAGCTTAGAGCTACACTTAGGACACAGCAGCTACACACACACACACACACACACACACACACACACACACAGGAGAAGAGAGGAGAGTACAATAAGCGTAATTTCAGAACCTTTTTTTGTAGGACACTAACATAATCATACTTGTGTGGAACCACCACGATGATGTGGCTCAGTCTAAATAGTAGCCTAACCCTCTTTGTGATGCACTTAATCTGAAATGTAAACACTGACGTGATTAAAAGCAGTTCATGTGACTTTGGGGACATCCAACACTGTATTTCATGTCAATTAATGACAATGAATTTCCTGACCTGCGTGTGTGCATGCATGCCTTACCTGTCCATCCATCACTCCAAGTAAAGCTTGTTCCATCCACTGCACTGGTTCAATGAAGTAAGACGTACACTGGATGTCTCCTAGACAAAAACACACATTACTTGATGTTAAACCACACGTTCAGTATATGATTATTATGATAGGATATTTTCAGACATGCAGACTTTTTGACAGGTCACAGTAAGAAAAGCACTCGGTTACTAAAAACATCAACAATGGCTCTGTTCTATTTAAGGGCCCCAGTGAGCCATGACAGCGGCACACCCTTTCACTTCATGCAGTATCTCTGCCTCGCCTTGTCCCTTGTTCAACTCACCCCCAACCACCTGGGGAGGTGCCACTCAGTTTAAAAATCCTCCAGGCTAGATGAACTGACCAACAGTATGGGTGTGTTCTTACCAGTAAGGTTACTGGACTTCTTGTGACCAAAGGCTGGTGCTCCTTCTCCAACTGGGTGACTGAGGATACTGGAGCCACGGAACAGAGTTCGTCTGCGGAGGAGAAGGTGGGGCTGGAGTCAGGATGTGTGCTGAATTATTCCTTTAATCATAAGTGATAACAAGAGGATTTATGATGTGGCTTATGTTGAAATCAGTGCAACAGGTGTTTCCTTGTTCTTGACATCAACATTCAGGAGTAAGATGGCAATGACAGTAACATATTCCAACTTGAAGGTCTTGTCACACTTGATTCTTCCAGTGTGGCATAAATTCAGCATTCTCAAACTTTCCTCCATTCAGCTACTGTCTGAACTTTCCACTTTTCACCTGCACTTCCTGCAGCGATACGAAACTTCAGAGGAGCTGGAGTGGGCAGGGTCGACGGCAAACAGCTCCCTGGGTACATGCTGCAACTCTGTTCACACACACACACACAAACACACACACACACACACACACACAAATGTGAATAACATAGATCTACCATGTTTTTAATCAAACCCAATTGTGTGTGTGTGTGTGTGTGTGTGTGTTATTACCAGGGTACTTCTCAGTGATCTTGGTCAGTCTGTACTGTTTGTACAGAGGACTGGAGGTGTCCACTTCACACTTCATGGCCTCATACAGACACAACTGCTCCTCAAAACCACTGTTGACCCTGAAACACATCCAGCAGCTATCAATTATCTGTCCTGTGCCTCCTGTTGATAACATCCATTCTGACAATGTATCATTAAAGGCTCAGTTCACCCAAATTACTAAAAACTAAAAATGCTACATCCACACTCACCATCAGTGTTTATCTAGCCTTGCAGATAAAGTAAAAACAGTAAAAGACAACAGACATATTTTCAATCATATAAGCAAAAGTCAGTAAATTAATGAGGAAACCAGGCAGCAGTGAGAACACACGCACACGCACACACACACACACAGGGACTTACTGTACGTCCTGTTTGACACTCTTCAGTCTGTTGTAAGCCTCAGTGAAGCCCAGCTGGTATTTCTTCATTAGATAAGCAGTAACAATGGTGGCACTGCGACTCCGACCGGCCTGGCTGAGACAGACAGACAGACAGACAGACAGACATACACACACACACACATACACAAATGAATGAAACAAGTGTCTTTTTATAAATTAACTCAAAAATAAATTTATCTATTCATAACTTAAATGGGCACTATGTAGTTTTGGGGAAGAATTTCAAACTTAGAATTTACATTTTTTCAAAATGAATGAGGTAATAAAACAAAAAACAAGTCTTTGTCACTATTCTTTAATAATCGACTGATCATCACATCAGTTAAAGGCCCAGTAGAATTTAGGGGCAGAAATGGAAAACAATATTCTTAATTATGTTTCCATAATTGCATAATCACTTGATGTTTCTAGAGGCTTCTGTAGAAGAGGGGGAGACAGGGGTGTTAAGTTGGTGGTAATATGCAAGATCAGCACGAGCTACCACTAAATCCTACACACTGGACCTTTAAGTGAAACTCTGAATGGAAACATGCGAAAGACAAAACAAAGAGTGGTAGCCGAGGACAGCTGAGGCATCTCATTGACTTCTGACTCTTACCAGTGAACAAGTGCAGCCCCGCCTCCATCCACAGCCTCCTGAATGAACAGGAAGCAGTCGTCCATGTGACTCAGGAGGTCAGAGGTCACCTCATCCAGAACGTTGATCCACTTCCTGCGGAGGTCCACATCAGCAGCAAGCAAAGGGGTGGGGTCCACAGAGTCCACAGACAGGATGTGAGTGACAGCTGCATCAGCCAATGCCTGGCTGTCATTGAGGTCAGCTGCAGTGCCGATGTACAGACCAGGGTCCACCAGGAACATGACCGCTGAGAGGACACAGAGCTGAACTTAATGTCCTGGTGCATACCAAAATGCAAATCTGAAGAAAGTTTTTAAACATCTCATGTGATCATGTTTTTACACTTGCAGTATGACTGTTAATTGCTATACTTAATTAAAAAGGCCGGATATCAGGAACCTTAAACCTCTTACTCATAGTGGAGATAGTTTAGCTTCAAATATTCTTGACTGCATCATATACTGTACGCCTGTTTTTGTTTCTAATTAAAAAAAGATGTTATTCATTCAATAGAGATTAACCGTGATGAACATTTAAGTTGACAAGATGTGAAGATACTGAGGTTGAGAATGTTTATTTTATATGTGGGGTAAATGTGTGTCCTCCATATTGTTTTGCTCGGTCGTTAGGATTGTGAGTCTTTGTTTTGCTGATGACAGAAGTGTATGTAATGTATGTAGCTTCTATTGGGGAATTTAAGTTTTTTTTTTTTTTTTTTTTACAAATTCATGTTTTTATACTGTACATTAATCTTTTATTCATAATAAGGCAGGTTGACAGCTTCCTGTCCTCTCCTGTCACATCTGATTCACTTCTGATTTTTTTCATGCTTTCATAAATGCAAATTGAAAATGAACAAATTAGGAATTATCAACCTTTATGGAATAAGCGTGTATTGACATGAACTGGAAAATATAATGTGACGTTTTAAAAATACATTTTAATATATGAGAGGAGTCCACGTATTTGACAATACATGTCAATATAATGTTATTTTTCTTCAATCTATTACAGAATATAATGTCCATTTTGATAATACATTACTATTATATAATGATGTATTTAAAAATTCATGGCTTATTATTACTCCTATTACTTGAAGGTGCCATATGTGAGGTTTTAAGTTGAAAACATTAAAAAATCAACTAACATTCTTAACAGAACATGAAAAAATAGCAATTCTGATGTCATGACATCTATGTATTGTGATGCAGAGATATCTACTGAGGTTAGCATGCTAATGAAAACAAACAAGATGAAAAGTACTGTAATGTACAGAGCCATGGTTTTATGGAATGCTGTGCCAGGACATATTATTCAAGAGAACAACAAATACAGATTTAAAGAACTACTGAAGGAGCATTTGTAAGCCAAACAGCTCTCGGTGTCTGTCGATGTTTAGCGGAGGCTACCTGGTACAATCACTTAGTATGATTTAAAATCTGTTTTTGCAAATGTAATACGATGGAATGTGTGTGTGTGTGTGTGTGTGTGTGTGTGTGTGTTTGTGTGTGTGTGTGTGCTGTGTGATGTGTTTTCTGTGTTTGTGTACTGCAGTGAAAAGATTACTGTGTTGGGTATGGACTCCAGGAAGAATAGCAACGGCTTTGCCAAAGCTAATGGAGATCCAAATAAATGAACAAATGCACAAACCAGCTAGCCCCAGCCCCTCCATTCCAAATATCCTGTGCTATCAGTGTAAACACCAACAGCTCTCTGCTCTGAGCTCTGAGTCTGGACCACTAAATGCACAGCTAATCAAGCTAACTAGCTAACAGCAGCTAGTGGTATGCTGCCCCTATTTGTTTGGAATATGAATTAGACAGCTGGTCAAGTCTTACATATTATGCATATTACATATTCTCACTATATATCGCACCTTTAAAATACATGTTGCATTTAAAAATGGCAATAATATTCAGGGCAACATTGCAAGTACAGTATTGAATCTGTATTTCAATACATATGAAGATGAGACTAATTTAATAAATAAGCCTGTGCAGTGTCAACGCTTTTCATCAGTGTAATATGTAATAACAAGGTGGACATATCGTCATAACACTGTTTAACTGAAAAACAAATCTCAGCATGTTTATATGACGTCTCACTGTCTTTTTAAAAAAAAAAAAGTTTTAATCTTACTGTACATGTAGTGCTATATGAAACCTACAGACTGGTTCTCCGTAGAGCCCAAAGCACTGATGAAAAGAAAGCCTGCCATGTCAGAACTCCTCTGTGGGCTGGTCTGCCATGACTTCCTCCTCAAACGTGACTTGTGAGCTGCGCGTGGTTGACTCACCTGTTAGCTGAGCTCAGCTCTTCGTCTTTATCTCTGCTGTGTCCGGTGCTAACCGCTTACAACATGTAATGTTCTGAGTAAAGAACGAATGACCAAACCAACACGGAGTAAGGAGTTCGGTTAAAAACACATTTGCTGAGATGTTTGGTTCGTCTTTCATACGGTCCGACCAGAAACATACAGGAGAACTCTTTAGTTCCGGTCTTACAGCAAATTCTGTTCTGTTAGGTATTTTTCTATGGACATATTTTACCAAACATGGCGCCTAAATAGCATTTAGATAGAGTCACACATGTTGACAACTGTGATATTAATGTACTGAAATGTGTGTCCAAGTTTATCAATCAGTCCATCAAACTTTATTTGTATAGCACTTTTCATATATCAAAGTGCTTCACATAATGAGCACAATAAAACAATACCTAGCACCCCACCCCAAACACACACACACACACACACACACGTCAATCAATAAAAAACAGGAACTATGGAAATGAGTAAAACACATAAATAACACACAGTCATTAAAGGTGCAATATTTAAGAATTGGCCATGTGTCAAATTCATAAATAAAGGGCAGCATTTCACCAGAGTAAACACAAACTGCTGCTAACTGTAGCTGCCCTTAGCTAGCTAGTTCAGTTAGCTGTGCAGCTAGTGGTTCAGTCTGGGAACACAGGGACCAGTAGATATCTCTGCAACACAATACATAAACATTTTAAACTAAAATGACTTCATATTGCCCCTTAGAATACAGGGACAACACACTCACTCACACATTAATAATTAATACAAAAAATTAAATTATAGTACAGTGGGGTCAAAAGGTCTGAGACCACCAACCAGAACACCCCAACCCAGCACGGTCCGAGCGCAGAACCCTCTCCACCACAGATGACGGGACAGGTCTCGTCAAAGTAAGTTAGCTGAAAAAAGTACTAAAAGCCAGTTTAAAGAGGGAGGCCATGAGTCTGCTTTTAAACTTATCAACATTCTGGTTACACCCCGCCTTTCCGAAACCCTGCTGTTCCGAAAATGGACTTCAATTCATCGTAATGCCATGGTTTCCCATTTTTTCTAAAGACCCCACTATTCCGAAAAGGCTATTGTGGTACCCCTGACCCTAACCCCTAACCCTAACCATATTGGGAAGTAATTGGAAGTTGAAAGTCGGATTCGGAACAGCGGTGTGTCGGAGTGGGTTGTGTCGGGATGGAGGGGTTTCGCAATGGAGGTGTTTCGGAATGTCAGGCTGTTCCCCAACATTCTCTGCTGTCCTCAGGTCTTCAGGCAGGCTGTTCCAGAGACGTGGGCCATAGCAATAAAAGGATCCCTCACCATTGTATTTTGTTCTAACTTGATTAAAAGGATCTTAAAATTAGATTTAAGATTTTAAAATTGATGTACTGTGGCTCTCTTTTCTAGACCTCCTCAACACATGTGCAGCTGAGTTTTGAAGTAACTGAAGTTGAGTAATATTCTTTTAAGGGAGACCAGAAAGTGGAGCATTACAATAGTCAATTCTGCAAGTAATGAAAGCATGCATTCATCAAAAAATCTGAATCAAAGATAACGCCTAGGTTTTTAACTTGTTGAGAGGGATTTAATGCCGGTGCTTGCTGTTTCACATTGAGTTTTGTTCTCTGGGCTTCAGTACCAATGACCAAGACTTCAGTTTCTGAATGAACTGTATAAAATTCTATAAATTACGGTTAAAAAAGGGAATCTATTGGTCCTGAGTCATTGGGAGACACAGCAATGTGCAGCTCGCCATGAGAATTTAAGTTGATGAGTTTTCCAAGCATGTAAAGATTAATATGTAGGGCCTAAAATTGAACCCTGAGGAACACCACAATTCATTTTAAAGCTCTAAGATGAACATGCATTTATACTCACAACAAACCCTCCATCAGTAAGATAGAATTTAAAACAGTCCAAAACCTATCAGACGTCTGCCTTAAAGAATGGAGTGATCTACTGTGACAAAGGTTGCAGTTTATTCACTGATATTGAAGGTTTCCTCAGATCCATGTTGGACCTTAGGTCTTTTATCACCTTGACGAGTGTGGTATGATTAGTCTGAAAACTGGATTGGGTCTTCATAAAATCATTTAACTGATTAAAAACAGCCTTCTCTAAAATTTTACTTGAAAACGACAAATTGGATACTGGTCTGTTGCTGTAGAAGTGAAGCGTCTAAATTGTTTCACTTCAGAAGAGGTTAAACTATGGCAGTTTTCAGAGCCATATAGGAAAAACACCTATCTGAAGTTATAGTGTTCAATATTGATTAAATCTTCATTCAAAATGCTATAAACTGTTTTAAAAAGGGATGTGAGCATGGAATCTAAAAAGCAAGGTGCAGATTTGAATCTAACATATAATAATAGCAAAAATAATAATAGCAATAAACCAATAATATGGGCAAACATAAAGCTTTAACTTTAAGCTCATTAACATTTACCACCTCTTTGTGTTACTTTTGTGACATTAGTTAACTAGATTTGCACATAGTAGACCATCACACCATTTTCATCCCAATATTGTACCATTGTATTAAATGTAATGCTTGTATGTTTCATTGTATGTGGGCATGTCAGGCGCTCCAGATGGTCTGGAGAGATTTATGAACTGATCTCCAAATGTTGAGAAAGGATGGGATGTTTAGAAGTGTTTTGTTTTCTTCAAAATAAACAAAAACTAATAGACATAGTTTTGAAACAGAAAAAGTAGTGCAAGATTTAGCTTGAAACAAACAAGCAAGGCTTGCTCGTAGCTGCATCTCAATCCACAAAAATCCCGAATTTCACTTCACTTCACAAACAACTCTGAGTGAAAATCCTCTGCCCCAGGTATGATTCCTGACTGAAATTATAGAACTACGTAGATCAGACACGTTATAAAAACCATATCAAACAATGATCTCACATTTTCCAAATGTTGAGAAAGGATGGGATGTTTAGAAGTGTTTTGTTTTCTTCAAAATAAACAAAAACTAATAGACATAGTTTTGAAACAGAAAAAATAGTGCAAGATTTAGCTAGAAACAAACAAGCAAGGCTTGCTCGTAGCTGCATCTCAATCCACAAAAATCCCGAATTTCACTTCACTTCACAAACAAATCTGAGTGAAAATCCTCTGCCCCAGGTATGATTCCTGACTGAAATTATAGAACTACGTAGATCAGACACGTTATAAAAACCATATCAAACAATGATCTCACATTTTCCTATAATTTGAATTCAGTTCATGTGACCACAAACTAAGGGTAAACAAAAAGATAACAGTCTTTATCCACCAGGAAAATAAACTCCATGAAATTGGCTTCAGCTATGAAGCTGAAATAAAGAGTGGGAACAAGTTAGAACAATGAGTGGAAGATACCGGGAGGATGAGGTAATGTAGACAGACACCGGTCAGCAGCCCACAGTCTAATCAGACTCATTACCACTGTCATATGAAGACAGTCGGAGCAGAAACACTATATATATATAATCACATAGTCCGGACGAATGACTCTCTATTCTTCTTTCAGTGATGTTTTGTTGCCAGACACTCTTTAAATACATGTTTCATAATGTCTGTCTGGCCTCCTGTTTCTCAACACCTACTATGTGTGAGAAATGTGTGTGCCAGCGTGCATCCCACAGTCTGTACATGGTCACAGAGTGGGGTGCTAATAAAGTTTTATTAGCCGCTTTAATCTGACCATCTGACCAATCACAATACCTAGCAGTGACCACACCCCTCCCTGAGGGCTCATTAGAGGGCTGCCTGTTAAAATAGCAGAGCACTCTCACATACAGTCAGTGAGCGTAGCAGGTGAATGGGAACAGAGTGGGTGTGTTGATGTGTTTGTGCCTGCTGCACTGACTCATTCACATTGTATTATCTCTCCTGCAGATGGCCTGTAAGAGTGCCAACAAGCTCGTTTATAACAGACATCAAACTGACTTTACTCGAATGCTTCCATCAAATTACTGTCTTATGAAAGTCAGAATTTTAACGTGATTAAAGCATCTTTCACTTTATGGTGGTAGTAGTTTGAGTAAGTGTTTATAAGAGGTGCCTGATATGGTAAAGAAAAAATGGTAACGCCTTCTTTTAAGGTCCTTGTAATAAGTGTTAATAGGCAATAAGCCACTTATTAGACCTTATAAGATCTTAAGAGTTACATTTATTACTGCTTTATGATACACCTATAACTACTTACTAAAATGTGTTAACATGGTGTTGGTAAACCAGGTACATGTATATTGTTCATTCACTCATTCACATTTCGCAAACATTATGTGGTGCCTATAGTTAACTACAGGATTTATTAACTTTAGTAGTAAGGCACTGTCCCCACTTTAGATCTGGTACCTGCAAAAAAGCATAAACTGTTACTAAGTACATAGTTAACTGATAACTAATGCACAAAAGAGTATTTTTAATATTAATGAGGCACTTAAAGAGTTTAGTAAAGGCTTCAAAATTTTATTTTATTTTATTTCAGACACAGGTCCATATCACAAATCATACAATATAGATAGTACAAAAAAATAAAAGAAAGTACAAAAACTACAAGAAAAGTAATGACATAAAAGGAAATAATATTTATAACGAACATGATATAATTATAAACAGTGAGGATTTAAATAACATTGTTAATCAGTCTGTAAACTATTTTCTAATAAGCAGTTATAAGTATTTTATAAAGCAATAATAGATGTGTTAATTATCATTAATATATTATTATATATTATATAATATTATATATTATTATATCCAGTGCTCCTGGGCCCAGGTAGTAACATCCCTTTTTACAGTCATGTGTTTCACAAAGTGGTGATGCTCGTCCCATCCTTGTTTGAGGCCAGCGGAGCCTTTTGAAGATGCCCTACCCAATCATGTTACTATCACCTGTTGCCGGTAACCTGTTTACCTGTGGAACGTTCCAAACAGATGATTTTGAGCAACTGACTCATCTCAACGACAGCTCAGCAAACTCTACCATCTGATGAAAACTGGAAGATGTTGTTTAGAGCTCTGGGAAAAGGTAGTAAGACTTTTTTTTTTAATTAATGTGATTTTTATGATACATACTCATACATATTGAACTCCATCAATGTTCTGTTTCTTTAATAGCCCATAGTATATCCAGTTAGCATTACTAGAGCTTATTTTATGTTGCCAGTGTTTTGTTGTTTGACTCTGTATGGTCATTGCCTGATGTTGCTCCTGTGTTCACAAATGATAGATGCTCTTTAAATAATGTTTCTGCACTTTGCAATATTTGGAAGTAAAATATCTTTCTTCATTATCCAGCCTCTTCTTAGATGTCTGTCCTGATCTTTGCTAGTCTTGCTATAGTAAGAGATAAATACATTCACAATTAAGTGTATGCAGTCTATCCACATCACCACATCAGGTAAAGCCTCACCAGACTGACCCCTCTCATTCATTTTCTCTCTTTGGCTGTTTGGCTCCCACCACATGTAGACACTTTTTATGACCCGTGGACCGAACCGAACCACCGCAAAATGGCCAAAACCACATGACATCAGCTCAGCTGGCTCTCTGTATTTTCTTTAGGTGACTTACCTAAAGGTAGTTCCAAGTTCATAATGTTGCTTTTACAGTACAATAAGACACTAGTCCCATTTCCCTAACATAACAAACATATATTGAAAAATATAATTTAAAAAATATATTTTAAAACACTGATGGAGTCCATTATTTTTTGACAAGACATAATGACACAATATGTCATTTTGCCCCAAGATTATATTACAAAATATAATGAATGTCCATTGTGATAATACATTGGTCATATGTAATATGTCTTTAAATACATCAGTATATATTACGAATGTATTATTAAAAATGGATATTCATTTAAAATAATATGACTTAATAATACATTTTGAAAACACATGGCAATATTTTTTTTAAATATATGAGAAACAGCAATTATAGGTCTATTGCAAGCACACTTTTAAATATATTTTTCAATAGAAATGAAGATGACACTGATTTTAAACAGAATTCTGTGACAACTGCATATCAGTGTAAAATGAATCAATTGACACAAATAATGGAAAAAACAGAATGTTGATATATTAGATTTAAATATATAGGAAATATATTTCTGTTTCATAAAGGTTGTTCCCAGATGTTGAGAGAGTTTTGTTGATTTGCACTTAACAAATAAAATGTAAAATATTATTACTATAATTATATTATTATTATAACATTCTTAAAAGATGAGGAGACCAGACCACGTTGCACTTATATAAAAATGCTATTAAAGTAACTGGAGAAATTTGTAATTAGCTACTTTCTATGGCTGGTTCTGACTGTGTAGGAGTTCATTTACCGTCAGTGTAGGAAGTTTAAATAGGCCTACGTCTTGGTGGTTTTTAATTAGTCTGTGGGTGTAGTGTGTGTGTGTGTGTGTGTGGTTGTGTGTGTGTGTGTGTGTGTGTGTGTGTGTGAGAGAGAGAGATGCTAATTAAAAGTGTCCTGTCGCATATATAAGACCAACAGACGGACAGGCTGAACAAAGACAAGGAGAGGTGACAAACTGAGAAGGTAACTCCTGACTCTCTCACTCTCCTTCCATCACTGAAGCGGTGTCTCTCTCTCTCTCTCTCTCTGTCTCACACTCTCTTTGTCTGTCACTCGTCGTTCAGCACAGATTCCATTCAGTCAGAGTGTGTGATGACGATGATGATGAGGATGATGATGAAAATGTCACCGTGGTTTCTGTTTGTTGGCCTTGCTGTGAGCTACACCGTTGCTGCTGGACCAGGTACTGTACACACTGACATGTATTTAACCTTTAATATCTATAGTATTGTATGGTGTCTAAATTATACACATGTTGTGTTAGATGTTATAATGTCTTATAATGCACATATACCTTAGAATGTTTAATAATGCATGTGTAATAATGTTGTATTATAACAGATTCCTCAGATATGTTAGATGATCTGGTAATGTTTTATAGTCAGGTCATTGTAATGTGTGTTAGTTAATAGATAATGAGTTTCTTATATGTCCTCAGTCTTATAAGATGCTTATTAACATTTTTTTGTGTTAATACGACAAAAGTGTTAATAGCATCATAAACACATTTATCGTTAGATTGTAAGACTTTGATAAGCACTTATAAGGAAGTGTTATTAACATAAAAAATTGTAATAAGCATCTAATAAGGACTTATAGGGGCTTAATCACCTAATAACTAACTAAATAAAACACCTTAATATAAAACATAGCCAATATGGTTAATCACCTCTTATGATATATAAAATGTCTACCAGCGCAGTTGTGGTATCATCTAATGTCTAAAAATTGACCCACGATATCTTGTCATGTGTCACACTAATAAAACCTTGCAATCAAAAATCATAATGCAGATATAATACCTTATAATGCCAAACAACATCCCTAGTATGCCTTGTTATCTGGAAACACACATACACACTGAACACACCTTAGAATGTCAAACAGGAGCTATGGTTACATCTAATGTTAAATACAGCACCCACAATAGCTTGGGAGGTCTTGATAACATCGTACAATAATGTTATTATGACTGTATATAATACAATTATGTCTCATGAATTAAAATGAAAAGACTGGTGATATGTGTCGTCTCTCTTCAGGCAGCTGTGTGGGTCGTTGTGGTGAGGTTTTCGCCAGAGGCCAGCAGTGTACCTGTGACTTCAGCTGCCTGCAACATAATGAGTGCTGCCAAGACTTTCAGGCTGTTTGCAGCAACGGTAAGACTCTCATGATAAGACACATACAAACAGACAGAGAACATTAGGCCACATTTGACATTTAAAGAATTTTAGCCTTTAAATCAGCTTGTTTTAGCCTGAGTGTAACTTTTTAGCCTCTTTTAGCTTATTGTTTCATATTTTCAAATGGTTTTAGCCTTTTCATTAGCCTGTTGTTTTAGATTTAATGTAACTTTTCAGCCTCATTTAGCTCATTGTTTTGTTTGTTTTTTTGGACCATTTCAGCCTTTTAGCCAGCATCTTTTAGCCTGAGTGACTTTTTAGCCTCTTTTAGCCAATTGTTTTGTTTTTTCAATGCATTTTAGCCTTTTAATGGGCTTGTTTTAGCATAGCCTATATGCAACTTTTTAGCCTCTTTTTTGTTTTAAATGAAACTCTTTAATATTGTTTTAACTTGTGGTTTCACTTTTTACAGACATTTTTAGATTGCCGGTTTAATGTCAGATTTTGGTTCGGTTCGGTTTCACTCCTTTCATCAACTGGGTTTCCAGAATCAGCTGTTAGTGAAACATCTCTGATAATCCTGCTCCACACAACTGCCCCCTGCTTTAAAAAGTAGACAGGATAAAGTTAGCTGTTAGCTAATGACTCCAGATGAATGCAAATGTTGCTTTATGTCTGCTGGATTTTGAAAGACAATTATTTGCTAACACATTAGTCATTGTATTTTATAAAGCAATGTCAGGGCTGTTATTCTGCCCCCTTCTGGCCCAAATGGACTAAAGCAGTTTTAACCATCAGAATGTTTGGACCAGTTAAAAGCATCATGTTCTCTGTTCTGTTTGTCCGGCTCTTGTTCTCAGCTCCGTCCTGCCAGGGTCGCTGCGGTGAGACATTCAGGCGTGGTCAGCTTTGTGAGTGTGATCCACAGTGCATCAACTACAACACCTGTTGTCGTGACTACCAACATCACTGCGGTAAGGGCCACAACCATAACTATTACAACACAACTATACATAGCAACACATACACAAAGTGGAGTCTGAAAACATCTAACAAAACTTGAGTATGCACAAAATATCCTGATCTGAATATGTGACCAGTGTTTTTTCCACCTTTCTCTCTGTCCACAGATGCCAGTGTGTCACTTTCACACCCCAGGACTCTCCATCCTCTGAGGGCTGCAGCTTCAGGTTAGCAGCCATTGATAACAATTAACTCTAACTTAACGATAAGAGGTGTGTTTCAAAGTCTTCATAAACCTCATATCTTTCTCTTTTTTTCATTATTTTCCCCTCAGGAAATCGTAAATCAAAAAAGAACAAGAAAAAGTCCAACAGTGAGAGCGAGGAGTGGTACACAGGTAGATGTTCTAATTCTGATTTTCTTATTAATTCATGAAACAAAAAACTTTGGTTCTTTTTTTAGATTGTTGAATCATTGCCAAGTTTGATGGAGAAATTTACATTGTCACATAAAGTGGGTGCTGCATTACCCAATATGTGGCCCTGTTTGATATAGGGGCCCCACAATATCATAATAATTAACATTTGTTTGAAGGCCTTAAAGTAATATTTTGATACAGTGTATTTTTAATACCAGGCAGGTGGTGGGGGAAGTTGATGAAGCCACAGCTATTAGATTTGATCTTTATACCTGAAAATTGCCCATGCAGGCCAACTCCCTGTTGTTATTTTACCAATCAATCCAACATTCACAATGTGTGCCAGTCTGCTTATGTATTTATTTTTTTTATATAACAACACCTTTACTTTTCTAGTCTACTGGTCGCCTGCTCATAAAAACACTTTAAATACAGTGTTGAAGCACTGGGAACACAATTCTTTGGATTGTACCAAACCTACAAAACATAACTCTGTCAATGTGTCAGTTTCTGTATAATCTATTGTTATGATGCTGTTTTATTTTGTTAACTTGAATTCACGTATTGTTATGTAGCAAAGGGTCTAGGTGCATCACACCCCCTCCACCCACTGACTAGCAGCTTCTCTGGCCCCATTGCTCCAGCTGTACCAACCACTCCCCGACAACATGGTTTGGAATATAACTTTATTCCTTAATTTTACATTCAATTTTTACTGAAACAACATCATAGCTTGAAACCGTCTTCCTCCCTTTAGGTGCGAGTAACTTCCCTGTTGGTCTGCTGCCAGTGTCCAGCGCTGCCTCTCATGGTGGAGCTCCAGAAGCACCGGCACCTGGTTACTCTCTGCCCAGCAACAGTGCTCCCTCTCGGGGCAGCAGTGCCTCTGTCCCTCACTCTGGTCCTGGAGGTGCTGGCAGAAATCTTAATGTCAACCTGGTGCTGTCACCTGGGGGGATGGCTCCATCTGGACCAGGTCAAGGTTAATTAAACATAGATTATTTCAAATTCATTTTGAATTTCTTGAATTCGATTGGGCAAAGTTTAGCCCTAACCCTCACAATTTGTTTTGAAAATGAGATTTTTGTGAAAAAATTTTTTTTTAATAGAAAAATATTAAACATCACAGGTTAAAAATATGTTTTTGTTCCCAGGTCCCGTGCCTGCAGGCTCCAGGCCCAGTACTCTGCAGGACGTAGCCCAGGGACTGGGTCTCTCTGTGGTGGAATCAGGTCCTGAGGGACCGGGGACAGGTGGGACAGGTAGGACAAGTGTTCCTGTGGATGTGTGTTTGTGAGGTAACACAAACACACAGGGACATAAATCTGTTCACAGACACATTGTGGGATCTCCAGTTCCTTACGGACACAATGCAAGTCCCTATGACATAAATCATTAAATGACCTGGTTTAAGGTTAGGCTAAGGTTATGTTTAGATGTTGGCAGTAGTGCATTATGGTTATGGTTATGGTTGTGGTTAAGGTAACTATCCAGGAAATAAATGTAAGTCAAGGCAACTTCCCCAAAAGTGATGGAAGCATAACTGTGTGTGTGTCCGTGCAGGATTCTTGGCTGATGTCAGCCTTTGCAGTGAGTCTCCCATCAATGGACTGACAGCTCTCATCAATGGGACCATGCTGATATTCAAAGGTCAGTATCAGTGTGTGTGGTTTTCAACAGTCACGTCCAGTTGCCTTATGAATAAATGTTGTATTGTTTGTACTTGTATTAGTGTGTGTAATGACTCAGGGATAAAAAGTATTGTGTTGATCTAATCTGTATGTGTGCAATCTTTGTGTGATCACCCGTATTTATAGTAATGTAGTGTGATTCTCTGAGGTCGCTGTGTGTCCTGTGTGTTTCAGGGGAGCTGTTCTGGTCAGTGGACCCGGTCAGTCGCTCAGTTGGCCATCCACAGAGTATCACAGACACTCTGGGTGTGCCCTCTCCCATCGACACAGTCTTCACACGCTGCAACTGTCTTGGAAACACCTACATCATCAAGGTACAACAGTTATTATAGCCCGTCTTTACAGCTGCTGTCTCCTGCTGTCCACTGCAAACATGTCACTGTATTCCTTTATATGCCTGCTAAACGTCTAAAGTGGATCTTGCACTGTGAGTTGAATCCTACAGCTGGTACCGCTGGTGTTTCTATAACTACTGACACTACTACAGCTGCTGTGTTATACTGCTCCTAGATTATAAGTTCTACTGCTTTTACTCCATAAAAACAACAAACAGCCCAGGTTCAGCTCCAGGCTCCGGTCCAGAACAGTGAGGTGCTGGAGAGTTCAAATCTGGTGATGATGTAAAGCTTGTAAAGATGATTGACTTCAAACTCATTTTCAAAGTTTTGAACTCTGGTTGCTGTAAGGCTTCCATCAGAATAAAACATCTATATTTGTTAGATGCATCTGAATACAGTTTGTTTATGCCAAGGTCTGTTACAGTGACAGTGGCAATATGAACACAGCAAAGGAAAATCACTTTCACATAGAAGATCAGTGCAGTGATCATTCGTCCTGTTTGTGCTCGCTCCAGGGAGACCAGTACTGGCGTCTTGATGGCAACATGGTGATGGAGCCGGGCTACCCCAAACCTCTGGCCTCTGGGTTCCCAGGTCTGACAGGAAGCATCGATGCTGCACTGGCGGTACCAGCCACCAGGAGCAGCCCAGAGACTGCCTACTTCTTTAAAAACGGTGAGAAACACAGGAAGACACAAAGAAACTGATCAACAGGGAGGGACTCACAATGAGCTGCTGAATCCCAACAACAGCTGGGGTGGCATTGGTGGGATACATGAAAAAGTAATAGTCCCTCACATTAAAGGGACAGTTCACCTCAAAATCAAAAATACATATTTTTCCTTTTACCTGTAAGTTGTCTAGTTTTGGAGATATTGGTGTTAGAGATGTCTCCTACTATCCTATATAATCAAACTAGATGCCACTCAGCTTGTGGTGCCCCCACCCCCCCCCAAAAAAAAAAGAAAAGAAAAGAAAAACTCTTGTCAATGAGCAGATGCTTGCTTCTTTCTGCTAGATAAATAGGGTAAGTAACGTTACAGCTCAGCTGAGGAGGATGCCAGAAAATAGTACTGATATGAAACTGCTTGCAGCAAGGTTTGTTTGTTGTACTGGTCTGATCCCAGTGTGAATGTATGGAGCTGGACTGATATCAAGCAAGCAGCTGTCATCTCTCTCCAGGTATGTAAATGAACAAGAAGAACTCAGAGACAGACTGATATACATTGTGTCTTGGTAACACTGTTTTGAGTCTATGGACATGACCCTGCTCTCTCTCTTTGTCCTCTAGGAGACATCATGCAGAGGTTCACCTTCCCATCAGACGGAACTCCATCCTGCAGCGAGACACCAACAAGTTCCCCTCAGATGCGTTTTAATCGCCAGGCTAGTGAGTATCCTGACAAAGCGTTTCCCTCCAAAAGTTGGACTGTTCCTTTAAAAGCAGGATATTGGTTAAGACAAAAAAAAATCAGCCAAAGTCACAGCATGTGGGCATGGTTTCATCAACAAGCTGAGAACATCAGCTACAAAGAGGCACAAACCCACCATAAGAGCCTGGTCCTCACCGTGAACCAACCACTTCTGAGTGTTATTATAATCAACTCATTTTATTTTTCTTATTGGGCAGTTAAAACCTTTATTACATTAATTAAATACCTACGGTATCAAATTCTTCCTTTCATCACTTCTTAATGTATTTCAAAGATATAATACGTAACATTTCTGCATTAAAGGAGCACTCTGTAGTTTTGTTGAAGAAATGTTAATGAGCAGAGAAAGATCTTTATAGGCTGATTTTTTCAAACTAAATAATCAAACTCTCTTTGTTTTCATGACTGAATAAACTGAATAAACAAACTGACCTTTTCTATACGCACAATCTGGAGAGAACTCAAGGGATTGGCACTAAACAGCTGTAGCCTTAAGAAAACCACTTATCAGAGAGGCTGATCAGAAAAAAATACTTCAGTTTGCTAGGGAGCATAAAGATCTCTACATTCCTAGGTAGAGAAAAAGAGAGGCATCCCAGAGCAGCTGACGGTACTGCCAAGCAACAGTAAACTTTCTAGCCCTTTATTTTAAATTGAAAGTGTCATCCAGACTGCACCACATTCAGCTCTGCACTTCCTGTGGTCCTCAGCAACAAACCTGTCAGGTGTGAAGTAGATCGGATGGACAGTTCTCCAGATATATGAATAACATACAGGCACACAGAGATTATTGGGTTATAGTTGGAAGTACATTCATTTGGCCACCTGTTGCTAGAACTTCCAGGATAGTCAGAGGGTGAGGAAGGAAGATGGCAAATGCGACTGAACATAAAAACGTTAATACATTAACTCGTCTACTACTTATGAGTTTTGTTTTGTTTTGAATGAGAGGCAGAAATTACACTGTGCGTTCACATGCTGTTTTTATTTTTTATATCCAGAAGTTCTTCTCAGTGGAGAGATCAACCTCAAAGTGTCTCTGAAGGGATTCCCCACCCCGGTCACCTCTGCTCTGTCCATGCCCAGCCCTCAGAGGAGCGACCGATACGAGCACTACGTCTTCTCTGGACGTAAGAGCCACCAGAGTGCATCAACACCATGTTGCCTCTGAACCAAATATACACTGTATTTGTCTTGTGTGTAGTGTCCCATGATGTTTGATGCTGATTTGTTTAAGTCTGTCTGAGCTGAAATAATATTTTGTCTTCTCTGCAGCTCTCTTCTTCAGAATCCAGATTTCAGGTAACCTACCAACGCTGGCCAAGCCTGACACATCTGCAGCCTTCGCACCCCTACCCATCCTCAGCCCTGCTGCCCTGGAAGCTAGTGCTGCCAACATGGCGGCTCAGAATGCTAACCCCCCACAGCCTGCCCCAGCCAACTCCATCACAGTGTGGCTGCGCTGTCCATAGGAACATCCTGAAGAAAGAACAGAAAGAGGCTCTTCTGGTATTTTCTGCATTTCTAGTCAGTAAATATACCTACTGAACAAAGAGTGGCAATTTACTGTTTATTCTAATACATTTGAATTCTTCTTCAAATGTCATCTAAATGCCAGCACAGAAAAATCATCCCAGAGAAAATTTATTGTTTCTTGATATTCTAATTGATTTATTGTTCACTGGTTGTTTCAGCACTACAGTGATTGTGTCCCACTCTACATCCTGTTTCCCTTTTCATTAAATTAAATATGGAAGTAAGATACAAAGAAAATGCTCCATCATAGTACTGCTCCTTTAAAGTCCTATTGCAGCCATCTTAAGTGTTATGAGTCATCACTGATTGGCCCTCCCAGATGTGATGAAATAAACACATGATATCGCTGCAATTATCATCTGACTTTATTATTAAAACATGTCTTATAACAGCCAAAAGACAGGGCAAAAATAATGATACTAACAAATTGACAAACCCAGTACTGCTCTCATGAACACACATGAGACAACAATTACAAAACAACTAAAAACAAGTTGGATTTCACAAAGAATGTGAGCTCACGTATCTCAGAAAAAGGATCACGCACTGACACAGCAGTCACATCTCTCCTGTAATAGTGTGATTATTGATCTGGACCAAACAGAATATTTTTTGATAAACTGAATGTCTTAAAATGTAACCAACAAAAAAAAAATCCAGAAACTGTTGTTATTTAAATGTTTCTTGTTGGGTGAAATGTCTATGAGTTGCTGCTGGTGACATCATCAGGCGATGCCCCCTCTGCCCATGGCTCCTCCCCTTCCTCCTCGAGAGAAGGTTCCTGAAAATAGATGAGCAGTTCATTTTGATCACCTGTTCATGATGTCATCACCATTATTTCTGTGCCCATGTGTATGCTGCTCTCTGCTAACTACTTCAATAAACAGCTTTACCATTATCCTATTACTGACTGGACCTTATTCTATGTGTGCACGACATCAGAGCCCTGCACTGTGCTTCATAATCCTGACTGAGGCTCTGGCAGCCCAGTCCTCCAGGACTCACCTCTGCGGCTGAGCAGTGTCCTGGCCTCCCCCCTCCCTCCTCTGGTCCCTCTGCCTGACAGGCTGCTGATCAGAGGCTGGCTGCTCACTGTGCGTCGCTGAGGAACGCTGCTGGTGTCTATGAAAGAAGTCAGAGATGAGCAGGGATATTAGAGCTTCAGTGTCAGAACACAAGCTCACCAATATTGTTATTAGGTAGTGCAATTAACTGATTAGTTGATCGCAGAAAAATAATCAGCAACTATTTTGATAATTAAAGTAACAACATTTGCCGGCTTCAGCTTTTTTAATGCAACAATCGGCTGCTTTTCCTGTGATGTGTGATGACAAAGTGTTGACAGATATACAACAATAAAACAATTACAATTGACATGAAAGCTAACATGTTAACAGCCCCCTGACTACAGTCACTAGATTCAAAATGAAAAAAAATGTAGTCAACAGAATAACTTACCGGGGTCTTGGCTGGTAGATGGCAGTGATGCATCATCACTCTGCTGTCCTGATGACTCCATGTCTGCTTGGCTCTCCAAAGAGGATTCAATACCAGGGCTGGAAAAACACAAACGCAGTTAGATGAAGCTCCATCAATACAAAGCTGCAGCCATAAGTGACTGGAAACTCTCAATCTGATTATGGTCAAATGGTCTACAATCTTTTTACCACAAACACACCTGAGCATGAGGAAAACACATGTGTTAGTCATTTACTTTCCTTTTCTCAAACCTCCTCGTCACATCCAATATGAAAACCACACATCTATTTCCCCTCTGCAGCTTCAGCTGTCTGTAATTACAGACACCTCAGTGCTGACTGTTCATAAGTTTCTCACCCCTCTCCCTCCTGCTCCATGAAGACTTCATCTCCATCATCTGCAGCCGAAGCCATCCCTGTGGAGGCGGTTACCATGGGAACTGACTGGGATGCCAAGTTGTCGCCACTGTCTGAGGGCAGGGACTCTGTGAAGACCGTCACTGACCGAGACAAAGGGATCATGATGAAGCAATCATAGTTAACACTGATACATGCTGAAGTGTGTGTGAGTGTGTGTCTTACCTGGTGCAGCCACTTGTAAAGGTGTGGTGGGGACACTCCTCCCTCCTCCGTCTTCATCATGAGCAGCCAGAAACAGGGGAGACTCATACATCCCCAGACCTACACACAACCGCAGATAGATGTTAAAAATGAATGAAAAATGCATGTTAATGTTTGAGCTTAGTTCAGGAGTGTGTGTGTGTGTGTGTGTGTGTGTGTGTGTGTGTGTGTCTGTGTGTGTGCGCAGTACCTCCTTGAGAGGCCAGCTGTCCCAGGTCAGAGTGTGAGGCTGATGTCTGAGGCAGCAGGTCCTCCGGAGGTCCAAACCTGAACCTGGTGGACAGACCTGCTACCTGAGGAGAGCTGAGGAAACAGACGGACAGAGACGGGAGGTCACGTGAGTTTACAAACGTTTCTTCTGAGGTTCTGCTTTTTTCAAGACTATCCCAACACTCTCAATCATTTTTTGTTCGGAGTTGTTTTTATGGTTCAAGTTACTTTTAAAAAGAAGATCAAACATCTGCATTCAATCCGTATTAGCCTGATGAAGATCTGGACCTCATTATTTATCCATTTTTGTTTTCTCCCAATATTTGATTTTACTTTTTATCAACAGGGGAACTTGGACGATGAGGACTTTTTATTGTAAAACATGGTCAACAGCGTTTCCTTGCAGTATGGAACACAACTTACATACATGCATCCATGTCCACCGGTGGAATGTAACCAAGTACATTTTCTCAAGTACTGTACTTAGGTACAAATTCAAAGTAATTTACTCTTACTTTTTTCCATTTTACTGTACTTTTTACTCTCACATTTGTCGGACAGCTTTCGTTAATAGTTAGTTTTGAAACTAAAACTAAATATTTGTGATAAACTGAGGGATAAAATGTTCCTTTATGGACTGAGGACATTCTTCTACTTCTTAAGATAAATTAACAAAATAATAAAAAAAAATTAAATAAATATAAAACGAAAATGTCACAGGTTGTAGGCTCATGAAAAGTTGACTTTTCGGAGATACATATTTCTTAAAGGACAGCGATAGTACAAACATGCCACGATCTTATAGAATAGCTGTGATGAGTTGCTGCAGATGAAACCAGCAACAGTATATGAAGCAGCAGTAAAACACAACATACACATTAATTCAGCAATAATATTAATCCAGAAACATCAGATAGAAAAAAAACATTGCCAGGAACATTTTACAGCACAAGTACTTTTTTATAATTTATGTACATTCTGCTGATAATACTAACATACTTTTACTTGTGGAGTATTTTCAGTGTGGATTTAGTACTTTTACTTTGTAAAGGTTCTGAATACTTGTTCCATCACTGTCTATGTTTAACTGTCCTGCATTGTGACATGCAGCCATAAATCGTCACCATGTTTTCAGTCATTACATATCAAGTACATGGCTTTTGCTGTGTGATGTAGCTTGTTTTCACTGAAGCTTAGCAAGCCTGATATTATTTTTTGTAAAAATGTTCATAATTTCTTCTGACATTAGCAGAGGTGCTCTTTATTTGAGGTGAAGCTGCGAGCCTCCAGGAGAGTAACTTATGGGAAACCTTGCATGAAAACACTTTGCCCCCCTTTATCTGACAGTTGGTTTGCTAAGAGGCAACAAAGGTTCGTGGTCCTTTCCATGACGTTGTGGTTATGTGGCATGCACGGCTCCCAAGGGGCTCTTCTATTGCTACTTTTAAAAATCCATGTATATGTGGCTCAACATCAGTTAAAAAATAGAGAAGCCTTGGGAATAGCTAATAAAGTGTGTATATAAAAAAAGATATTTGTGAGGTAAGCCACTAGAACAATCTTCTGATGTTCTCCAACTTTCACACAGAATCAAGCACACTTTACAATGCAATGTTCTGCTGGGAAACCTTGGGTCTTGGTATTCAGGTGGATGTTCTTTGACACATAACACCCATCTAGACACTGCTGCAGAACAAGCACACCCACCCATGGCTACAGCACTACTTGATGGCAGTGGCCCTGATAGCAGGAAAATGCACACACCAAAGGAACTATTCAGAAATGGCTTGAGCAACTTGGAAAAGAGCTCAAGGCGTTGGGACGTGACTGACCAAGTCCGATCCATGGTGTATCCAACTTGCAACCCACAGGACTCTAATCAGCCAAGATGGTTGGTGGGTGTCGAAGTACATCCACCTGAATGCCAGGACCCAAAGTTCTCCAGCAGAACATTGCATTTCAAAGATGGTCAATGATTGGTTTAAATTGTTTGGCTGAATAGTGTATTCTAAGAATTCAATAAACCCAATCACTATCACCAGGTGTGTTTACTTTACATTATAGTCTGTGTTGGTTTGTGTGTGTGTGTGTGTGTGCGCAGATCTTACTGTATAGCCTCAGCAAAGCCATCATTGCGGTGTGGGACTACCAGAGTGGGAGTGCTGGGAACCATTCTGTCATCATCATCAAAGAAATGTTGCTGCAACACACAAACAGTCCATCTCACTACAGACGCAGGTCTACTTCTTCTACACACTACGACCCTTTTAAGAACAAGAATATACAAGTACAGTATATATACATAGGATATGTGTAACATGTACAGTGAATGTAATCCATCTGCTCAACAAACTCTTCCACACACTCCATCTCTTACCATACTGCCTATTCCAGGTGTTAGTTGAGGTCCACGTCCTACTGATGGTCTGCGCAGCTGAGAGGGCTGTCTCTGATTAACACACACACATCAGTGATCACTGTCACAATTTATCCAAGAAATCATTTTCCAGGACATCAATACACTGCCCTTAACATCAAAGGAACTGTCTTTCAAACAGCTTGGCCAGTGTTCCTGATAACTGGGTTCAAATGTGTAGAGAGAATCCTGCTTCTATCATGTCTGAGAGCTGAAGTCAAATGTAGCACAAAGCAATGTCATCTTTTTATTCCATCTGATCAAGCTATGTGATGTCTGAGTGTACATATGTGTACCTGTGAGTGTGGGGGTCCCAGCTCCGGAGCTGGAGGTTGGATGTAGAGCCGTGGTGGGAGCGGGTGTGGGGGTCTGCGTGGGTGAGGCAGGCGGGGTGTGAGGGAGGAGAGGGAGGAGGGGGAGGGTGCAGTGGAGGAGGGGGTTGGGGCGAGGTGTACAGGGTCTCTGGGGTGGTCTGACTCTGATGTGGCGCTGCTGCTGCCTTCACCTGAAAGAGACGAGTGAGTCACATTAGGTGATTTTAACATGAGGACCAATCGACCAATCAGAGAAGACAGTGGATGGGTGCTCACTGCTGTGTGATGGCTCAGAGGGACGCTGAGAGTCTGATGAGGCTTCACCCATGTTCTCCTCAGTGTTGGAGGCTTCTGATGGCTCCTCCTCCCCTCCCTCCTCTTCTGCCTCCCTGCTGTCCTCATTGCTCTCCTCCCCTCCCCCCATCCTACAGTCACCAGCATCGTCCTCATCTTCATCATCCTCCTCTTCCTCCTTATACTGAGGCACAGAGAAAACTGAGTCATTTAATCCAGACAGTAGATGAAAGCTGAGATCATTTTGACATGTTTATGAACAGAACAGCACCTCATCATCTTCCTCTTCTTCCTCCTCTTCTTCCTCTTCACCTTCGTCCTCTTGCTTCTCCTCTGCATCTTTGCTCTCACGGCTGTCGCTGTCTGTCTCGATCACGATGACGTCCCGAACGATAGTGCAGCCCTGAGAGGATATCTGATCAGAGGGGACAGACTGGGACACGCTTTCCTCCTCGATGTCCTCGTCATCTTCAGCTAAGACGGGAAAACACTCCTCTGGAAGCTCCTGCGCCACAAACATGGACCCATCACTGAGGACTGTAAACCACTGCAGGTGGTTTAAAATCCATTATTAATGCTCAAAATCAAACAAATACAGTGGAGAAGATTAACAGCCATCATCCACAAGCTACACTGGACTACAATCGGTCTCTGTCTGGATTTAATTTGATATTTTGTGTATTAGTTTGTATTTAGACCTCCAAGACAATATGTGAGTTTGCATAAACTTATATAAAGTGACATGTTTGATAGAATGCAACATAATAGTAATTTATTTGAACAAAAATGTAACTTGTCATTTGAAAATCTGATGAAAGACTGAACGACCTGAAAGGCTACACACTGGTCAAACCCAAAATTCATAAACAATTATTTTCTCGATCCTCTTTAAAGTTTCCATCACTGGTAACTGACCTGACTGTCATCTGGTGAATCCTGTTGTTCTCCCTCATCCCTCAGCTCTCCTTCAATCTCTTCATCACCTTCCATCTGAAACGCGACAAGTTACACAGCTGTAACAAGTTAACAATAAAGAAACACGCACACACACACACACACACACTACAAAAAATACAAAAACTGAATAAACAAACAGAAGTTGGAAAAAACAAAAAGCAAACTTGGTTCAGAACCTTTTCTGTGCCAAGCTTTTCTGAAGAACATTGTCCTGGTGCTTTTGTTTGAGTCTTGTCTCTGGGTTTTGTGTGTTTGAGTTTACCTCCAGTGCTATTGTTGGTTTGAGTCGTAGCTTTTTATTGGTCGGAGGTGTGTGCGAACTCTCTGGTCTGTTTTCTTCCTCCTCTTCCTCCTCTCTGATTCGCTTTGAGCCTGCTTTTATCACATGCACAGACACAAAGACACAGAATAACACCAGGGTTTCCATCAACACATTTGTTTCATGTGTCTCGAGCTAGTATCTGTCAGGCATCAACATCTGGTTGGAGTTATAGGGAAGTAAAAAAGACTGCACTTGTCTGGGCTGTGCACCTTCGCCATCATAGCCATCAGTGTTCACTCAGACAGGGTCGTCAGTGTTTTCAGGCTAAGCCACAGGCCAATTTATTTTTCAACCATTTAGTTTTTTTAATATCTTTTGTTTCCTTCCTGTTGATGTGTTTAAAGTTCCAGGGTTGGTGTTGGTTTAGGACAAGATCCTGCTCACCTGGTCCAATCAGAGACGAGGATGTAGATGGACGCTCTGCCTCCATACTGGGGCCTGCATCCTGACTGGTTGCCTGCTGCTGGGTGGGCTGAACGAAAGCTGTGGCCTGGCTGCTGGTTGGAGGTATTGATGTGGGTGTGCTCACCAGAGTGGAGCTGGTAGAGTGAACAGAGGCTCCTGCACTCATCAGCACTGAAGATGGAAATATTCTATTACACTCTGACACACATGTTGGATTTAACTGCTTTTACGTTCAGATTTTTTAAAATGTTTTTTAATCTCTTGCTCTCACCCTCTTGGCTGTCAGTCTGTGTGGTCGGCATGACAGTGGCGGTAGGCGTCGGGATGGGGACAGTTGCTGGGGTAACCATAGGCCGGATGCTGGCACGGGGTGTTGCCTTGCTACCAGTGGATGGGCTTGGCTTGTTGCTAGGAGATGGAGTACTTGGGGTTGGCCGGATGTTGGCCGTAGGTGGGTCAGACAGGCTGGAGCTGACGGAAAAATGGTAAAAAGTTCAGTTTTTTTATTGCAAAATGTTTTAATGTGCAACTAGTTTTTGTGTTTCTTCTCTACTACTGTGAAAAAATAGTTGATACTTTTAAAACTCATACCATCTAATCTAATCTGGCTCTGAATACTTAAAAATGTTTGCAAAGCTTGAGCTCTCTGATTACAGTCATTAACTGGAAAATGGACATTTCTATGAAAAGACAAAAAAAAAAAAAAAAAAAAGCCATTTACACCCATTCATAATAGTTTCTGGTATTTGTGCATGTGCATGTATTCATTAGTTACCTTCCTCTGTCTTGGCCAGGACTCTTCAGAGATATCTGTCTCTGGTCTGCAGATCTGGCCTGATCGCCCACCTAAGTACAGACACAGGTTTGTGATATTACAATTAGATCACAGATATTGGATTTAGAGATTAAGTCCAAATATTTTGAAAAAAGGAAGAGAAATATCTCAAGAAAAAAAAAAAAGTCTTAATATTTAGAGAAAAAAGTCTTCATGTTTAGGGAATAAAATAAAAAAAACTATGAAAATGTTTTTCAATGATTTGAGAGAAAAGTCACAACACTTCAATGAAGTGTCTGTCAGGTTGTTCCACTGGGTTGGTCTGAATAAGATATGACTATAACTCCAGAGCAAAGAGGACAAAACATAATGCACACAATTTAAACGATAGGCAGGTTCTGGCTGCCACTCATGTCATTTTCATAAAACCCATTGAGCCTTAATCACTTCCCAACAGTATGACTGTGCTCCTCTCAACAGTCTGCGCTGTGCTCCTGCTGCTTCAAAACTTATATGGTTATTGACTTACACATCATGCAACAGTTTTTTTGGTTCACTCTCTGATAAGACAGGTGGTAACTTCCTTCTTGATATATGACTTTGTGTAAATTTCCAAGTTCCTTCTTGAAACGTTTTGACTCGATTCACAAAGTCTTGTTGTCCCCCTTCCTATTTGTGGCCCTTATTCTTTGTCATATACTTCAAACAACATTTACACATTATATTTTGAGAGAACATTAAAAAAGCTTAATTTCCCTCATTGTTCTGGCACACATACAATTACAGCATGAAACAACTTCTAAAAAATGTGGTCTTATTTGCCAAGATACAGTCAATAAACATTGGGCTCAAAGTGTGGACCTTCATGTCCGCCAAGTCAACGGCAAGCATGACACATGTACCTTAGCTCCACTCTGGTCCTGTGGTTCCTCTCTGGTTTCAGTCTGTGCTTGTGTCTCTCTCAGTTCTCTCAGCTCTCTGTCCAGCCGAAGAAGTCGTCCTTCATACTGAGACTTGAGGGCATTCATTCTCACCTCCATTTCCTCCTTACTCTGTTTCAGTTCTTCTATCTCCTGACTGAGCTGCTCCTTGGCACCTGCAGGTGAAGGTGCAGTTACTCGTACACTGATAGAGTAGCCTCTTTGTTTAGCTGTACTTTGTCAACTTGGTTAGCTTCTGTGTGCCTAAGTGAATGTGGAACTTACTGTTTAGTTGGTTGATTTTGGTCTTGGCTCCCATGAAGACTTTCTTAGTCTTTTCCTCTTTGTCAGCTATCTGCTGTCTGAGCTGTTCCTCTCTGTTCTTGCCCTCAGACAGCTGTAAAAAAAAACAACAGAGGTCCTGTATAAAAGCTGCTTTAAGAGTGGTGAATGACTTTACGAAGACATTGAACTGCACGAAAATGCCACACAGCTCTTTGTATTGACTTCTTCAAGGCTTAAGACTCAGTTGGCCAGGTCACATTGGTTGATAGGCTCCACAGCATTGGCACACTGTTAAGTCATGGAGTACAGCTTGTTGGGTCCTCTTCCTGTCTCCCTGTAATTAAAGGTGTGCCCCAAAGTACTATACTAGAACCATGACTTTTCTCCAGGAATGTAACTAATTGTGACAACATCTCAAACAAAGTCAAGATACATGCATGTGTATCACTGGCTAGGAACAACTTGTTTATAAAAAAATACAGTTGAAATTAAGTTTCCTCTTTAGGAAAAAATCCTGTTTCACCTTCTTTAACCTTTATTGGATTGCATAGATGTTCTCTATACAAAGTGTATTAGATACAGCACACCACTGTTTACACCACATTTTATTACTGGCCTTGGCTTTCTTGTACAACACTGTACTCTGTATGCTACTATCAATTGGCTGTCACCTGTCTGTGCAGACGTTCCCATGGCTTTTATATATAATTGTCTCGTGGAGCCGTTTCCTCCTTACCCCTTTACATGCATGTGTAGAAATCAAAACCAATATGGCCTCTGTTCTCACACTGTTCTACAGATTTTGGTTACCCGAGTTGGGAGAGAGAACAAGCTTAAAATATGCTAGAGCTGATTACTGATGATGAATGATGAAGTCAGCTCAAAAGGATCTGTACTCTTGGTCAATGTGTTTGCTTTAAAACGTCATTTCTATTGTATCTCAGAAAATCACAGCTGTTTATGCATCTCAAATGGAATTAGTGTATAATCTTTTTCAGTGTGTGGTAGTTGTGTAAATCTGTTTATGTGGTTTGTATTTATTGTTGTAACCCTGTTATAATGCAGGGATTCCCTTGAAAAAGATTTTAGATCTCGACTGTCTAAATATAGGAAAATGAAATGAACTAACACCTCATAAGTGTTTCCCAACCATGACAGTGTCAGCTGGTAATGTTTTCAACTTGCAAGTCTGTGTGTCATCGTGGTAGAATGTGGTCTTACAGACACCTACTCTACCAGGAGCTAACACAGAAGCATTATTGAGTATTTTGCCTGTTTTTTTTTTTTGTTTGTTTGTCTATCTGTGGACACGTCAGTGCAACAGCATCACAACCTAAAGTTAACATACTAAACCACAGAAAGCTCTGCTTCCATTTAAAGATAACGTTTATCTGAGTGGGTAAAAGCCAAGTGTATCTTAAAAGATGCAGATAAGTAAGGATGTATGGTTGTAGACAGATACAATAGACAGATACAAATGAATACAACAGTTGGATTAAAAGTATTTCATGACAGCAGGATTTGAAGTACAGTACCTCTTGTCTGAGTTTTGTGATCTCTTCTTGTAGCACCTGGTTAGCATCACCAGCAACGTTAGCATCACTGGCCTGGATGGACTGGGAATTCTGGTTCTGGTTGGCCTGTGTGGCCTCGTGAGCTTCTTTAGCCTGTTTAGCTTCAATCAGCTGCTCCTGCAGATGCTTGATGTCTGCTTCACGTTCACCAATTGTCTGAGGATAGGGCAGACATGTTGTCCAAGTGAGACATTTTGAATATATGAATATAGAGAAAGGATGAAGAATAAAAGGACGGGGGCATACAGAGTCAGGATGAAGAGAACGAGGAATGAGAAAGCAGTACGGATTGTGTTCAATCACTGATTCATGACAATGAAAAAAAAAGTATGTGATCGTATTACAGAATTATATGCAAATATGTAATGTTAAAACTTGAATGGATGAATGTAGGTATTCATTTTGTAAACACATATCAGCATACATCACTGCACAGCACTTGTGCAGTACTGTTTCTAGTTTTTAAGAAAATCTGTGTTACCTTCTGCGTGCTGTCCAGGTTGCCTTGAAGCTCAGCCACCTGTTTGGAGGTAAGCACAGATACAGCATTTCTTATCTTATGTATCCAACTACAACCACAGAGTATTTGAAGACATTGTGCAGTTTCAGAGGTATGTTTGAGAAGTTTTAATAAGACTTCCTTAAAGCTTCCTTGCAGAGTTCTTACTGCTCACTTTTACACTGTCAACAGTCTGTGTGCAGTTTTTGTAAGAGTAAGCATTTTTGCTCAAACATAATTTGAAAATGTTAGATGTGTTTAATTTTTTTTACTTTGATATAAAAACGTATAGCAAGCACACCTGGCTCAGCAATCAATTTTTAGAGAGGGTCATTCTTCACAGATGCAATTAACTAGTCCATGTGAGTAACCTGTACTCTGTCAAAACATTTAAAACCTTATACAATGCCTCCATTCTGTTTGAAGCAACTAAAGATGTTATCTACATGTGAGTATATCCTTAAAGATAGCCAAGTATAAAAAAAACAAAAATCACAGTAAAGAGAAAGAAGGCCCCTCACCTTACTCTCTGCCTGGCTGAGAGCAGTCTTGAGGTTGCTAACTTCCTGGTTGTGGCTTTGCTGAGTGCTTTGGTGCGTCTGCTGTAGTTCTTTCTGACTAGTGAGGTTCTGCTGAAGGGCTTCTTTAGCCTGCTGGAGCTCCCTCTGGATCTGCTGGATCTGGTTCTGACGGGCCTGAGCTTGAGATTGGACTGATTTTAACTGGTTCTGTGCCTTTAGATAGGAAAGGAGGTGGTTAGGTGTTGGATGAATTTTGACATTTATGCAAACTGACTATCAATATTACAAAATAAAATAAAAATATATTAATATACAATATACATGTAACCTGCAAATACATTTGTATCATTTTAAAATATGTCATCTCAAAATGACGGAGGTAGTTATAATTGTTGTCCAGTGTTTCTGTGTTCTTACCTGCAGAGTGTGGGTCTTTGCTTGCTGAAGGTCTTTCTGACTCTGGGTCAGCTGATTCTGATTCTGCTGGAGTTGAGTCTGGGCCTGGGACAACTGGGACTGGACCTATACAAGCAAAGAGGTGACAACTGAGCCGGATTCCTGCCGTTCTAATGCATTCTCCTCACTAAATGATTCAACATGTAGAGCTACAAATGTACTTTTCTCCATCTCTTCTGTACCTTGACAAACCTTCTATTTTGGTGGTATCTAAACCTCTCTAAATATTAACAGTAATTAATAAATGCTCAGGCAACATACAGTTGCATCTGTACTGAATGTGCTACGGTACCTGTGTCAGTTGGTTCTGGTTCTGTGTCAGCTGGTTTTTGACCTCCACAAACTTTTCCTTGGTCTGCTGGTTTTCCTTCTTGGCCTCCTCCAGCCCCTGCTGAGACTTCTGGGCCTGGTTTGGAGAAAAAAGAAAAAACATTCCTGACACTTTCCAACAGTCTGGCTTAAACTTTAAGAGATCAGAGCCATGTATGTGCGTATACAGTATAATTGATGTATTGTAGTTCCTTAATGATGTGTTCCATGTTACACTGTGTGAGAAGAGACTACTACAATCTTGGTATTTATCAATTTTAAGGATGTCAGATTGTGTGATGAGTGTTGAATGGTATCATGATGTAAAGTATATGACTGCAGAGGCTTGTCACCAGCCCACTTCATCCATCTCCATCAAACAATAAACAAGCTTCATCAACTTCTCTTTCATTTTGCCTTCAACATTGATTGGTCTGTTTTGTGGGTTGTAACAGAAGTCATATCATAATTTGGTCCTAAACTTCTGACATGTCGCTGCAGGCTGTTTCTGACCGCCAAAGCCCCAACTGCCTGTTGGTGGGTGCTTCTTACCACAATCAAGGACCACTGTTTCTGATCGATGACCAAAGATTCTCTAACGACTGTCAACTTTTGTCTCATACAGCCCAAAACAGCATAATGTGAAGAGGCCTTTACTGTACGTTGACAAGGCAAAGCAACAAATGCCTCCATCGTTGTGACTACTGATGTGTCTCCTCCTAGTAGTGAGCAGCCACAGACTGTGAACCTGTGTAATAACATGTACTGAATGTAAAGCAGAATATTGAGTTAATACAAGCTTAAATGTCTTCCTGCTCACCTCCTCCTGCTTTTTCTGCACCTCCTCCTTCAGTGTGTTCAGCTCTTCTCTGGCCTTGTTGAGCTCCTCCTGGGCTTTTGTCAGCTCCTGCTGCACCTCCTGGTTAGGAGCCGCCTCACTTCCTGCTTTAGCAGCCGTTTCCTCAACCAGCTAAGACACACAGACACACAACTCAGTGTTTCAATTTTCATTCATACTAAAGTGGTCGTCTCCTGCAGACTTTAATCTGAACTGACTCCAGTCCCACCTTGTCGTGCTGGGCTTTGAGCTCCTCATACTGGGTCTTGTAGCGTCGTCCAATCTTCTTCACCTGGGTGATGGTCTTGTTCTTCTCCAGAATGTCACTGTTTTTGGTTTCCAGGTCTTTCTTCAAAGAATCCCTCTCTGACGTCAGACGGGCCACAGAATCTCTGAGGCCTTGCAGTTGAGACTGAGCCGAGTTACTGATGGCACTGGACCTAATACACATAACCATAATCTCAGTTAGGTTATTTTTAGGGATGATCAATCTGCCACAGAGCATAATCTCTGCTGCACACAGTCAGGATAAACGCTCTGGTCATTTTGATTGTCAGACTACAAAGGTCTGGCACAAAAGAGAAAATATGTATAAAGCTATCATTAACAGTCAGTCTGTGGATTCATTACTCTGAACTGATGCTACATTTTGAATAAGTGCTTTGGTACTTAGGTACTTCAGTGTTTAGGTGTGTGTGTGTGTGTGTGTGTGTGTGTGTGTGTGTGTGTGTGTGTGTGTGTGTGTGTGTGTGGTCTCAGTGGGGTTCTACCTGGCCAGTTCGGTCTTCAGCTTGGCCGTCTCTTCAGCTAGTTGTGCAATGCGCCTCTGCTGAGCTTCTCTCTCATTGGTGATTTTCTGTCTCTCTTCAACGTCGCCGTCTTTCTGTTGGCTAATCAGTTGCTGTAGAGAGATAGTCAGTCAAGTATAAGTGAAACTAACAGTAACTGCAGATATTTGAAAAAAAACAAAAAAAAAACAAAGATGAGCTGTATTAAACATAAGACTGGGACAAAACACTAAATTGTATGAGGTAAACTAATAATGTTCATGTTTGGTTGATAACACTGATTCTGATAGAACATGAAGAAGCTTCAAATTGCAAACGTAGATGCTTCACACACATCTTCAACCAGCACAGAAGATCTCTACAATCAGCACAGTTTCAAGGTGGACACCAAAATTAGTGTCTCCAATTCAGTATCTGACCCGATGTGTAATATGGTCACAATCTCCCTCCTGTTCCTGAGTTACGGTGTTGAATAAGGACCTAGTGTATGAATTCTTGAGTTATGGACAAAAATCTTTGGGTTTTTTTGCTTAGGTCACAGTGACCTTTGACCTTCATCCTTAAGACATTCCCTCAAGGTGTTCCTGAGATATCGCGTTCAAGTGAATGGGACAAACCCAAAAAAATCATGATCACGGCTGTTGTTGGTGCCGAGGAATGAATATTTAAAACAACATAATGTAGCTGGATCAGGAATGATTTACAAAAATAATAAATGCAGGTATAAACACATGTTCCAAAACACAAACGTACACCAGTTACCTGTGTTTTAGCCTTCAAGCGTTTGAGGTCTTCTTCCAGTATCCTCTTATCAGCCTGCAGGGAGCCATTTTTCTCAGACAGCACAGACAAAGAGTGATGTAGTGGGCTGATGTCTGACTGGAGCTTTGAAACCTGACGGAGACAGAGTAAGACACAAGTGGTGTAGATTAGGGTTGAGAATCAAATATGAACTCACAATATGTTATTATTATCATATTCTTCCTGTTATAATGTTAGATGAGAGCAAGGTGGGTCTGTGATACACGATATAACACAAACAACTGAAGAAATACAATTGCTGTCCATCAAACCGTCACCAGTCCGGTCAGCATCTCCATACAGGGGGTGCTGAATCTATTCCAAGTGGTTTTAAAACCCCCCCAAAACAAAACAGTATTGATACTTTGCACCACTGTGTCATTAACAGATCACAAGGGGAAACATTGCAATATGCTTCTCTATCCATTTTGTCCCCCCTTATAGTATAGATAAGCATGGGTATAAAAGAATAACTCTCAGATGCAACTAAAGTTTACTGAAGGACTTCCTCTTGTTAATACAAGGTTCCATTAGAGATGAGTGTTAATGTAAAAACAAGTCTACATCAGTGTTTTGAGGTTCAAACAGGCCCCAACACAATCTCCTATTAGTGCCAGATCCCAAGTGGTGGTGGTGCTTCCTCAAACGTTTTAAAGGCTCACCTAAATTACATGTAATTAAAGTTTGTTTTGCACAAGTTACTCACATAAAGAAAACTAAGTACACGCTCAAAGGCTGTGCTGAAAACATAAAGCAATCTGTTAATATAGATAACGGGTTTGTTCGTTAATGTGTTTTTCAAGTTATTCACGATTCAAGTTACAACCTGTCAAAAGAGCAACTGCTACTGGGAAACATTTATGTTTCCTGATGAAATTTCAGCCGGAGGGGTTTAGGGACCAAATGAAGCTGACAAACATGGACTGAATCTGTGATCACAACATAAGTTAAAATCAAAACCACAGCCAACAATGAAAGGGAGTCACAGCACAAACCATGTCATGCAACACTTGACTCTTACTTTAGCCTGAGCTTGCTGCAGCTCTTGTTCCAGTTTATCTCGGTCCATTTTCAGCATCCTGTTGCTTTCTTGGAGAGCACCGATAGTCTCAATCTTCTTCAGCTGTTCCTCCTGCTGGGCCAGAGTCTTCGATGTAGCCTGAACCACAGGAGGAGGCAAAATAAATAACAGTTGTCTCTCTGGCCACTTTTATTCTTTTTAGCCTCAAGTTGACATTACTAATTTTTTGACAAAGTTGTTCACTACGCTGCTGAAGGCAACGCCCTCATTCTCAGCCTGAAACACATACAGATTCTCTATAGTCCCACAGCAAATCAATCAAACATTAAATCAAATGTCAACTCAAAACTGAGATCATAAATATTCAACTAAAAGAATTAGATATTCAGTCATTTTGTTATTTTTATATATATGCTATCATATACAAACTTAACTTTAGACATAGGGATGCTTCTGATGTTGCTGCTCTCATCATTTACAGCTCACTATATTCCCTGTATTTTGTTATCTATCTCCAGTCTTCCATCACTTCATTTCATACCTGCATCCTCTCCCTCTCAGTGTTCAGAGCTTCCTGGAGCTCCTTCAGTTCTCTGTCCTGGTGTTCCACTCGCTGTTTGTGGCGAAGAGCTTCTTCCTCAGACGCCTCACATCGAGCCACAGCAATCTCTTTCTCACGCCGCACAAACCTACAACACACACACACACGCACATTTCAAACTCAATCCCAACGACTTCAAACTAAGACAGTTTTCTGAAGTCCCAATTACACAGGGATTGCACAATACCACTGCAATGAAGACCCATCTTTACCTTAGTATTTCTAGTATCTGTTCAGTGGTCTTGCCCTCCTCACTGAATGACAAGTCAAGATGCAGCTGCTGATGCTGCTGTTGCACCTGACGACTCTTGGAGGCCATCTCATCCATCTGTTGGTGCAGAAGTGAATTCTGCTTCCCCAGCTCCTCACAGCGACGACTCTTATTGGCCAGATCGTCCTGAAGGACAGTCAAACTGTTACGACTAATCAGAAACACAACAATCGTCTAAAGCAATGTTTCCTCCGGCGGCCCTTTAACACCCTTTAAAATCTTTTAAAGGCAAATTGGTTACATTTCACATGACTTTCATTCAGTAGAAGTCATTTTCTGGATAATTTATGAAAATCTATAAAAGCGTTGGAAAAGGACCTACAGTTGCCTTGTTTCTTCCCTCTCAAGTTAGAGGTCCTACCTTCAGCTGTTTCTCAAATGAATTCAAGGCTGCAGTCTTCTCCTGCAGGAGGGAGGAGGTCTTGTTCAGTTGCTCCTCAAACTCCCTCTTCTTTGATGCTTCCATCTGG
Organism: Pagrus pagrus; assembly: GCF_965226575.1. Lineage (NCBI taxonomy): Eukaryota > Metazoa > Chordata > Actinopteri > Spariformes > Sparidae > Pagrus > Pagrus pagrus. The sequence goes on along the minus strand of NC_140196.1, from coordinate 26,922,058 downwards.
AATCTTTTCTTCAGCTCCTGAAGGGCCTCCACATCAGCAGCATGAAGCATTAGCTCGCGCTCATACTTAGCCTGCGCCTCTCCAGCTAGCTTTGTCTGAGAAGATGACAACAGCAAGTTGTTGAGCCCACACCAGTTAAAACTGCTTTCACATTCATCAAGTCTGATGTTCTGAGTGTGTTAATGAACCTGCAGCAGGCTGTCCTGTATGGCCTTCTGCTCCAGTGTAACGGCAGCAGCAGCTCTCTCCAGCGCATCCTGCTGCTCTGTCTGGCTGGCCTTCAGATTGCGCTGCAGCTCTAACACCTGAACAAGACAGCAGGGAAAAGAACTTTAGACAATCCGAGGTCTACATTATTTAGCTGAGTGTGAAAATGCACCCCTGTTCAAGTGTAACTGATATTGCGAGTCAGGGCTGTCTGAGATTAGACGTCATATAAAATCAATGTCTAATTTATTAGGTGATTTATTTGAAAAGTAGGTTATTTAAAACAGTATTTATGTAACAATTTGACACAATTTAACCAAAGGGACCCCAATAAAAGAAAGAATGTGACGACAACATTTTCTCTAATGGTCACTTGTTTAAAAGTGTGCAACTGGCTTACTTGTTTTTCCACAGCATCGACAGCCTTTCTCTTCTGTTCTTGCTCCTGCTGCTTCATTTTCTCCACCTCCAAAATTCTCTTCTCCAGCTGCTTCTGCACCTCTTCCGACTCCTTCAGCCGCATCTCCAGAGGGGAGCGAGACTAAAAGCAAGGAGGAGGGTCACGTGTGTGGACAGGTGTGTATGAGAAGTATGGAGAGTAGTGTGTATGAAAAAAAAACAAGAAAATAGGCTGATGAAAAACAATAACCCAAGGTGCTGTACCTCCTTTTCTTTCTTCAGACTGTCTTCCAGAGTCAGTACCACAGCCCTGTACTGCTCCACACTAGCATTAGCATTCTTTAGCTGCTCTGCTAGTTCGCTTTTTTGTTCCTCTGCAGTACGCAGATGACCTTTCACCTCGATAAGCTCCTGCTCTGATTGGCTAGGCTGCTGTGAGGCTGCTGGCACTGGAGAGCGTACTGATGCTAGACAGAGACAAGGGAATCAGTCACAACTTTTTCTATTGCTCAACACCATTCAGAAGCTCCATTAGTTGTCCACATACTACAGATATAGACTTGGCCCTTCACTACTTAGTACTTTTTACCTCTGAGTGGTGCTCTCAGTCCTGCAGTTCTGGTAGCTGGGGTGGGTGTGTTGCTCGAGGTGGTGACGGCCTCTGAGGATGAAGCAGAAGCCAGCTGGGCTCTGAGTGCTGCCACCTGCTGCTCAGAGCTACGCAACAACTCCCTGGTCTTCTGCTGCAAGGTGTTCTGGGTCTCCAGCTGTTTCTTAGCTTCTAATAACTGAGCCTGGTGAAGAGTCAGAGGTGACAGATGGACAAGACAATATTTCAGGCTGTGTCCAACAACAATTACTTTGAGTGTTTTTAAATATGCATTAAGCTGTACATACATCCATGGTGCGCCCGAGACTGTGTCTCTGTGCTACTTCCAGGTCCAGCCTGGTCTTCATTGAAGCCAGTTCTGCCTCCAGATGCTCGATCTTGTTGTTCAGTCGCTGGCGAGTGTCTGTCTCTGTACGCTCCATAGTCAACTACATCAATGTGAGAGGAGAGTAGGAGAAATCATGAGGAAAAATAATGAATGAAGGTTTATCCGATTGCTGGTAACTTGTAACAGTATAGATCATCAAATCCTGAATCACAGTGGCTGCAATAAGATGACACAGGAAGTCCATTTCACTTGCTAGTGGTAAATCTAAGAAATCATATTTCTTTAAGACTGACCAATATCATTTATGTAGGTTTCGGTGTGAATGAAAAATAGAAACTTCATAATTTCATTTTCATTTTACTTCAATGTTATTGCATCACAGCAGCACTCTTGCTTCCTGATGACCATGCTGAATAACAGAACACATTTGCTTATTCTATAATACGAGTAAAAAAAACAAGATGAGATGTTTCAGTTGTTGATCATAGAATAAAACATTGTTGTGTGATGTGGTACCTGTATAGTCTTGAGGTTGGTGAGCAGCAGGTTCTGGTTCCGTTGCTCAGCCAGCATGGCTTCCTTATCTCGATTCAGTCGACTCTCTGCTTGTCTTAACATGTCTCTCTCTTTAGTCAAGTTCTCTACACGTACCTACAGACACACAGGAAAGTTAAGGAATTAGCTTATAATTGAAAAATATACAGAAAGGAAAGTGGGGCAGAATTTATAAGAAGTCAAACATTTTGGTTTTTGGTAGTTCAGGCATTCACAAAGTGACAATCATTTCGCCTCAATCAGTCAGAGTTAAGAATTGGAAAAACAGAATGGAACAAAGGCTCCATTATTGCAAAATGTAAACACCACACTAAATATGTGAGCTCCTTTTACAGTTTTAAAATAGTTTATCCTCAGTTGTAAAAAGGCTCAAATGAGCACTGAAACAGTGCTGACTGGTTCAGGCTGTCATGGGATCATCTGCTAGAACTGCACAGCTCTCTAAACCTGGTGTTTAACAAGTGGGTACTCTCGTATGAAAGAAACAGCTAACCTGTGGTGAAAATTCAACTATTATTTTCATTATTCGATAACCTGCTGAATATTTTCACAATTAATCATTCAATCGTAAAGTCTATAAAATGTCACAAAAAAGGTAAAAAATGTTCATCACAATTTCTCAGAGCTCCAAACTGGAGTGCCATAAGAAAGACTTTAGGTTACAAAGGTAACATGAGTGAGGTATCTCACTATGGGGTACGCTGCTCTGCATAGTCCTCAGAAGCCCAATATCATTACGCCAGCCACATTGGCTGGCAGTCGTGATGACTGCATCAAGAGGAGGGACATCCTCTCCTTTTAAAAGAGGGTGATGCGTGGTTAGCTCAATCTGTGGACAGTTAAGCAAACAGTCCCGTTGGCAGTCCTGTCGGGAGATTTTGCTTCCCCAGTGAAGCAGAAGAGGTTTTTGAATAAGCTGATGACGATGCATCAACCTCTTTTATAGGGAGAGGATGTCCACCTCTTGATGCTGTCGTCACGATTGCCAGCCAATGTGGACTAAATCTGTTTTGATTTTGTTTCAATATTTGGAGATAAAGAACGGCACCGTTCTTCAGATTTCACCTGTTTGATCCAACTTTTCAGCAATGTGAAACTCTCACAGTGCAGTTGATATCTATCCATCATCATCAGTTTCAAGATAACAAAAGCTTCTTTTCTTTCTCACCTCTTCCAGTGCCAGTTTTTCGCTAGTCTGTCGCAGGTCCTGGCTCATTGTATGGATGATGTGCTCGTGTCTTTGGGCTGTTGCAGCCATTTTTTGGCTCCTGTCCTGTAGGGCAGAGATCTCTCTGCGGTAGGCTGATACAGTCTCCTGGAGCATCTCGTACCTGACATACACAGAGACACAGCAAACAGTGCGCACGCACACACACACAATAAAAATGATGTTCAAGAACTGTACTTTGAAGCAGATGCAGCAGCAACACTGGACCTAACAAACCTCTTGTTGCTGAACTCTAGTTGTGAGGTGACCTTGGCATGGCTGGAGCGGAGTTCTGTCAGCTGCTTCTGCAGCTTGTCGTTTGTTTCATTCAACATCCTGTCGTTCTCTGCCTTCTCCTTCTTATACAGGGTGAAGGCATCATTCAGCTTGAAATACAAACACAAACACACACGCACACGCACACACACACACACAGAACACTTATTGAATTAAAGATTTCCCCCAACTTCACATAAAGATGAAGAGAGATGCTGATTTACGTACAGGCGTGTGCAGATGTTTGTGTGTACCTGTTTTAAGGCAGCTTTAGCCTGAGCAGTCTGTGCCGACTCAGCAGCAGCAGCTCTTTGAGGAGTAGAGCGAGTAGCTGGGACTGAGGGCCTGACAGGTGCGGGCTGGGATGAAGAATCTGGACCTGCAGACACACATGAAACTTTCATCTCGTTCTGTGAACAGCATTTCACCGACTGTTCCAATCTAATCCATCAGAAAGGCCCATACACAGTTTGTTAGTATTCTGGTGTCACCTTGAGGAGGCAGGCTGAAGCCGGTACTCTGCGTCAGCAGGGCCTTGTACATGTCTCTCTGTCTGGCGCTGGAATCAGCCAGCTGTTTCTGCTGGCTCCTCTGCTCTCTCAGCTGCTCCGCCTCCTTCTGAAGCTTATTCACACTGGCCTCCAGCTCCGACACACTGAAGGAAACAGAGAGGGAGATAATGTTGACAATACATTTCAGATATCTTCAGTTTACTGACGCTCTTTTTGAGCATTGGACACAAACATTTAAGGAAATATGTTTGTAATAGGGCTGGGAGATAACTTAAATCTATATCAAGTACTACTAATCATCAGATTTACATCATAAACCAATGTCATCACTTTTTTTGAACGTCAGTACTTCCTTTGTTCATGTTGGCTCACTTGTAATATCATGTACCTGTTATTTACAATATAGTTGGTTGAACATGTTAGTGGTTACTGTAGCTACTGTCAAGGGCTGGGTTTTAAAAAAGAAATCGATTTTACAATTCAAACTGATCTTTATTTAAAAAGATATGTTGTATATACATATTTTAATGATTCAATATTAATTCATGAAATAATAATACTACTAATAATAATAATATTAAGACTGATATAGGCTTTGCCTTTTCCTGTAGATATGTTCTGAAACACCCGCCGTAGCGTTGTCATGATACTGGAATTTCTAAACTCAATACACTACCTGGAAAAATTCAGATATTCGATACTATGTTAGATAGCACAGGGAAAAAACAACAGCATTTAAGGTAAATTAAATGGGAATATCTGACACTGCTGCGGTGTGCGACTGTGTGTCGACTTGCTGTCTGAGAGAAGAGACAGCAACAAAGCACAGCTGACATCAGCATAAATACTGTGGGAATTGAGCATTAAAACCGTTTCAAATATTCAGTATTGATATTTATCGATATTTCAATATTTTTGACAACACTAATGGAAAGTGTACGGGTAAGTCTTGGAAGGCTATCTGCCATACTGATGGGTAAATGTTTATACAACATAGTTAGGCAATATAAAACCAAAAACCATTGGAACCATTAAATTTTAACCACAAACCTCAGAAACCATTTAATAAAATTAATAATGTACATTTTGGTTTTTTTTCTATAATTAACCAGGTTACAGGGCTGTATTATATACAGCATTAGTTCTCTCAGAACCTATGCAATATCCAAGTACAATTAGTATTGTAACTGAAATATGCTTAATTGAACAGATACTGAATTGAATCAAGTCGAAATGGGACCTTGTGAATTAAAATTGAATCAATTCAGGAAACCAGTGGCGATACCCACATTTATGGAAAACCCTTACATTAGTTGGGTCAGTTACAGATTCATTATTTGATTTATTGTATTGGATGTGTGTCAAATAGAGCTGTGTCTGTCTCTAGCAGAATCAGAACTTGTATCAGCATGTACATGGTGACCAGTTAAAGCACTTGTTACCGTGCTGATGTGACTTGGCTCTTCTGTCTGTCCTTCTCCTCCTCCAGTTCCCTCAGCCTTCCCATCAGGCTTTGGTTCTGCCTCTGCAGCTCCTCCACACTGCGGAAGGAAAGCTGCCGTGAACCGATGACCTCAGAGGTGCTGGAGATGTTGGTGGAGCTGCCGTCGCCCTTGGTGACCCGATTACCTCTGGCTTCCTCCAGCTCCACCAGAAGAGTACAGACCTGGATGAACGAGACCAGTCCAAAGGAATCTGTTATAATATTCAGTATTTTGATTATTGTCATATTGTTGTATCATTTCATCAATCCACTGTTCACACTTTTGTTAAATAATTGTAGGAGATAAAGTGAAAGAATTGCACAAAACAATTCAATCAAAATAAAGTCAAAAATCTGTTGTGTTGTGTTGCAGTTTCTTCTCCTACTGACCTGCTGCACTCTTGTATGTTTGTATAATCACACTGACAGAATTATGGAGAGACACTACAGGTGAATGGGGTAAACATTTTAATGAATAGATATCACCATTAATCATCCCCAGGTGATTCATTTAAAATGCAGTACTTTGCATACATTTCAATAACAAAAATCTGAACATTGGATGGAGCTAGGTTTAAAATTCTTGTTTCATTTTGTTAAAATCCATTTTCTCCATGTTTTTAGGAATAAAATGTTTTATAAATCAGGCTACAAATAATATATGAACTGAGAATAAAGACAGAACTAAAACTGGAAAGTTGTGTGAATGGAGGGCCACTGAAATGGAGATTTCTGGTTCAGTCTGAAAAAACACATTTTTAGATATGTACTGTCAAATTCCATACATTTTTAGAACAAAAATTATTAATTTAACTAATACATTTCATTAACACTTAACTATTATTATTTTTTTATTGCAAGTTTCCTGATATTTTATGTTTGAATATGCAAAATTATTCTTACCTAATTAAATATACACTTATTAGCATTAACGTCCAGAACAGAAGTCTGAACTAAAATAAACACCTAGATGTGTATTTTCCTACTAATCTGAAAGAAGACATGTTACAGAGGCAAAATAGCACAAAATCAAACTTATCCAAGAACTGAGCGCACATTTTTACTATCATCTCTCCTCCTGAATGAATTATACTTACAGGGTTCATTGCACACATCAACTGTATTTGTGAGGTCTGAGGTGTATTTCTTTCTATTATTTTTGTAGTCACATGACCTGTCAGGTAATCCCTCTGTGCAGGTATTTATAAAATAAAAGATTGAAAACACTTTACTGTCTAACTTTCGTGCCTCTGCACTTATTTCATGTTGGAAGAAGGACTTGCACCCGGAAACTTCACATGGAGGTAAATAAGTGTTCATGGGAGTATTCTCAAGTGCGCAGATTCTATTTTTGTATCTTTCAGATCGAAGCATGATAGCCCAAAATCTCAAATTGACCAGTGCTTGAAAAAGAAATTACATTTTCATCTGTAGCGTCTGCTCTAATTAAAATCAAAACCAATGAATCTAACTGCACTATTTGAAAGTGTGTATAGCTCCCTTTGTCTGTATGTGTGTGTACCTGTGCAGATGTATCCTCCAGCTGTCTCTCTGCCCTCAGCTTCTCTCTCTCCATGCTTTCACAGCCCTGCTTGACCTCTTCTTTCTCTTTCTGCAAACTGTAGATCTCCTAATGAAAACAAGTAAACAGAATACATTGTTATCTAGAGTCTTTACATGATAATACTACAGAATGTTCACAGACACAGAAGGAACATGAAGTTATCCCAGACCGTTCGAGCTTGCTCCAGCTTGTTGCACAGGGAGGCCATGGATCTCTGCATGCTCTCATACTCTTCTCTCTGACGCTTGAGGACAGGAGCCTTGGACTCAACCTCCTGGACGATCTCATCCAGCACCCTGCTCACCCTCCTGGTCTCCTGCTTCTCGAGCTGAAGATGCGTCTGACACTCTGCATATGCATTATACAGCTAAACACAGGGACAGAGGAGGAAAAATCAATACTTGCTACAACAAATACACAACATCATAGTATTTGTCAGTTAGAGTAGTTGTTCAGCCTCCTTCATTATAAAAGACATATACAGGGGGCAGAATGTCAAATACTACATATCAGCTTATAATACTGTGGGTTTCTGTGTTTTACCCCCAAAAGCAGAAAATTGCATATACCTTATATCATCTCTCACCATTTTTAGTGGCCTGTTCAGTGATGGATTACTAATCTCCATGAAATGGTTCTCTTTTTGGCTGGACTGCAACAGCTGGGGCCAGCCCAACAAACACTTGGGTGCGTGCTTACATGGGTGAGTGAGTGACAAAGTTACATGATTGGTCAAGGCAGCCAAGTAGCATTTGCTCACTGGCTGTTGGCCTTTTAAGATTATTCCATGCACGCACTTATTATGTCACCAGCGTGCATTTTGTTTTCTTCTGGGTTTTGGACAAGGACTCTTAGGGAGAAGGAAGCAATGTAGTTTTTTTTTAGCGGGCAGGGTGAAGGATGGCTCGTTGGTAGAGTTTCTGCATTACTTTTGGTGTCCAACTCAGGAACTCACGTAGTTGTGCTGTCCAAAGTTGAGATTAGATTTTCACCCCTGCAGGCTTGAATTTTCCGATGAGTTGAAAAGACTGACTCATCACACCTCGCATGTACTTTATGGTGCACTTTGTGAACGTACAAAAAATGATTGCACGTGTGACAACTCCGCTGCTACTCCTTCATCCTTGGGGAAACACTCTGCTATGTAGAACTTAATTTAACCCAATGGTGGTGAGCAGGGTCAACAGTGACACACAAGACAAAACACAACTTAATACTATCGGTTAAATTAAATGACTACTAAATGAAAGAACTATAATTATATAGTTAGAATAATATATGACACAAAAAACTAAATAGTCCAAGGATGTGGTATAAATAAGACAACAGTCCTGCTGATAGGAGTTGAACCATGTCACCCAGCTCTTGTGTGTTCCATCAAACTCACATCAAAGAACTTCATGCCAGGCTTGACGATGGCAGCGATGGCAGCTGCTGATGGACACATGGAGTCCAACTGCTCCTCAGTCAGAGAGGGTGCGCCTGGAGCAGAACACACACACGGGAATAAAGGTGGTCAGGTTTGTACTTGCACACACACAACTATGTATAACTGTTTGATATAAAATATATTCTGTGTGTTCTTACAGCAGTGTTTGCCAGCAGCCTTCATCGTGGCATTTTCCAGCTCTTTCTCCATTTTCTTGGTCTTCTCTCTCAGCTCTGCCTCGAGCTGAGTCTTTAGCTCCTCTCCCTCTGACACCCTCTTTTCTAGAGCCTTATTGGCTGCAAAGACACAATGAGCAGTCACCCCTTCAGTTTCATGACATGGATTTACATTTTGCATGTGTACAACACTTTTCTAGATGCCTGTAACTGTAAAACTGTAGTTATACCTTCCCCAGTTTCTTTAACCAGCCTACTGAGCTCTTCCACTGCTCTGCTCAGTTCTTGGTTCCTTGACTCCATGTCTGTTGCTGCCCCCTACAGGGAGAACAAAGGGATCACTTCTGGACTGCTTACAGGAAATAACATGACTACAATGTGGAGATAAAGCCTAGGATAATTCATTTTTTAACATTTAGAAAGTATTCTGTATCTACATGTAGTGATTCTCACCTTGTAGAGTGAAGAGAGCTTGACATGAGCGTTGAGCTCATTGCGGTATTTCTCCTCCATGGCACTCTGCTCGTCTTTAGCCTGGAGAGACATGCACACCATATATACTATGAATAACACTACAGATGTAGTTATACCTGCATGACTTTTAAGGTTACATGGCCTGACTGACTGATCACAATGAACTTAATTATATGCTAGTCTTGATTAAAAAAAATTAACTGAAAGCTAAAAGCACAAAGTTGATATATACAGTGCTGTGCAAAAGTTTTAAGCAGGCGTGAATAAATGCTGTAAACTAAGAATGCTTAAAACATGGAAATGTTAATAGTTTATTTTCATCAATTAACAAAATGCCTACATGTGAAATTGTTAATCATTAGTATAGTTTAGTATAATTGGTTGATCATACACCTGACTATAATCCTACAAAATCCCTGACTTTGTGAAAGTGTACCTTTAAGAATTGATGTTGGTTTGAAGGCAAAGGGTCGTAACACCAAATATTGATTTGATTTAGATTTTTCTTTTGTTCGCTCACTTTGCAACACAGTAAATTGATACACACCTGCCTACAACTTTTGCACAGTACTGTATATACATATATATCAGCCTAGAATTTCTGGACAGACAAGGTTTATGTTTTAGACATATCTATATATCTGACCTGCTTCAGTTTGTTGTTGAGGTCTGTGGCTCTTTTAGTCTGACTTTCAGTGGTTTCCTTCAGAGAGGTGAGCTGATTCTCCAGCCTGGTCACCTGTTGATGAGACAAGTCATATGAAAAGAGGTTAGATTTCCGGACGTGTGCTACATAATTTACTCTAACAAATAACAGTTCTCTCTGTTTTAGTGGGCAGTTTTAGGGTCATGGTCCTGTGACGTCCCAATATGTTTTTTTTGTAAAGGTCAGCTGCACTGACTCAACAGACACAAAAGGTTCTACCAAACAGACTATTTATGTGGAGGAGACCACCACAGATACTGGCATAATTATAACAGTCAACAGGAATACCATTGGCAGATTTGTGTATTTATCTCACAATTAGCTCAGCGTATACTCTCTGTATGTTTCGCCTCTGTGTTACCTGCTCTTTGCTGTTCCTCAGACTGCCCTGTAGCTCCAGGATCTCTTTGCCTTTCTCTCTGTTGGTCTTCAACAGTTCTTCAGTTTTGGTCTTCAGCTCTGCTGTTACCCACTCTATTTTCTTCTCGAGTAACTCTTTTTCCTGCTCCATGCGCTTCTCCCGGTGCTACAACATACAAACAGAGGACATGTTACAAATGTGACACATGTGGTTGGCACTTGTTCTAAAATAAAAGTAATTATCTGCTTCCAATAAAAAAAAATTTAAAATACAGTGCCAGGCACACCAAAAGGAATTAACCATAAAATATTAGAGGAAGTGATATCAGCCAAAAAGATTGTTACGACTGGTGGAAATCTGCTTCGGACTTTGTGTTTCAAGAGAGTTTGTGAGGTTTTTAACTTTTTCTTTTCTTTGAGGCACCCCAGTGATTGTTGGACAAATTGCAGCTAAATAGAATCTAGAGCTGCAACTAACGATTATTTTTTTATCGATTTATCTATCGATTATTCTATTTTGTCATTAATATTTCAATATCTTATTCAATCATCAACAAACAAATATGACAACGTATGCACTGCAGGGCATTATTCCCCAACAAAAAATAACCCAGTCTTAACTGGTAATCTGTGTAATCCTGGGACAAAAAGTAATGTGTCTGTGTATTCACTCAGTCTGACATTATGCCCCAGTTTAAAACACATCTGTGGATGCAGACAATCACTGTAGGACCGGAATGTTTAAGCTACTGTGGCAGAGGCGTGACTGGAGATCATATACAGAGCAGAACGGGTCAGTAGCAGGGCATGTTATTTAGCATGGAGAAATACTACAGAGGGAGCACAAAATTTCTCTGTGTAGTGTTAAGTTTCACTTCGGTTTGGTATTTTCCCCCAGTTTAAAACACAGTAATGATCTGCCTCATCAGCCCCCCCCCCCGGATGCTTCCGCTTCAAGTGCTCGAGCATGGCGGTAGTACTGCTGACATCCTCCTCACTGACACACGTTACGTAAAAGGGACGTATTTACGTAATCGATTACGTCGACGCATCACAGCAGCCCCAATAAAATCCCACATAAGCCTCAACACTGAGCTGCAGTGGTTCCCATGATAATCTGTTGTGTACCTGTACAGAAGCTTCAGTTGACTGTACGTCATCCAATTTCAACTGCAGCTCCATCTTGACTTTGCTGGTCTCCGTCAGCTTCTCATTCAGACGCTTCACATCCTCTGCAAACACATGGACACACAAAATTCACACAAATAAACCAGACAAATTTATACTGTGGTATGCTGTTTGTAGTCCTACACTGGGCTGTAGAAATTAAATGACCTTGACATGAAAACAGAAGACTCTCTGTAAGCACTGTAACCATATGCCTAAAGAGAATAAACGTGTGTTTATGAAAACATAACACAGTATCAACATACAATGTAACCAGATTCTGGGCTGTTTCTGTGCTTGTGTGTGAACCTGATATCTTACCACTAAGGCTTTCCACTTCCTGCGTTCTCTTCTCCAGCAGCCTCGCCAGCTCCCTCTTCTCTGCCTCGATCTCATACTTGGCCTTGGTTTGCTGTCACCACACACAAAAACGAGGGTTACAGATGTAACCTCGGGTCAGCGACACTGCCAGAGGCAGAGCTTATCACTGGATATATTCCATCTCACGCACGAGATCAAGTATTTATATCAAGTCACGTGTGACCTTTGATAACCCACGACCAGGTATAACTAACAGTATCATCCTCGCGATCAGTCCGACAATCTTTTCACGGCTCTCAAGATTCAGAACGACTGAGAACGCTGGCAGTCATTCATAGAACTATATCCGTAACTTTTGCTCTACTTCACCCTTCCTGCTTATGGCTGGATGTCTTGTGACAACAGAGTCCCGAAGAATCCCCAGTGCCTACCTCATAAGGAAGAAGTGGAGAAGCTTGGCTTAAGAACCACACCCAGTGGATGGGAGGGTGGGGGTGGCCACATATACCTGATCAGGGGTCATGCGAGGTCACACATGACTTTGTCGACATAAATACTCAACCTGCACCTCAGTGAGAAAGGGTAAAATAGAACCCCGCGTCATAACAACAAAAACAGCAACGATAATAATATTTGAAAGAAGAGAAAGAAGAAGAAATAGGAAGAGGAAAAGAAGAACAAGAACAAGAGTTTGTAGAAAATCAAGTTTGGTTGTTTGACCTAATTGGTAACAGTCCTCTAAAGTCAATTGTATGAGTTACATATATACATCCACAGGTCTGTTCAAATGGAATAACAAAATCATATTAGCTCCGATATGACTGACAATTAAACCTCTATGTCAACAAAATCTTCTGAGCTGAAAAACTTTAAACAGGTGATTTTATTAAAAAATGTGTATATGAAATTCACTCTTTGAAAAAGAAGAAAGAAATGACAGAAGAGAGCTGATCCTCATGAGGTGCTTGGATAGGTTTACCTGTTGTGGTGGTTTGTCTTCAGAGGTCTCTCCCTCTATTCCCTTCAGAGTGCTCAGCTCTTCATCTGCACAGAGAGAAGCATTGACACAGTTCACACTCAGGACCAGAAGGGAGACTGGTTCAAGTTTTAAAACTTAATGTTTCGCCAAAGCTTACATAACTATCTCTGCATTGTTTAAAGGTAACAGCACACTGGATTAAAAATAAAATGACAATGAAATGATTATGAGGTTAAACACTGACTGCAGACAATAAACTACATATAAATACAGTACAGTACCACATAATTAAATACATTATTAAATTAATTATCTGTTTTGATTTTAGGGCTTAACTGAACTGTAAGAATAAACTAGTTTCAAAATCATATCAAATACAAATACTGTACTTGGATAAGAGTGCCAGTAGCAAATACAGTCGTAGCAGACGGCCTATAATTAAATCATTATTGGACCAAACTTCATAAATGTTTTTGCGACAAAGTACTTTGTGTTCCACTTGTTCCATCACAGAAACATGAGTTGTAGAAATCATTGGAACTGTAGACTGCCATGATATACATGCTCTTTACGGTATGCAAACTTTTGGCCACGACTGTATATGCCGTTTGTTCCATACTAATAACATTTAATAATTTAAGCTGGCATTCAGCCTTAATCTGCTGCTCTTTTCATCCAAATCATTGTGTGACCTCTGTAGGAACCATGTCCTCTGACTATTGTAACACAATGTGTTCTTGCATAAAGGCTTTTTGTCATCGATCTTCCTGAAACCTGAAAACAGGACACTGGGGTACTGTACATATCTTAAACCAAATGGGCCTCATCATTTGAAATCAATACTATTAACAACTATACCATCAGTCAACACATGGAAGCTGTAACTCTAATCTGTAAAACTAGCAGATGGAGCAAACACTGAACTACCAGCCTTGTTCTATGTTAACCTAACATGCAGCACTTGTCTCTGGATTGTAAATAACCCGAATGACTGTATCCAAGACTAACGGACTGCATTAGAATTTCCATAAGAAGAATTAACAAAACATTTACATTTTCAGAAGACTGCATACCTATTTGTGCCATGTGGCCATTCTACAGCCAAAAGCATAGTGTATGAATTGACGTTAAAAAAAAAAATAAGAATTATGTTTATCTAAGTTGAGTCTAACAAATGGCGACTGATTACTTGTAAGCATTGATTCCCCAATAACCAAAGCTAAGACAGTGTGTTGTAACAGTAGTGGTGCGTGAAGGCTCACTCAGTTTTTTATTCTCCTCCTTGAGTGTCTGCAGGTCTCTGGTGGCAGACAGGATCTGTTCCTGACTCTCCGCCAGTCGCTTGTCAATGTCAAAGTACTGCTGTTCTGTAGGGGCAGAGACATGCAACAGAAATACATGAGTACACACATCATACGACTAATAACGACTACAACAAACAGACAAATGTAGTTTTATGCTATATTTCACTGCTGTCTGGTGCAAGGCGACAGTTGGAAAGAGCATCACCTGTAGCTGATCAGCTTTATTTTGTGCAACTGGTGTGCACACTTACCACAGATTGTTAGTTAATAAGCTACATATCCAACTCTAATCATATATATACACAGGTAGCTCCAGATTAACATTAATGATCATCATATTGTATCTCGACATTCTCAGTGGAACACTGGTGCAATCTAATAGTGCTGAATGAATTCATGGGAAACCAGAATTGATCCAAAAGTCATGATTGTGAATTCAGGGCTGCTGAATTCAGGGCTGCTTCTCAGCAACATGGTGAAAAAACGCCATGCTAATCTTCACTATAATGTATAGTAATGTACTGCTTCCTCAGTTAACAGCAAATATATACACGACAGACATTTGACAGATATTCTGGACGTGTTCTTCAATCGGCATTCATTTCCCATACAGTAATTAAATCCAATATCAAGCTGAAGAACAGTTGGCATTGCTAATTCTCTTCCGCCAAAGTTAGCCTTAACATGACAGGGTAGCTAACCTGTTAGCAGGCTATTGGATCACACACGACATTAATTTTTTGGCTGAATTTCCCAGTAGACAGTTTATTTGTATGCTGGAGTGTGATATGAGGTTTTTGTCACAGTTTATAAGAAACTCTGCTGTCTAATCTCTACACGGTTGTAGCTTCTTACCGCTGTCTGCTTTGAACCGCTCATGCTGTGTCTTGAGCGCCTCGTTAGCATTTTGCAGCTCCGTTACAAACTTCTCGAGCTTGTTCTGGACGCCTTTCGGGAGTTTGTTCAGCTCCGTCCGCTCCAGGACCTGCAGCAGGACGGCCGCCATTTCCGCCGATCCCCCCTGGAAAAATTACAGTAAATGGACCCCAAACTCTGGCAAAATAGTTTTGTACTATATGCCGTGCGTAGACCCTCTGATAACTTGTTAAGACACTGTCAAGCTACACTCATACAAAGGCAGGATATCCACTCCGAACTTTCAAAATAAAGCGCCCATTGACAACCTAGTTAGACCAGGCAGTAAAGTGGAAACAAGTGGGATGGATTTGCTTTGACTAAACTAAACTAAATTGCTGCTTCTGTTATAAAGACATAACTCTGTGTGATTGGAAACCTTAACTTGTCCCAAATTAACCACCGGTTTTAGTGGTTACTGAAGGTTTAACTTGAAGAGAAGTTGACAATGTTCCGTTCGCTGCTTGTCTTTTGTTGTGAAGCTTGACCATCAGACCTCCCGTAACCCCGCTACGACAGAGACGTGCGACGGAAATACATCACTGAACTAAGCGTCGCTGTAAAATGAGTTTTTTGCTCTGCTGACGAACCACTGCCAGCTGTCAACATTTTTTGCTTCACATTTTACCCACTGTCTTGCTTCAGTCAGGTATTGTCCTTTACGATATGTAGTTAGGTTCTTAAAGTTCAAGTGGTTGGAACCATTTTCCGTTAAATTAGAAAAACAAAGCTAAAGCTAGCTGAAGTTATAGTGGCAGACAGCCCCCAACCATACAATTCAACGTTGAGCTTAAGTTTACATGCTTTAACTAGCAACTTGTTGCTTGTAATTCAGCCAGCAACTGCATTTTTCTAGATAACGCTAAACGTGAAGTCTTTGTTAAGTCTTTACTTACTTTGCTAAAACGTTCACATTGCTGACAGGGATAAGAGAACCTGTGACTATGTTGTCTCTGTATGTGGTACCACCTTTTCATCTCTTTCACACTCTCCTCAGGCAGCATGGGTCGTGGCTATATAGTAGAAGATGCTGTGGAGGGATATCTGTCTACACTATGTGAACAACAACCAGGTCCAGTCACAGGCCTGCTGATTGGACAGGTAAAGTTATCATTGACATCTGTCTGTAGATTAGCTTTTTCCCAGTGATCCTGTCCTGCCTTTGCCTTCCGCCTGAGAGTAAACCAACAAACTAGATGTAATCATTACAACAGCCAGCTATCACTCACTGCAATAACAATTTTTCATTCATAATGACAGAGGAAATAGCCACTTTACCTGTAAGGGCAACACCTTCCAAGCTTTAGAAACATTTCTTCAGGATGTAATATATCTGTTGCTTTTGTTCAGTGCATTGGAGTTGCATCTCTTAATATGATATGATGTAAAAGAGTATGTACTTAATGTGGAGTGAAAAAGACAGTGATTGGTATTAATGACTAAACATTTCAGAGTTCAGCCCAGAGGGATTTTGTCATCATGGCAACTCGGACACCACAAAAGGAGGAGTCTGCTGCAGCAGCCGGGAGCTCTGTCGACAAGGAGTGGGTGACAGAGCATGCTCGACAGGTAGGCAAAGAGGGACGAGGCTCTATCCCAATACACACCCAATGGTATTTAAGTGTGTCTAAAAAGTTCATTTGCATCATAACCCAGTGTGTGGAGGGTTAATAGAATGCAGTGGCCAATTAATGTCAATTAATGATCATAAGCAAACAAATACAAAAAAACAATAAAAAAGACATTGTTACATCACAAATACATTTACAGTCTCATGGAATGGTGTAATTATAGAATCAAATACATGGAGATGTATATGTTTAGTAATTTACAACAAATAGGTTTCGTCCATTAGTGTCAGATGGCAAAACGGAAAAGGTGGAGTAGCAACAAGACAACACTTTGGTTACCAGAAAGGTATAAAAGGTTTTGCTGGTGTCTGCAGGCTTTTAAAATTCTGTGTTACAGTTTACATTTACTACTGGTTTGATCCTTTTTCAGGTGTCTAGGATGCTCCCCGGGGGCTTGTCTGTATTGGGAGTCTTCATCATCACTGATACTGATGCCAAGGACACACTTACCACACTCCGACAGGTGAGATTCATATACACACACTGTGTGTGCACATGATGTACACTCACTTTGGGATGCATTAAGCAACATTTGGCCACTAGGGGGCTGGAAATTATTAAAATGACCTGAATACATATCATTTACTTAGAACACTGTTGTGTAGCTAGCTGGTCAGCTGATTCACTGTCATCAAATACTGAAAATGCATTTTTGATGAACGATAGCAGTAAGTGCTGAACTTACTGTCCAACACATTGCATTTCTTCTTCCATAATAAAAGTCAACCCATGTTTCACCGGTGTGAAGCTGCAGCAGTAGGTCAGTTCAGTAAGTTAACACAGTGCTTTTCTTGTACAATGTCTGCTGTAGTCGGTAACACAGGTGTTGTCATAAGTTTAGAGTATTTGAATTTCCTCACACTCCTTCAACAGACATGACATGCAGATTTAAGAACAAAACAAATTAGAATAGAAACAAAGTTGACATGAAGGTCAGTCTAAACAGGTGGGTCTTGAGCTGCTTTTTAAAGGTGTTCCCAGTGTCCACAGATCTTGAGTCCAAAGGAAGAAAGTCCCACAGTGATGGTGCTATAACCTCCAAAGCACCATGTTCTGTAGTTTCAAACCTGGAGCAATAAACAACAAACAAATACTAACAGAGCATTCAGCCTGGCCTGACCATGCAGAGCTTTATCAGCGAGCATAAGAACCTAGAAGTGGATTCTGAATTTGATGGGTAGCCAGTGAAGAGAGGACCTGTGTAACGTGAGACTTTTTAGAGGACCTGGTCAAAATCATTTCCACTCCTGACTTTTGCAATATTTTTAGCTGATTTAACTTATTATGTGCATGTCCCTGTGTTTAATTATTTTATTTTTTTGTTTGTACCGTCTGTGAGTAGCTGGTCTTTGCAGTGGAAAACCTGATCTCATCGGAGTATCTATGGATCCCTGCAGATGATGACGTCACAGACTGCGTCACTTTGCACGTCAACCCCAAAACCAGAAAGTATCCTTTTGCATAGCCTTTTCATTGGATCAGGTAGCTACCAGATGTGTGGGATATTCTTTAACCCCACATATCAGAACCATCTGCAGAACCTTTGACGTCAAAGACCCCAAGGTTGGTTTACATCTGTCAAGTCAGCTTCAATCTGCAGTCATTATCCTTAAGTCATTATATATTGCCTTTAAAAAGTACTTAAGCCCCTTCATTTTTTTTCAATGTTTTAATGTATAAGCTTCAATGCAAAATGTTGATTATCGTTACCTGTACAGAAACATTTCAATGGTCCATTGGTTGGTTAGGATCTGTTGTTTTAACTGACTGAAGAGCTCTCACACTCTAATATTTAGATTTAAACATGGAGCATTGTGTTTTTATCAATAATATTAAATGTCACTGGCTGTTGCAGAGCATGGCCAAGCCTGCAGACTGGAAGTACCAGTCAGGTGTGTGTTCCTCCTGGGGCATGGTGTCATGTTGTTTAACTGTGGACATGTTGGTACCACTACCAACCAGAGCCGGTACAGAGAACATGGATACATGCCTTAAGGTTTGTGAACACACTCACACGACACACAGAAAAACATTTTGAGGAATTTCAGCGGAACTGTTTTTAGGTCATGCTTTGTTTCAGGAGGGACTGAAAGTGTGGGCACACCACATTCAGAGTGGAACTTGTCTGATCGACGGGAAAAAGCTGCCAGAGGACACAGAGCTCGCAGGCGGACAGGTTGTATGAATCTATACAACCAATAAAGCAGTTTATTAAGCAAATCTATAAAACCTGTATTTACCGAATGATGGTTGCTAACATTACCATATCTTTGGACCTTTGCTCAAGGGCACGTTGTCAGCAATAGTTACACAAAAATGTATTCTTTACTTTTTTAGGTAATTTGCAGACTGACAGGCTTTCTCATTGCTATCGTATTGTATTATAAACGTTTTAAATATTAATAATAATAATCTCACATTAAACATTTTCATTTGCTATTATTACTATTTACTATTTATTATTGTTAATAAACATCTTATAAGGACTCATAAGGGACTTATTAACTGACACTTATTACAAGGACCTTGGTATGAAGCATTACCAACAGGCCCTTACCCTCCCTGGGCTTATAGAGGTTAAAAAGACTACATCCAGTAAATGTACTAAAACCTGAAAGTCACCACAATAATGCATCTAACTGATTCTCTGGATTGTGTGAGACAGGAGTATAACGTTAACACGCTGTGTCCAATATTTGTCTGTAGAAGAGGAATGTGAGGCAGACGTACACAGCTCAGCTGCTCGTCACACCGGTGAGACATAAACACACTCACAAACAACTACATGCTCGCAACATGTAGTCGTTATGACAGCTGTTTATAAAAATGCAAACATGTCATGTATATTTGTGGTAAGTACCTACATTTCCCACACAACCATACTGTATAAGCACTTGATTGCATTGTCAATCACTCCATTGTGAATGCTGCTTTAGGTTTTGCTAAAATAAATGATCATGGCTGGAGTGAAGCTACTAAATCATGTTGACTGTTTACATGCTGTTCATAAAAGAGAGCCATGATTTCCTGTGTGTTAGGATGACCACAGATTACCAGATGTGGTCCAGCAGTGTGGAGGCAGCGTGTCAGTCAGAGGAGTAATCCACAGCAGAGCTTACCTACACAGCAATAAACCAAAGGCCAGACTGGCCGAAAAGGTAATGCTTCAATTCAGTAGACAATGTCAAATGAAACCAGATTGAAGAGTCCATCATTTAATCATGAAATCCTCACTGTGGACAGCTGCTGAAGAGGGATGTGGTTTCTACGGTGGCCACAAGGGTTCAGATGGTGTTGGAGGATCTGTTGGTATCAGAGGAGGAGAGCAAGGGCAGCAGCAAAGACAAACAGCAGACAGGTACACACACACACACACACACACACACACACACACACACACACACTCAACAACACACACACACTCACACATACAGGCTCTTGAGTGGGCAAGCACTGTGTTTACTTATTGTTTTATCTTTATGATAAAATCTTTCAAATTGTTACCCGTTACATGCTAAATTGTAGCGTAACAGTATTGGCATGGGTAAAAAAAAGAATAAGAAAGTCATTCAGAATTTCAGTTAAACAGCAACACATGTTTATCTTAAGTTAGCTAATATTAGCTAACCATTAGCTACATAACCATGAGCTGACTAACATTAGCTCCTACACAAACACACACACACACACAAACTAGCCAGAGGTCGCTCCACCAGTCATATGCCTTTGGCTTACGGTCAAGGGTGGGTGGGTTTGGGGTCGACCAATCCCGGCAAAGAGGTAAAGTAGGATTTGTAAGTGTATAGAAAGATCTGCATCGGAAGCTCAACTTTGGGCAAAGGATTAGTTTACACAAGTCAGTTTAACAAGACTCAAATTCAAGCATTACAGTTCTGGGTGACCATTACACAAAGATAAATATGCATTTAGATGGGAATGTGAAAAAAAAAAGTTTCCCAACAAAAAGGATCCAGCATGAACATGAAAAAAAAAGGAAAATAGTTTATCCATATGCTTCCAACTGCAGCTCTGTAACTAAGTCAATAACATCTTCTCACAAATGACAAGGCTGTATGTGTGAATACAAATGTCTGCATTAATTGCCCTGGACTTGCCAGCTCCCTAATCCTAAATCTGGGTGAGTCACATGTGTGAATAGATCAACAGACAATTATCTGGAGTGAATTTACAGGGTTTGTCAACAACATGTAATCTTTAGTGCTGCTTTAACCAACTTTAATGCCGTGTTCAGACCAAACAGGAAGAAAATATTAGCGTGTGAACTGCGACCCACATCAGCATGAACCCAAAACAAAGAGATTTCTCTGTGATCTGACTGCAATAAATGGATCAGAAGGACGCTGAAATAACAACATCATAATGCTGTCTTGTAAAAAGCCTGAATTCATGCTTCGTCAGGTCTGTCAGCAAGACGACAAGCAAACAACTTTTAAAATGCCTGTTCCCTGAATGGAGTTTGGATCGAACAGAGTTTTACAGTTCCCAAAATGACCAGGTAGTCTGACTTTCTCGCTCACCTCCCTCCACAGCAGCTCTTTTTCATCCTGTCTCGGTACAAGTAGCTGTGTTACTGTACAGCTCTGGCTGGCTTGTATGTAATCTAATCGTCGCGTTTGGTCTAAAGGCAGCATAACACATATTCAAACGTACACTGTGAAATGCATTGTTAAAGTTCTGCAAAGCATCTGCCCAGAATATTTCCCTGCTTCGTCTCTCGTGCTTCCATGCGGCCTGGTCACGCTGCTGCTGGACAGAGATCCAAAATGCTGCAGCTTTCTTTCTACGGTGGGATCTTCGTACACGGAGTGTAACTGTTTCGTACTCTTCGCTGCTTGCCTGTATATTACTTTCCACTCCTTTGTTGATATTGCGATGCGTCAGAATACCTGTAATATTAATATCAAAGCAAAAACAGTCATCATTACAGAGAAGTCTGTAGCCTCCTATCCCTGTAGGGGGAAGGGGCATTGGTGTAGTCAGACAGCCACGTGAAATTTAAACGCGCACTAGCTTGGCTATTGGACCAACAGCATTTAATAAATTGTGAATTAAACAGGTTGTTATCACACCTTATATTCATTAACCTTCCTCTCACTTTGTAAAGTTTGCTACTTGGCTAGTTTGTATTTTTAGCTATAGCTATGCATGTATTTAAAAGAAGGTTAGAAGGGAGCGTACCTATGTTCCCCGGGTCCTATGTTCCCCGGGTCCTATGTTCCCCGCTGTTCACCCAAAGGGTCCTATGTTCCCCGGTTTGTATGTGACCGGGGAACATAGGACCCTTTATTTAAAAAAAGGTCCTATGTTTCCCACTCTTGCCGGGGAACATAGGACCTTTTTTCTAAGAAAGGGTCCTATGTTCCCCGCTTTTCCCTAACTGGTCCAATTAAAGCTATTAAAGGATTATTTTTTTCCACCATAATTTCCATAACTGTTACATTGTGCAACGTAGGTCTATGCCTTCAATGATTTGATTTAATTTAATTTAATTTAATTTCGTTAGGCCTATAATATCGTCAGTTTATTTTGAAAAGTGTTTGGGACAATATCCATATGCTGGAGTATGTACAGACAGTACAATTATGTGGGCGATAGTGTCCAATTGTGCGCTGGCTCATCAGGACATGGACAAGTGGGACAACAAAGCCATGCACGTCCCCTAGCACCGTAAACACCTGGTTGTAGGGGCGTGGGCAGGACTTAAATGTTGCGTCCATGTAAACTGTCCCACAGCGTCGCAGCTTCTTTAAGTTGTCCTCCGTGGCAAAGACTGCGATACCCCAGTCGTCGTCTTTGTGCCAGAGGAATTGGTCCCTGCCCCATGTTTCCGCCCATGGACCTTCAATCCTGACCTCCTCAATGGTAGCTGGGATGGGAGGCATCACAGCTGCACGCGCTCTGGCCATAACAGACCTCACTGAGAGGAAGCCTTGTGGTGGTGCTATGTCCCCTCCACCCTGGAGTCGACGTTGCCGCCGCTGCAGGGCTACTCATTGGGCATTGTAGACCCTTCGGATTGGGACTGTGGGCTCCCTCTGTAAATCTGCTGTAAGCACTTGCCGGAAAACTGCACGCTGCAGCATTTCTCGGTCAGGGGGATGCACATGCTCTCCAACGTCCTGCACAATGATGTGAGGATCATCCTCCTCCACATCGAAGATGTTCGTCCTCAGTACTGCCCTGCAGTTTGATCTCCAACATCTCCATCTGATATTGCCTACATTAGTGCGGTGCCTGTGGTACCTAAAGTTTTCACAAACCAACACTTTACCCCCTCGATCTCCAGTAATTAATGTAGCCATCATCTCCTCCTTGGTACTAAACTATGGCCACAGGAAGTAGGGGTGCTGGGAGTGCTGCCCTAGTGGCCTGAGTAAAATTGGAAAAAAGAAATGTTTCAAATAATTATAAATACGTAGCCTACTTGTAACCCAGGTAGTAAATCTTCCAGGCTATTACCTCCATTATTTTTGAAAAAATTAAGCTGCATTCCATGTGTTTTGTTCTTAAATTTTGTTTTTTAAAGAAATAACCTATTTCCAATTTGGTCACAAGGTGGCAACAGAGGTGCAGTCAATACGCTCCCTTAGGTGCGAAGAAAAACGCTACGAGTCATCATCTTACTCGCACATAAGATCTCTGTTCTAAGATCATCATTCACATTGCCATTTCATCCTGTGATACTCTTCCTGGACTGCCTCATTTGACATCCATTGGGGTGGTAGGACTTCCTGAGTGGACTCCATTTTTTTTATTATTTATTATATTCTTTTTTTTTTTTTTTTGTTGGGAAAAAAGGGGAAAAAAGGAAAAAAGGGAAAAAAAGACTTACAAACACGGACCAAAACGGCTCCATAATACGCACAAAAATCCAAAAGAAACTAAAGTTAAAAAAAAATAAAAAATCTCTGCATGACATTTTGATCAGTGAAATCCACAGACAAGACAGCTGCACAAGTGGGGCGTCAGTTTATTTTGGAAAAGTGCTGGGGACAACAACCATACTGGAGTTTGTTTTGAGGGGTGCTAGGTAGGCTACTTTATGTTCCGTTGCCCACCCCTGTGTTATTACAGTAACACTGGTGCACGTTGTGTGCAAATGACGCGCTGAGGTCCGGCAGCTGTCCATGGTGCTGATCGGCCTCCATGACGATGCATCGCAACAGGGCTCTGGGTCAGAGAGGCTCGAGGGGAAATAATAAAAAATAAAATGATGATTAATTAAGTTGCTTGTCCGTCTATATCCTAAATATTTGTCAGTTGCGTCTGCACACGAGACACACACACACACACACACACACACACACACACACACACAGGTCGTGTACTCTTTGGCCGCGTTTCCCAGATTCGTTAAGAAGCTCTTAAGTGCTAAGATCTTCTTAGGAGCGCTCTTAAGAACGCTGTGAAAGAAGGATGTGTTTCCCAGAGTCGCTCTTAGCTTAAGAAGATCTTTCACTAAGAAGGAAATGTAAGATCGAGCTGACCCACTCAACAGCCTTCTTAGCGACCAAATGCTCAGTGATCATTTGCGAAATAATAAAACAATGCTCAGTGTTGAAATGCGCTCATAGCTGCAGACCACTGGCGCAAGAAAAAAAAAATAGAAAATAGTAGATGAAAAAAAACCTTTTTATTGAATTACACGTTTAAGTTTTCCACACACATCTGCATATATGAGTTTATAGTACTTTACATAAAAAAAACAACCCTGTGGCTCAGCTGAACCTCATCCAGAGAGGCTTCACCTGCTACTCTGCGTTGCCAAAGTCTGCGCGTGTGAGAAACCATGGCTGCAATACAGCACATTCTCGCTGCGAACCAACAGCGTCGCCGTGCGCAAAGCCAGGCAGTATAGGCCTACATAAATGCATAAGTGTGTCAGCACTTCTTTATTTATATGTTTATTTAATTGTATTTCGTTTGAACACAAAAAGGAAAAAATTATAAATGCGCAGCCTCCGTTTCCTTTCTGATTGTGTCCGTTCGGAGTGGGGGGGTTTCGGAATGGAGGGGTTTCCCCAATAGCCTTTTCGGAATAGCGGGGTCTTTGAAAAAAATGGGGAACCCCACCATTACGATGAATGGAAGTCTATTTTCGGAACAGCGGGGTTTCGGAAAGGCGGGGTGTAACCGTCGGTATCCACATTACACATGATCAACAAAGCTATTTAACCATGTGAACACAACTATTGGGCTCATCATTCATCACATATGATTGTGTAACAGCTTGGCCTAATGGTTTTATATCGCAAAGCAAAGCAGCAGAGTAAAGGACACAACGATATTGCTGCTACCTGTGCGCACTGCAGCTCTCAATTTAAAGGGCAAGACGGCGTGGCTTGGCCGTCAGCAGCTGCTCTTTAATTGTAGCTGCTGACAGAACTTTGGAGAGAGAGAGAGAGAGAGAGAGAGATTCCCTGGTTTGTTCATCGACCGTCAACAGTGGGGAACATAGGACCCTTTTTAAAAAAAAGGTCCTATGTTCCCCGGGTCTTCTTGGGGGAAAGCGGGGAACATAGGACCCTTTTTAAAAAAAGGGTCCTATGTTCCCCGGTTCCATACAAAGCGGGGAACATAGGACCCTTTGGGTGAACAGCGGGGAACATCGGACCTTTTTTTAAAAAAAGGGTCCTATGTTCCCCGGTTCCATACAAAGTGGGGAACATAGGACCCGGGGAACATAGGACCCGGGGAACATAGGGATGACCCCGGTTAGGAACACTAGATAATTTAAGCTAATATAAGAAGTTCATTGGGTCCCTGCTAAGTCATCATGGACTCTGATAGTGAACATGGCAGCAAAGTTATCTTTTTTAATTATGTATAAAGCAACTAACTCAGGAGGCTGTTGGGACATGAAGGCTAACTTAATGTACCATGATCCTGTAGTTGTGGCAGCTGTTAACTTTATTAACGTAGTCTTGCTTTTGTGTCATTAGTAGGTGTGTCATGATTCTCCAAATCACGTAACAATGCAATTTGATTTTTAATTTTAAGGTCACGATTCGATTCAATTGATTCAAATCATTTTTTCATTTTTTCATTTTTTTTTAGCACTGATGGCTACGCCATTGTTTTGCATTGAGTTTGGATTTGCAAAGATCAATTTCTCTAAAACGATAGGTGTATAGGGAAATATAAAATCAGTTTAACTTTTTTTGCTGGTTAGGGTTAGGCTAGTTGAAATATTATAATAATATAATAATGCTTTTCTCACTACCTCTGACTCTTTACGTCTGTCTTTCAGAGCAATTCTGTCTCCCTCGGCGTATCTTCTGTCCAGTAAAAGTGAGCGGGCCGGTGTGTGTGTGTGACTACCAGTTCAGTGACGAGGGCCAGTCTGAGGTGACCGAGAGGCTGAAGGAGATGCTGGACATTGACGCAGCCGAGAAAGACTTGGATACCCGGCAGGAAACGCCTTCTGAAATCATAAAGGAAGATGTCGCAGCAGGTAGGGTAGTGTGTGTATGCACTGTATCTATCAAGTTGTTCATGGTCTTAGTTTATAAAATACACATACATCATTTTGCACAGTGACAGTCAAACATTTAACTGAAGTGACAAGAAACAAAACACATATTTAAGAGGAGGCAGACTCAATGTTTGCCAGAAATTTGTAAATGTAAACTTTCCTGTTCTCCAGTGTCACACTCTCAAACACCTTTACATTTTCTCAGGCTGAGGAGGAAACACTGCTTCAACCACATATTCATTCAGCCCCAAATCAGGAAAGCACAGAAATGTTTTGTTAGAGAAACCTTAGTTTCTGGTCATGTATGCACTTGACATGTCCTTGACATGACTACTTTTGTGCGTGTGTATGACAGGATGTCACACAGGGATAATATTGCTGTGGCATTGAAAAGATAGAACATTAGTTTTGTATCCATGAAGTGCAACTTTAACTGAAACTGAAATATAATCTAAATAAGCCATTTCCACAGTTGAAGAGTAGGTTATTTATAAAATACAGGCTGACAGTGAAGAAAGGCTGTGTGCACTCTGATTAGCGTCTCTATGCAGTTGGTCCTGATATCTTGACCACAAAAACTCAGTAACCCCTGTTCTTCATCAACATAGATTACTGACCATCTGCATGTACAAGTTGTATCTAGGTTCTCTGACTTCCAATTTTAACTTGATTTTGTTCCCCAGTAACCAGGTTTAAGTAGCTGAGGTATTTTTCTGAAATTGTGTGTTGTGTGTTTCCAGAGCCTACTGTAGAAACAGTTGAAGCCCCTGAGAAGAGGAACAACTACGTTGGTAAAATACATCAAGATATAACGCCTACAGTTAGAGCGACTCTCATAATGTCACGTACAGCCAAGCAAAGCAAACATTTGATACACATGGGAACTTCTGCCACGTCTTCAGGACATAGCTAACATTACTTGACATTACTACTAATTATATGCTACGATATCTAAATCGAGAGTTGGAGAAATATGTCTTAGGAAGATCAATTTAATAATGCCCTCTTAAGAGCTATTATAATTGGCTTTCACAAGTGTACAGTAAACATGTTTGCCTGACGTGTGTTGTTTGGGCCCACCCCTTTCCCAGACTTTCTTTCATATAGAAAATGGAAGGTGGCAGAATTGAGTGTTTGTTAGATTGAGTTTGGTGCGTTTCAGTCAGGACCAGTCAGTCATTTTCTTTAGTTTTTGACTTTTGTTAACAATTAACTACTTGCCATAACAACCAAGAGGTATGATGTGCACGTGTGCATGCTTGTATGAGCATTGTCATGATTCCTCTCTGTGTTGTCTAGGTGTTGCCATGGCTACTGCTGCCGCCCTGCTTGCCACTGCTGCCTCGATGCTCTATCTCAATGATGTTTAATACACACACCAAATAAAATGGTTATTGTAACATTTCTGTAAAGAGTCCGTTGTTTTAATGAGAATATTCAATAGTGCAAACATTTGGGATCAACAGTGTTCTGGAATTTATCTAATTGTTTTTTGGTGAGTTCTACTATGATGTATATATGTATGTATGTATATATACACATATATACATATATAATGTAAGCAATGTTTTAAATTATAAAAATATGAAAGGGGTCACGCATAGTGAAAACCCTGCAGAGAATTGTTACCAACTCTTCAGGTTAGAGAAACCATTAGAGTGGACCAACTGACTTGTGTATAGAGAAGAAAAAGGGACCAAGTACTTATCCTTGCTGTGCCCCAGTGGACAGAAAATGTGCTTTGGAGTCTTCTCCTTGCGTGGCCACTTTAAACGATTGCCCTGTGATGGAGCACTCATACACTCAAACACTCATGAGTAACACTAGGAGTACAACTAGATACCCAGTTTGGATAATGTCTGCCTAGAAGCTGCCCAAATCACCGAAATAAGCAAGAAACAGAAAACAATCTGTAATTAAACTGAAGGCATGGCACTGCCCCAAACAGTGGGCACATGACTCTGTACACACTTGCATGGCCATTCTGCATCCAGACTTTACAGGAATATTTTATTGATTGATCATAGCTGAAATAACCACATGCTCCTACAGTAAAAAAAGATTTTAACCAAGACATCTTTTTACATTTCGATCACTGGAGGTCAGTGCTGCTGATTTGGCCTACTGATAGAAAGTGTAAAAGTGTTAGAGTTTAGCAAAAAGGACCCAAATGCGCAACACCAAGGCAGGTTAAAAAAAAAAAAGAAAACTGAGCCTTAATAAAATAAAGCTGAAATCCAAGGAACAAGGCAACAAAAGCAGCCTGATGACAATCCCAGCAAAAAAAAATCAGGGAAAATTTTGAACAAACTGGAACACTGAAGACACACGAGCAGCAAATGCTGGACAGGGGACCTGGCATGGCTGACCAGACTACTGAAAGAGGGAAACACACCAACCAAACACACAGGGACTAACTAACTAATGAAACACAACAAACAGGCAGGAATAATGCAAAGACCTGGGACCTCACTTTTAAAAATGTTCTTAGTATGTTCTTGAATGTTCTTGTGCTTGAACTTCTGCAACGGTGTGCTTACATTTGATTTATAAAAGATGCTGAGCATTAAAAACCTCACAGGTTTTAAAGATCCCATGTGCACCCATGATCTATAAATCTCAAGTCAGTTTAATATGACAGCAGCTGCCGCACTATTTCCCCATATGTAATGCCAGCAGAGATGCGGTTTAGTCAGGAAAAGCCACTGAACAACAGAGAAAGTCAACTTTTTGGAAGATGAGATCACAGCAATGGTCGAGGAGGCTGAAGCTGGGCAACATATATTATTCAGTGGACCAGAGCTATATTCATTCAACACAGCCAAAATGGCTTAAATAACAGACTGAATGGCACAAATAGGATGTGTTAAGGGTTAAAGAGCTGGAGGCTGCGCTGCAGCGGCCGTCCTTCAGGGAGACAGAGCTGCACAGCGACCTGGAAACTAAAAAGATTTACTTTCGCTTTCGCTAGTTAAGGCTGGGTGTAGCCTCACAGATTTGGAGAAAGCAAAAACATCCGCTCAGTTCCTCCTTTTCAGGAGGAGGAGGTAGACCGACTGTCGTCTTGTCTGAACATCAGACCTTGGCTCGGCAGAGAGAAGCGCTGGTGATCGCTGGTGCGCGGCTCCTGGAGCAGGTCAGTATGAGCAGTGGCAACAGTTGGTGCAGATGGAGGAGTTTAAAGCTGCCTTTTAAAGAGGGAGAGGCTGTCAGCGTACTGGAGCGAGCATAACACTGGTGAGATATTTAAAGCCGCGGTATTAGAGGAAGAATATGTCTTGACTCACAAGGCTGTGTTTATGGATCGGCCTTTCTTTAAGACTCCTGGTAGTCTGGATGGAGGTTTGGCTAAATGGTCTGAGACTGGTGACAGAAAATGGCCTGTAGAGCCTGATAAGGTGAGCCCAGAGGGTCCGTGAGCAGGAGACAGAGGATGTATGTGCTATTGTTAGAAGAAGATATTGTGGCAAACTGTCCGGTGTTATAGAAGCGAAATGCAAAAGCAGTAGCTTTGGTCAACAAACTGGGGAAAGAGCTGGATGTAGCCTACCTGTGGTGTCTGGGCGGTGGCATCGAAGTCAATTTCACAATCACTTTTCATACACACACTCACACACAAACTGCATTTATGTATGTGGTTGTTGACATGACATGTATTTTTCACTGTCACAGAAGATAAAAATAAATATAATTAGTATTCTCGTCATTTAAAATACAGTAATATACAGTATACAGTAATACACTTTAACACTGATGTAAACTTTAACTAACATAAACTGTGACACAATAAACCAAAGGCTTACAGCTGCCCTATTACTTATAAAGGGGATGGAAAGCTAATAGCATTTTAACTGACATACAAGCAGGAAAACACAGCCAACAGGTTAAAATAACACCTGAACAGGCCTGACGTCAACTTTCCAAATGTCCCTGATGAATTTAAGGTGGAGTAACATTAACTTTAGTCGACTCAGCTATTTACTGATCAGTCTGGCTAATTGGGAGAATCCAATAAGAGGGGGTAGGGCACTAGGCTCTGGCTCTCTCTCTTACTTCATTCCACCTGACGCTGACCAGGGATGCAGTCAGTCAGCTGGATGGCTGGCTGTGGTATTATGTTTTGTTTTATGTTTATCTGATGGGTGCGGTAGTCTAGTTTCCGTGGCTTTGTGTCAAGTAGGTTGAGTTGTTCCTTTCTGTTAGGGTAGAGGGTTAGCCCCCAGCTCTGACGGCCCTGGTGGGTTGGTCGGGGTATTTTGGCCGGCCCATCAGTTCATTTGTTTGTTTGATTGTTTAGGGGGTTTCCCCTTTGTTTGTTTGTTGTTTGATTAATACATTTACCTTCCTTTGAACTACAACTTACTGTTTTGTCTTGTGTTAGACCTCATTTGGAGGGGGTCGTAACAGAGATGAAGAACTGAATGAGAGTTGAGATCAACTGAGTCAGAAGGTTGACAGAAGAAGAATGAGAAATGGACAGAAACTGATGAAGATGGGTCAAAGGTGAAAGAGACATGTCTGCCTTTCCAGTTCCATCAGGATCTCATGGTACATTTTTTTTAGATCCGCCACTGCTCCAGGCCCTCCAGTGCAAATCTGGTTTGCAGAGAACAACCTAACAGACTTTACATTAAATTTAGCAGACACTTTTGTCCAAAGCGACTTACAATAACTACATTCGGCACAAAAAAGAAACCACAACATATCACCGTTGATAAAGTAGAAAAGATAGAAACAATTTTCAAGCCCTAATCTGAGCCTGGTAGCTGCTATTTATCAAGAATACCTTAAGTACATAACGAGTCTCGAGTCTTTAGCGGAAGATGGCGAGTGACTCTGCTGTCCTGACATTGGTGGGAAGTTAGTTCCACCTCTGAGGCACCAGAACAGAGAAGAGTCGCGACTTCGCTGAGCGACCTTTGTTTGCTCTAGCAATGGTGGTACCAGCCAGTCAGCTGATGTAGCAGACTTGCGATGCTTGTTGTCAATACCTCATTTCATAACGGTTGGCAGGATGTCTGTGAGCTGGCCTGTCCTCATTTAACTTCTGTCTGCCTTCAGATAGTGACTGTTTGTTCTGAGGAGAGAGAAAAGCCTAGAAAGAGAAAGTAAAACATTGAGGAGAGTAAGGAAGGAGTTACACAACAAAGAACATGGATTAGTGCATCTGAGAGTAAGAAAATGTGTGCAGAACTCCACCCTCCTCACAAGAGGTGGAGTTTGGACTCAACAGTTTACTATAGACATTGATTTATCCGGAGCTCAGGTGCAATGTACCCAGAAACCTGTCTGCTGCCCAGCTCTGCTGAACTTTAACCCTCAGAGAGCGATATCAGCTCTGTCGATTTACCTTATCACTCGGATTTTAATTTTCAACTTGTCCAACTGCTAGCGAGAGGAGTGGGCCTGATAAGGACGATCAGCCCTCAGACCGTTCCACTTGGGAGCAGAGCAGTCCCGGACAGTGCTTCGGACCTCTTCTCCAGAAACCACAGAGAGTCGCCAGAAGATCTTCAGAAAGTATTTGAAAGCTTTAAGTCCCCACACCAGGCAGAATCAAAATGTTGAGTAAAGATCCTCCAGACATTGAGGTAAATTATTATTACTTTTATTATTATCATTATTATTGTTATTGTTGTTGTTATTATTATTTTTTTCTTGTTTTACACTTTCCCTCAGCAGGATTGTCTTTGTACTGTTCAGGTGATAACTAACCTTGCATGGAGAGTAAATCTAACCCAAACTCATAGTGCATCATGTATCTATGCTAATCTTTTTAGTATAAAGTGACAGTTGTGGTATCAAATTCTTAAAAGAAGGAAACAAAACATTTTCCATGTGTTAACTTTTTATCATATTGATGGTTGCTCTGTTGATCACTGACTGACATAAATGTGCAATGCTCTTATTTTATTTACCATGTCTTTTGCTAAAGCTTTTCACAAAAAATTTACACACATTTTTTCAAGTACAAACACATTTATTTTGTTGAGTTTGGGGCTCAGCCTGTATCACTTCAGGCTGAACACTAATGTGAGGACTGGGGCAGCTGTGCATATGTCTTAACCAGTGTTGTTGTTTAACAGCAAACATCTTGCTTCAGTCTTGAAAGGTTCAACTATTAACACAGAGGTCAGCCCAGCTGGAACTGGGACAGAAGTGAGGCAGACTACTTTTTTTGCTCTGTTTAATTGCCAAGTCGGAAGAGGAAGAAAGAATTCAAAAGAGGGTTTCCAGGACTGGTTTTTTAAAGGAGCACTCTGTAGTTTTGGGGCAGAAATGTTAATGAGCAGAGAAACATTTTCATTGGCTGATTTTTTTTCTGCCTAAACAAACTAAATAATCAAACTCTCTTTGTTTTCATGACTGAATAAACTGAATAAACAAACTGACCTTAAAGGACAACACACTTTATACTGTTTTACTTTGTTTATATGTGGCGGACCCTGCCACCTTTCTAGCTTCAAACAGCTGGTTTATTCATTTAAACTTCACTTACTTTATTATTGCCTCATTAATATTGTAAATAGTAAAATTCTGAGTTTGAATTTCTTCTACTAAACTACATAGTGCTCCTTTAAACTAACTAATTGTATACATGAAGTTCAGCTCACTCTACATGTGGAGTACTTTATGGAAATGAAATAATAAATCACTGGAGCACCCCTTTAAATTTATCTGTGACTCTGAATGCAGGAGAGGTCATTGTTGAAATAAATTGATAACATTGCAGATAGCACACTATTGTGTTCAAACCAAGGTGCTCTGTGACGCTTAAAACAAAATGAAGTATATCAAAGGGAAAACGGAGGTAGAAGCTGTGACACTAAAACAACTGAATACAAAACACAGACAGTGGTCCAAATATCAGTAACTGCATGTGCACAAGAAAAACATTAAAAATGATGTCCTGCCCTATACAACAGAATATACATCTACTTATTATACTCTGTTGCAAGCCATGCTCTTACACAGTATGCTATTCTGCCACTTTAACATGTTGCTTAAGCAGCATGTTGCTGATTTAAAAGGATAAAAAGCCATTTTGTGTATTCCTAATACGGTCTTAGGCAACCAGGCATGTGTGTTGTTGTATAAGCTATAGATCAGTGATGTAAGGTCAGACAGGGTGTGCACGTGCAGAGAGTGCACATGAGTTTCTGTATGTATAAAGCAAATGACATTGACAAAACTCCAGGAGACCAGTAGAACACCAACAAATCACATGTTACCAATATAAGTTTTGTTTGGTTTATGAAGGTAACATAATAAGTTAGATCTAATTATTCCATACTGTTGAGTCAGTAAAGCAGCCTATTCATCATTCAGCAGTCTTCCATGAAATAAGAATCACTGGATATATCTCCTGTAGTGGCAGGATGTGAGTATGGTAGATAATTTATTTCTTTACGACCACCCTTATGTATCCACACCACAGGTCAGGTCATATACCCTTGGTGCGTTGACCTGGCAACCCATCACTATCTTATCAGCGTAACCGTCCATCCAAACATGCAGAGTTTCCAGGATGTTCCAAAGCGTCCGTGTTTTTGTCAGCACGTGTGCTATAAAGACAGATAACAGTGGTCGCTCAGGGGTAACAGAAGGTGACATTGAGTTTACGGAGGTCGTCAACTGCCAAGGTACATCTCTAAATCATGAGTTAATTATTTGATTATCTCGACATAACAGGTGAATTTATCTCATTATCGAGAGAAACCTAACTTTCTAAATGAATTAACTCATGAACTGGAGATAACTCATTAAAAAAAGAAACAGCACCTATGGCTGTTCTCTGCTTCCATTAATCAACAGTTTTTATTGATGTGTTGATGAATTTTGCCTCATTTTGTACAGAACATCCTGGCCCTGAATCCCAGGGTGAAGACTCATGCTCAGATCATGTCCACAGCCAACAAGAAGAAGGAAAAGAAACACTGGAAAAGAAACCCTGACAGGGGCTGTGATGTAAGCTATACCACACACACACACACACACACACACACACACACACACACACACACACACACACAGGACATGAATTCAAGGCTTTGGCAACACGCTCAGCAGCCAGTGTGTCTCAGATGCCGGCAGCTGAATGCTAAAGGCTTGTTTAACATGTTGCGGAGCATCTCAGTGGGTTGACAGATGAACTTAGTGGGGCAGGCAGGTGGGAGCCGAACACAACATGTTTGCTAGAATTTACCTGACATCAGTAAGAGGGGAGGGGAGACGAGGGAGAAAGGAGAACAAGAAGAGAGGGAGAAGGAGAGAAAAACTGAAGTAAAAAACAGGGGCAGGAACTTGTAATAGTGGGAGAGAAATGTATTTAAAAAGATAGGGAGAAGGGGGAGAGACTTAGCGGTTTTTGTAATATGTTTAAGGGACTCTCACAGAATATTGGTGTGAGGAGAGGCTGAACCTGATGTTTTCAAAGAAACAAGACCTTCCCTGGAGTTATTAACACTTTTTTTGGACCTTCCCTTTAACTAAGTAAACAAAAAACACCCTCCACCTAATTTGTTAAAATGTAATAGCACCACTGAAAAGGTACAAATCATTTCATCATGGATAAGTGAATTAGGAATTTAACTCCAACCCCATTGAGCCTTTTACATTTAGTGAAGTGAAAATCCTCACGATCACACACACACACACACACACACACACACACACACACACACACACACACACACACACACACAAAACTTGGCTTTACTGCGTGGTTCAGTCAACAACATTTGTTCAATATGTTCTTCACTCCTTCCCCCTCTTTCCCTGTTTGTCCCTGTCACTCTTTGTTTCTCTGTTTCAGTCTTGTGTGAAGTTGGAGAACAACTTTGACGATATCAAACATACAACGCTGAGTGAGCGTGGAGCTCTACGAGAAGCAATGAGGTGAGAATGAATGACTTCTATTTTTTTAGAAATACTATTTTCAAAAGACTTGTAACACACAGCCAGTCTCACATACTCACTCAGTCACTTTTTCTTTTGTTTGGCCATTAACAGACCAGTTCTACAGCTGTTAAGTTGCACCACCTTTAGGAAAGCAGAGTAATAGCAAACCAGTTTCAAACTGCAAATGAAGACACACTGTTGTTGCCTCCTCCAGGCAAAGAAAATCATAGCTGCTACAATTTTAACACTTGTGCCACCTGCACAGCGTGGCTGGAGCTGAAGCAGCCTAGTTACTTAACCTGGAAGCTACAAAGGTAGCTAAGGCCAAGAAGCTATCGGTGTTCACATATACAGTAAAGAGAAGCAAATACCACCTCATGTTACTCGCGTGACTTTGACCATGGGTTTATCCGTCCATAAGAGCCTGAATACCTTACTTTACATTAGCTGCAGTCTAGCAAGCAACAACGGGCACCGCAGGTGTGTGTGTGTGTGTGTGTGTGTGTGTGTCTGTGTATAGTTTTGTCTTTGACAAGAGTCAGCACTCACCAGACACTCCTGCAGGCTTTTGTTGATGGGACAGATGATTGTTAAATGGGGGTCCAGCAGCCGAGGATCACATCCCTGTCCCTCACTGAAGATGAGTGCTACTGGTTAATGTGTTAGATGATCCTGGTGCTCCTGGCTCTTAAAGGGAGACAACACTTGGATTGGTTTGATTTATGTTCTGCCCAAAACACACCTAATACCACCTCTTTGTGCTCAGATTATCCGCAGTTTAACTAGAAAAATGGACTTGGACACCCCTAAAAGCACTAGCCAGCTGTGCTTTAGACCGGGCGCTATAGAAGTCTAAGTAGGGCCCTCAACTGCAGTTTTTGGCACTGCGCCCCAGAGGTTCCAGCTTGGTCGAGACAGAAATATGTATGCAACAACTGGCTCGATTGTCATGATAGTTTTCAGACATTTATGATCCTCAGATGATGGGGACCACCATTAGGTTACATTTTAAATGTGTCTAAAACCTTAAATTCTTACATTAAATCCTTACATTCCCATGATCCTCTTCTGTACTTTGTTAGTGCTAATTAACAAATGTTAGCCTGCACACACTAAACTAAGATGTTAAACATAGTAAGCATTACACCTGCTTAACATCTGTGTGTTAGCACTATCTTTGTGAGCAACATTAGCATTCTAACATTTGCATTTAGCGCAACCCACCACTGAGACACAATGACAAGCAGTTGAATTGCATCCTTGTAGAGTAGTTTGTGACTCATTCATTTCCAACAATCATTATCAATGCATCATTCTATTTTCAAGCTTATATTTGCACTTTGGTGATTTCTAGCAATTTTTGTACATTGTTGACTTAAGACGTTATGTTTGCCCTGATGCGTGTTGCTTTCTTGGACCAGTCTAAAACAAAGATTTTTCATAACTTGAACTCACGAATAAAAGTAAAATCTGTGTTTAGGTGTCTAAAATGTGCGGATGCTCCCTGTCAGAAGAGCTGCCCTACTAACCTGGACGTCAAATCATTTATTACAAGCATCTCTAATAAGGTACTGTCAAACATACACAACATATTTATTCATACATGCACACACTATTTTTTGCATTCCAGTTCTATGATGTGAAAGATGTCTCTGAAGATGCTAAAGAACAAACAATGAATGAAGAGAATTAAAAATATAAGTAATAGTACCTCTGTTGTGATTTTTGTCATTCATGTTTGTGTGTATCTTTGTGTGTATGTGTATACCAGAACTACTATGGAGCAGCGCGGGCCATCTTGTCTGACAACCCCCTGGGTTTGACCTGTGGAATGGTTTGTCCCACATCAGAGCTGTGTGTGGGTGGCTGCAACTTGTATGCCTCAGAGGAGGGGCCCATTAATATCGGAGGGTTGCAGCAGTTTGCGACAGAGGTACAGGACATTTATAGCTGTCAAGTTTTCTCTATAAAACATATAATAAACAGTTTCTGCACTGACAACTGGAACTGTTGGAATTTTATAGCTACTTAATATTCAGATGATTCAGCTGTAATGACATACAACCAGCTGTAATCATGTCACAATCATTTAGTTTATATGGTGATGTGTATGTGTATATTCTTGTACTTAAATGTTTTTTTAGGGACCCAAAAAGCTTTTGCTCAGCATAATGCATACAGATACAGAATACAGGATCAAGATTGTTACTGAAAAAGTTACATAGTGCACCTTTAAAGGTGGGGTTAGACTGTTGAAACCAGCAAGAGCAAGTTAAATTTTAAAAGTATCCAACCATAAAACAGTCCACCTCCTCCCTTCAAAGCTACGACTCAAAAAAACACATCAGCGCACTGACTTCACTAATGACACCGACTGCCCCATAACTGTTGTTGACCTGCTGGGAGATATGTATGAATGGCAAGTTCACTACATTCAAGTTTTCTACACAGATTAAGCCAGATTACTATTAGTCTACAAAATATACACATTAAAAACTGTGTGTTAATACACACATTAAAAACTGTGCACGAGTGCACAGCTAGAGTGCATGTGGACAGGCAGGTACCTGGTCAGATTTAATCTGAATTAAATGACTGGGTGGAGCTCAGAGAGGCTTGTGACACAGACTTTTTTGTCAGAATACTGGATTTATTGGTCGTGATGTTAAGAGATTCTCTACAAACAGAGAAGCCTCTAAAATAATTGACCAACCCTAGCTTTTGGGTCAGCCTTGGTGTGTTGGGTATGAATGGTGTCTGTCAAAAGCCTTGACATGTGTATTATTTCAAATGTGTGTATGTTTGTTTCTTCCTAGGTGTTTAGTAAGATGGGCATCCCTCAGATCAGGAATCCTGAACTCCCACCAGCCAATGAGATGCCAGAGTCTTACCACGCCCCTATAGCTCTGATTGGCTGTGGCCCAGCATCAATCAGCTGTGGTTCCTTCCTGGCCCGTCTTGGATATGATAATATTACCATATTTGAGAAACAGAAGTACATTGGAGGGCTGAGGTAACAAATCATCATCATCATCATCATCATCATACTGTATGAAAGACTGTAAAGTGTGATATTAGATGTTTCATAGGCATAGTATCATATTATATTGTATCAATGAGCTTCTTTGATTATGTCTATTGAGTTTTAAGGCAATAACTTTTGTTTTTTAAAACTGCCGTAGCAAAACTACTTTAAACATAATTATACAATGCTGGGTTTAAAATTCAGCAAGTGCAGAGTAAAAACCACAATACCTCTATAACAGACATATAGTGACACACTAATTAGAGGCATTCATTTAGATTAAGTACAACCAGGTCATTGCATTGTAAAGAGCCAAGATGGCAGGCAGAGGGATCTATGAGACAGTGTAAAACAAGGTAAGATGTGAATAGTGAAAATGTAACATTTTCTGTCA
The DNA here is from genome assembly GCF_965226575.1 of Pagrus pagrus. Taxonomy (NCBI): domain Eukaryota; kingdom Metazoa; phylum Chordata; class Actinopteri; order Spariformes; family Sparidae; genus Pagrus; species Pagrus pagrus. The sequence continues at coordinate 26,883,639 of NC_140196.1, read as the reverse complement.
TGTGGTTTCCTCCCTGCAGCACAGCAGAAATCCCTCAATTCCGGCTTCCCTATGAGGTAGTCCAGTTTGAAATAGACCTGATGAAGGACTTGGGAGTCAAGGTATAGAAACTCTATCATACTTACACATGTATTTGAATATACTAGTGCCCTTAGTGTCCATACTGCGAAATGCTGGTAACATATTGCAATAATTGTCATTATTAAGTCTTTAGTTGGCTGTTGGTGGGTTTTAACAGTTTTGAGTTTTTAATAATCTTAATGGACTCAGTGTGCACTGACCAATGATTTAAATGTATTGCAGTGGCATATTTGACAGAACAAGGATAAAATAACATAAGTTGATTCTTGATACTGGAGTTTCATTAAGACGATGTGTGACAAGCTCTGTAATCATTTCAGTCCTGACATAGTCTTGTTAAATGTGTGTTTGCGTGTGTGCACACCAGGTTGTGTGTGAGAAGGGTCTAGGTGTAAATGGAATGACTCTGACGTCCCTGAGAGAGGAAGGATTTAAGGCTGTCTTCATCGGGATCGGTGAGGGCCTTTTTGTAAAACATTTCAGAAAAAGTTTATCCATTGGGGTATCCAATTTTTCTTCCAATGTGTGTGTTCTTGCATGTGTGTGTGTGTATCCAGGTCTCCCTCAGGCCAACAGAGCTAAAATCTTCCAGGGTTTAACCATGGATCAGGGCTTCTTCACTTCCAAAGACTTTCTGCCTATGGTGGCCTTAGCCAGCAAGAAAGGTACTGTTGTGAACACTCACACACTCACACACGCACACACAGACACAGACACACACACACAAACACACACACACACACACACACACGCACACACACACACACACACACACACACACACACACACACAATCTCACACATAATGGTTTCACTAGTGACATCACTTCACCTATCAAACATATTGCACACCAACCTGCTCTCACTGCAGGACACACACACACACACACAGCCAATTTGGAGAGAAATGCATGGGAAGTAGTAACGTGAAATTGAACTGCAAAACCGAACCGCAAACCATAAGTGTGTATTGAGCCGTGGATGGCGTATCATACAGTTCAATATTGTATTGTGATTGGTGGCACACCTGGTAATTAGATTATAGATGCATTCAGTAAAAAGAGGATTACAAACAGGATTACAATTGTTAAATAAGAATGATGTATTAGTCTGAAACCATTCACATGCACACACAACAGTTCACGAGTCTCACACAACATCAGAATCAGAATGCCTTTATTGTCATTGTAAGCACAGCGTACAACAACAATAAGAGTGCAACGCTGTTAAAACAATAAATAACATGAATATATAAACATAAAAACTAAGTATAAAAAGTTAGGACATCATTCTGGTCTTGAGTCAAACCAAAATATGTCAAGTAACAGAAAGTTATCAAGTTACATTACTTTCATATTGTGACACTTATGAATATGTTGCTGACTACATTCCTTAACAGGTAAGTAGCTACTGTATCAGAATACATTTTTAAAGTAACACTCCCAACCCTGAACATGTGCAAGTGTTGGAGCAGAGAGTGGGCTGGTTCACATCAAAATGTTTTCACTTCATTGGTCAGAGACGGTCTCTCACCATGTCTCTCCGTATCACTCTGTCTTGTAGGTATGTGTCAGTGTCGCTCCTCTCTGCCAGAGTTAAGAGGCGTGGTGATCGTTTTGGGGGCGGGTGACACGGCGTTTGACTGCGCCACATCAGCTCTGCGCTGTGGAGCCAGGAGAGTCTACGTGTGCTTCAGGAAGGGCTTCACCAACATCAGAGCTGTTCCTGAGGAGGTGAGGATGAGGGATGGCTGGATGGACAGATATACAGGCGGATGGACCGACAAGACTGAATACATGTGTTCTGGTTCTGTCAGATGGAGTTGGCTAAGGAGGAGCAGTGTGAGTTCCTTCCCTTCCTGTCTCCTCGTGAGGTCATCATGAAGAATGGCCAGGTTGCCGGGTTACGCTTCTGTCGCACCGAGCAGACTGAAGAAGGTGATTGGCTGGAGGACGAGGAGCAAGTTGTCAAGCTGAAGGCTGATTACATCATCAGCGCCTTCGGTTCCATGCTCAACGAGCCAAAAGGTAATTAACCAATCAGCTTAGAGCGCACCATCAAGCCATTTAGCTTTAGTCTGAACTGAGATGTGTGTAAATCTGTCTGTGGGTTCAGATGTGTAACTGATTGATGCAGCAGGTGACTGTGGAACATTAACATGTTTTGATGACCTGCAACTTCACGTAACTGAAAATAAATGACACGAGACTGGACTTGGACTTGGAAAGACACTGGCTTAACATGACTTGAGACATGAAGACTTGGATGACTTGTCTGTGTTAATTTTATATTTTCAGTTTAGTTGTATTAGTCAAGCTTTAAAGTGTTTCACTGTTTCAAAAGGGTTCCCAATACTCAGGGTTCCCAGTTATTTGTTTTTTGGTGGAATAAATGTATTTCACTGAGTATAAACAATAATAATACAAACTCAATTCATTTGAGCTGGTAGGACAGAAGTATCTTTGGGGTAAAAAGTGACTTGGACTGTATGACTTGAGTCACATGTTTGGTTTTCATAGATAACATGATCCATATTCTGTGTGTAGTAACTGAGGCCATGAGTCCAGTGAAGCTGAACCGCTGGGGTACTCCAGAGGTGAACACAGACACCATGCAGACCAGTGAGCCCTGGGTGTTTGCAGGCGGAGACATCGCTGGTTTGGCAAACACCTCAGTGGAATCAGTGAATGATGGCAAACAGGCCTCATGGCACATTCACAGACACATTCAGGTAAATCACTCTGCTTCAATCAGCCATCACGTATTTAAAATCCACGTTTGATTCAACTGCTATCAGTGGCAAGGAGCTCAGACATACGTGTGTCTTCATTCTTAAGTCCTAACTTGAAAAACCTACACGCTCTCATGAGCTTTACTTATTTCTGCTGTGGTGTGTTCATGCACTATAGAATCTACCACTTAAAGGAGTTTGCAAACGATAGGAGCCCTTTTTTGATATAGTAAGCTATACCGAATTATTCTCTACATTATTTGCTTCCTGTTTGATTTTTGAGTCACAGGTCTTACTTCATTCACACAGTCTGACGTCAGATTCCAGAGTACATAATGATGGTTTCAACTCGCGTAAGATCAGTGATGTAGGTCAAATATTTGTCCGATCTTCCTTCTTCCTGCAGTCCCTGTATGGACAGATAGTGGACCCAGTTCCGAAGTTGCCATTGTTCTACAGCGCCATAGATCAGGTGGACATCAGTGTTGAGGTTTGTGGAATAAAGTTTCCCAACCCGTTTGGCCTTGCGTCCGCTCCCCCCACCACCAGCACAGCTATGATCAGAAGAGCTTTTGAACAAGGATGGGGCTTCGCTCTGACCAAGACGTTTGGACTGAATAAGGTACACACACCACACACACACACACACACACACACACACACACACACACACACAAACACACCACACACCACACACACACACAAATCTTTGTATCTGTTCTGAATTCCTCTGATGTGATGTCGTCTTCTAATCATCTTTATTGATTTGATTCTTTTACTTAACCTTTTTGTTTGCATTATTTTTCCTTTCTCAGTTTGCCTGTTTTATGGGGTCTATTCCTCTTACTTGTAATGACTCATTGACTTTCAGTCTTCTTTCATTTCCTGTTCAGCTCAGACGAGGCTTCCTTGTGTCTGGCTCGACTGTTCAGTGTTTATTGTGTAACATTGTCCTCCTTTACTTGATTGTCAATGCAATTTGTAAACTCTGTTTTTACATGAGCTATATAAATAAAGATTTTAAGTATTATCGAAATGAAATTAGCTAAAATATTACAGGGCTGTATCTTACAATCATTGTCATTGTTGATTAGTCTGACAATCATTTTCTTGATAAATTGTTTAGCCTGTAAATGTCAGAAGAAATATAAAATGTCCTTCAGTGTTGTAAAACCTGATTTAACTTATTCACATTTCTTGTTTAGTCAAACCAACAGTCCAGAACCTATATTTTCAGTCTACTGTTATAATGTATTGACTAAAGAAATCTAGCCCTTCCTGTTAATTTACTACGGAAACACAGATGGCCCAGATTGCTGAGGGAAAAGGTCACCACCTCTCTCAATTCTCCTGATTGGCTGCTATAAATCTGTCTCTGCAGGATTTGGTGACCAACGTGTCTCCTCGTATTGTGCGTGGCACCACATCAGGTTATGTGTATGGACCAGGTCAAAGCTCCTTCCTCAACATTGAGCTCATCAGTGAGAAGACAGCAGCCTACTGGTGTCAGTCAGTCGCCGAGCTGAAGAGGGACTTCCCAAACAATGTAAGTTTCCCTTCATGTTGCATGTTTGATTCTTCATGGACACAATTCTGACTCTGCAATACACACAACATGACATTTTCTTACAAAACCAGAGGCAGATCTATCTTTATGCATATGTAGACCTGTGTTTATAGATTTTTGAAGCTATTTGCATTGTCTTTTAAAAGACCACAGTGACATGTTTCATAAATCCAGATTTTTTTAAAGTTATGTGTCTGAACAGGCTGTTTGGTCTGTAAAATACCAGAACATGGTCAAAAATGTCAGTAGTTCCCAAAGCCCAAGATGACGTCCTCAAATGTCTTTTTGTCTGTTTGTCCTCGCCCCAAAAAGGTTCATTCAGTTTACTGTCATAGAGGAGTAAAGAAACCAGAAAATATTCACATTTCAGAAGCTGGAATCAGATATCGAACTTTTATTTTCCAAGTAATTCAGTGATTATTGCATATTATTTTCTATAGTTGTTAAATTGATTAATCCTTGCAGCTATCAGCTATCTATCAGACATGTCATGTGTGATGGATGGAAAAACGGACTGATACATAGTTTGACAGTCTCTTACGTTGCTCTCTGTCTCTCTGTCAGGTGGTGATCTCCAGTATCATGTGTAGTTACAACAAGGAGGACTGGACTGAACTAGCCAAGATGGCAGAGGTGAGAAAAGTCCTGTCACTAACAAAAACTTCACCATTCACAAAATGTACACAGTATATGTCTACTGTGTGTACATCAACAAGTTACAACAGTGTGGTTTGAGAAGTGTAAAATGGAAAGCTGTGTGTGTTTAGAACTCAGGGGCAGATGCTCTGGAGCTGAACCTGTCCTGTCCTCATGGGATGGGAGAGAGGGGCATGGGACTGGCCTGTGGACAGGTACTGTAGGACCACACACACATACACATACACATGCAACACACACATACACATGCACATACACATACACATACACATACACATACACATGCAACATACACATGGAACATACTGCACACAGAATAAAGAGAAGATGACTGTTTGCTCTACTTAACACAATGTAGGAAAACATTGTGTCTGCTGCTCTTGGAAAACAGGAGAAAAGGGTGATTCCAAAAACAGTCCAGGCACTCCGTGGCTGATCATCAACAGGGCAGTTATTTTATTACTTCCCTTTTAATGATTCAGCCATGACAATAAAGGCGCTTTAAATTTCCTTCCTTGTCACTTGATATTTTCTTTCCTGGAGTGCCTGGATTGTTTTTGAAGTCATACTGCATACAATCTTTGACATCCTAGTCCACTGAGGATGCCATCTAGTATGTTATCAAGATTAATAAGACTATATAAGTGTTGATAATAGGATATAGACATTTAGAAGCACTTGTAGTGCATTTAGAGCATTTAACCTGTTCTAGTAGTTACCCAAAATAACATTTTGAAACTGAAAATGAGCATAATGTCTCCTGTAAGACACACTTAATTATGCATTAATTTAACTATGCATAATAAAGTGTGTACTAAGACTTATAAGAGCTTAGGGGACGCTTATTACCTATAAACTAACGTTTATCACAAGGACCTTAATAGAAAGGGTTTGTGTATTGACATGTTGGTGTTATGTGTCTTTATCATTAGGACCCAGTGTTGGTTCGAAACATTTGTCGCTGGGTGCGTGATGCCATTTCCATTCCATTCTTTGCCAAGCTGACGCCAAACGTTACCAATATTGTTGACATCGCCAAGGCTGCTCATGAAGGTAACACACCTGACCACAGCACACTGTTTCTTTCCTCCATATCAGTACTGCTTCTGTATTTTATTACATCATGCAACTAATCTGACAGTTTGATGTAGGTGATGAATGCTCACATGCTGATTGTTGTGTTGTTTCATAGGTGGAGCGGACGGAGTAACAGCCACCAACACAGTCTCAGGTCTGATGGGACTGAAGGCCGACAGCACCCCCTGGCCGGGCGTTGGAAAGCACAAACGCACCACGTACGGAGGGGTGTCTGGTAAGGATACACAAACATAAAACTGTTTTTAACACGTACAGTAGTTATAGAGGGGGGCTTTCAGAGATAAGTATTTCACTTCCAAGTATACCTTGGGGAGAAAAAAAAAAATGTTAAGAAACTATGGCCAACATAAAATAACATGGGTCATGCTCCAAGAAACAACACTTGCCATAATGCTTCTTCATACCACCTTTCACTGTGGCCTCTCTGTCTGGTAGACACCAGACTAAATGAGACTACAGAGGTTGTCGGGGACCCCCTAACCCTAGTCCGTCTTTACAGGCCCACTTTAGTCACAAACTATTCTAACTGACTTTACAGCTTGTACATTGATCAGTTTATAGAAAACCTGTATAGTAATTGTGTAGTAAGACGCTTAGATTCCATTCTATGTACACTCTGAGCCATCTCTTACTGAGGCACTTCTCTCATGTGTGCAGGTAATGCCATCAGACCCATCGCTCTCAGAGCGGTATCAGCCATCGGCAGAGCCATTCCTGGTTTCCCAATCTTGGCCACCGGAGGTATCGACTCAGCAGACTCTGGACTACAGTTTCTTCACGCCGGGGCCTCAGTGTTACAGGTGATATATGACTGTGACATCAACTAACAGTTTCCTCATCCACTTTTTTTTAAAATTAAAATTAGACATCAGTCAGTCACTGTGAATATGATGCTGCTGTCACTGATTTAATAACATATTGTAAAAGGGACACAATTTTAAACCTTTAATTGCTTTTCCTACATTATATTTGCTATTTCCTACCTCTTTGTTGATTGTCATTCATTGTTATAGTCTCTAATAGTCATGTATAATCAAATTTAACTTTAATGTCTTTGCCTTTTGGAATGATTAATTATCCAGTGAGGTCAATAATGTCCTTTCAATCCTGTGAATAAATCTCATTTTAATGCAAGCTACTGTGACTTACAAAACTGAGGAATAGGAGCAGTGACAAGCTGTAATCTTGTAATGTTACCTTAATTTGATCTTTACAAATATCAATGTTTTGTAAAAATAAATAAAATCTTACATTGTTTTTGTGTTGATTATGTTTCTGTTGATGTCTGTGTCTGAACACAGGTGTGCAGTGCAGTACAGAACCAGGACTTCACACTGATTGAAGACTACTGTGTGGGTATGTTGTGTTACTGTGTTTCTGTGTTGTCTGTCTGGTGGACGTCTCATCGCAGAGCTTTTCTGACCTCACCTTTTTACCTTACCTCAGCCTTCCTGAACTAACCACCAGCTGAAAAATGTTTCAGCGTATCCAGATGCTACTTCTTTGAGAAACCATAACACCACTGTGGTGAATGTATGTGTTCAGGTCTGAAGGCCTTGCTGTACCTGAAGAGCCTGGAGCTGAACGGATGGGACGGTCAATCTCCTCCAACAGGCAGACATCAGAAGGGGAAACCAGTTCCCAAACTGGAAGAACTTGTTGGACAGGTACCACTACTTACCACTAATAATGCCATTATGAAATAAAATTTAAAAAAATTCTACTTGACTAGTTTTCTAGCACTACTTTTTAAATATCACCATAAACACTGCCATTAGTAAAAAGTGAACAATATTCCCTCTAAACATTTGTGTGTGTGTGTGTGTGTGTGTGTGTGTGTGTGTGTGTGTGTGTGTGTGTGTGTGTGTGTGTGTGTGTGTGTGTAGAGCCTGCCTAGCTTTGGTCCGTACCTCCAGCAAAGAACAGAAGTCATCGCAGACTACAAGAAAAAGCTCAGAGGTGCTGTTCAAGCTGATGTGATAGAAACAAGCAACGGCCGGGCCAGCGCGCCTAAGAAACCTGTTCCTGCTGTCAAGGTGCACACACACACCCTCGCTATTCCTTTAATGTATTATGTGCTGTAATAAGTTTTTAATAAGTTGATGGTGTGTTTGTAGGATGTGATAGCCAGAGCGCTGCGCTACATCGGAGCATATGGAGACCTGAACAACATAGAGCAGGTACCCACTGTTCTCACACACTGTAGCTATTTTATACCAGAGACTGTCGGCTCTGACAATGAACAGAAGCCCAAAGATGATTTTGGATGATTAAAAGAAGCCTCTAGCAGATATCTTTTTTTCAGTATCAGTATATATGTCGATTAATCTGTCTGTAATTATTTTCTCTTTAATCGATTAGTTGTTTAGTCTTTAAAATGTCAGAAAATGGTAAAAAGTGTTGATCAGTGTCTCCCAGTGCCCAAAGACCCAACCCAAAGATATTCAGTTTACTGTACTAGAGGAGGAAAGAGACCAGAAAATATTCACATTTAACAGAATTTCTTTTCTTTAAAAAAGACTCAAACTGATTCATCAATTAATTGTTGCAGCTCTATTTATAAGGTGACAATATAAACCAGTGCAGTAACTGCTGACCTCCACAGATAGTAATCAATATTTAAAAATAATTCAGGAGTGTTACGGGGATTTTTCATGAGAACTGCCAGACTGTGTTGGTGTGATACTGTATGTTGGGTAGAGACAGTATAATGAAACTGCATTTATTCAGATGAAAGGTAACAGATAATTATCCTAAAATAAAATGAATATACAATATAAACTGATGGATCCCCACCCCCTGTTCTCAGGTCCAGGCTCTGATTGATGAAGAGATGTGTATCAACTGTGGTAAATGTTATATGACCTGCAATGACTCTGGATACCAGGTACGTCTGTCTGTCCATCTGTTACATAAAGATAATTAAGTCAAGTCGAAGGTTTAAATGTAATAGAAACAGTAAATAAGCAACATCAGCAAAACACACAAGAACTTACAAATAAGCACAAGAAACACGTGTTTCAGCCTCAGCCATGGAGAGAACGTGGTGAATCTTGTCAAAGTTTCCTTGGTAGAAATATGCATGTCTCTTTTCTTGTGCGTTCGTCTCTTCCGTGTTTTAGACTTATCTGCCTCAGTCCTGTAACGTGTCTTGCTCACTGTCTTTCCAGGCTATAGAGTTCGACCCGGAGACCCACCTGCCCATCGTGAATGACAACTGTACGGGCTGCACTCTGTGCCTCAGCGTCTGTCCAATCATAGACTGCATCAAGATGGTCACCAGGACAACGCCCCATCAGCCCAAGAGGGGTGTGCCCATTAGTCCTGTCCACTGAAGGGAAAGACGAGCCACAGCGTTCCACCTATTTAATAATGGAGGTCACATATAATGACGTTAACTTTTACTTCTAATGTTAATACTAATAACTACGACTCTGTTAGCGTTAGTGTTTGTAAAACTGTTGAACTGACAACCTTTTAAAGTCAAGGTTCACAATAGTAGCAAGATACATGTGTCAATAATCAAACTGTAATTCAGACTCAAATGACATTGTGATGAGAGATTATTTCAATTTAACTGTGCGTTTACTGCGTGTTCAATGTATTCATTTTAATTGAAATGTAGTCTATGATTTAAATGAAGGTTTTGTGATACAGCAAACCATCTGTACACTGGAGCGCAAGTATTGATAGTTGCAGTGAACAGAAGAAGGACATGTTGGACAGCACATACAGTATGTATGTGCTGTCACATATCTCAGACATTGTACACTCACTAAACAATTTGCCTAACAGTGACTTTAAGTCTTTTAATTACATGTACATTTTCCACATTAATGCAAAGCTGTTGTTTTTTATCGTGTTAACTGAATGTGGCTAAATTAAATCAACAGATGTTTGATTTATTGCAGTGAACAATAATCACTTTGAAATGCATTTGCTTCATGTAGAATACTTGATTAATACAACTTGAAAAACACACTAACAGAATAAACACATAAAGCTTAAATACGGAAGCCCTGAGAGAGCGAGACGTCATTTCTTTCTTTTGGTGATCAATCTTCTAAGTCGGATCTAAATTATTTTCTCTCTTGTATTTATGAATTGCAATCTAGTGAGGAAAAAAAGTTTGTCAGGATAAATTTTCTCCATTTTTTTTCCATCTGTGAAACTGATACTATATGCTATATACCACAGGATAAGGTGTAGCAGTTCAGAGTATTACAGCTACACTAGACATACTTTTTATTTAAGCTTATTAGTAGCTTTCATATAATCTGTGACATTGTTTTAAGTACAATCCAGTATGAGTAAATTGGCCTGTTGACTTCACAATGAACAGAACACCAGAGTTCTGTGGTTCCATTCCACTTCCCTTTAACCCTTTTTTATAAAAGACGATCTGGCAGGGCAGAGCTGCTGTTTTCTATGTGTTTTTAAAGAAAGGGTAACTTGACATAATTCACAGTCAGTCAGCCATTACAACCACTGGCTGCACGGTTAACTGAACTTACTAGCTAGCAATTTTTGTAGGCCTGCGTAATCTATTTGATATTGAGGGAGCACACTGCTGAGGAGAGCTTTATTATTATATTATACTTCATTTTAAGAAAAAAATGTAACTCAAATTTTCTTAGAATGTCGTCACGAGGAGCAGCTCTTAGTACTCGGAGGCTTTAAGAACACAGGCCCTGGTGTGTTTCTCAGTAGAGAGCTGTATGGTGCCAGTAGAGGGCAGTAGAGACACACACTGGTCTTGGGCCTATATTCACAAACAGTGAGAATTCTCTCAGAGAGCTCCTGAACTTAGCCTAAACACTTCGAGCAAGGAGTCGTAGCTTGGGAGAGATTCAGGAAACTTCTGAGAGCAACTCTGAGCAGGAAGAGACAGAAACCTTTATCTTAGTGAGGAGGTGAGGTTGACCCGTTACTAGGTGTGACACATTCTTTTAAAGGTGGGATTGGTTGATCAAAAAAAGGAATAAAAGTGCATCACTGCAAATGATGGCTTGAATTCCTGCTGTTACTGCTGTATTGTGTTGGCTCAGAGATGTGACCACAGACTCTCCCTGCACGATAAAAACTGTAGCGTTTCATTTACTCACTGTCATTCAGCGTTTGGAGATATTTCTCCCTCCTCGTTATCTTTCCACCATTTTCTCCTCTGATTAAGAAACTCTTAAGGCGCTTAAAAGTTCTCATCACTACTCCTCACAGAAGTTTATCTTTGGTTAGCTCTCTTAAGGGCTAAGATACTTTGTGAATAACTGTTTTCTTTACAAGGATTTTAATTTGAAGGAAAAAGTTTTAGAAAATGTCAAAATTCTAAGAATTTTCTCAGAGTTTTGTCATGAATTCAGCCCCCGATGACCCCAGAAAGCTCCTCATGGTTCTGTTCAGATTCATGTTTCACATATACACATGGAATACACACCCTGTCCTGTTACTCACAAAAACCACTATATGTGGGCTTTTTATGCCAAGAAACATTTTAATAATTGTAACAAAAACATATCCTTTGTAGCATTTTTTTTTTCAAAACGGAAAACGTATGCTGACTGTAGTATTGAAGTACTGAAGTATTAAAGGAGCAGTCTGTAGTTTTGTTGAAGAAATGTTAATGAGCAGAGAAAGATCTGCATTGGCTGATTTTTTTTCTAATAACAAACTCTTTGTTTGCATGACTGAATAAACTTTGCTTTGTTTATATGTGGCGGACCCTGCCACCTTTCTAGCTTCAAACAGTGTCCTGGGACCTTATCTTCCTCTGAGAACAGCTTGTTTATTCGTTTATGGAAAATTGTTGAATTATTCACACATTCATATTGTAAATATGAACATTTCTTCTCCAAAACTACACAGTGCCCCTTTAAATATATATTTAAAAAACAAATTATAAAACAAAGAATCCTCTCAGGATCAGCCACTAAAACATGACGGTTGATCTCATCACTCTGAATAAATGTAAGAATAGCTGACATAATAAACATTATCCAATCCATGTAGCACCAAGCGAGGACCCGGTAAACACACAGCATTATATTGGCAGTCATGCTATAAGACAAATCATTTAACATCACTGACAGTCACCCACCGCCTCAATCTGTCGGTTAGTATGCTCTCTCCTGAGCCTGCATAGCTGTTAGAAATATTGAATGAATAATTTTCACCACATCATCTACTGAGGTGCCCCTGAGCAGGGCACTGAACCTTCAGCTGGTCCAGTGAAGATGTATGATTAGAGATGAGAACTGTCTTGTCTGCTCTCTTCTTTGTCTGTGGCTAAAACAATACATTTTTCTCTAAGTCTCATTTATTTCCAAGGCATAATGAGATAGCCGAGCCCTGTAATGGGCTAAATTATTAGTCATTAGTTCCATCATATGCTAAATAGCTCATATGTAAATTGTGGGGCCAGACGAGTCCCAGCGCCTGCCTCTCTTTAATTAGTATGTAATTCCTCTGCATCCTGTGAAACATGGGGAAGTTGGCAGGCCGAACATGTCTGATGCAACAGAGGGAGGGACGGGGGACTAATTAGAAATATCTCACACAGCATTTCTACATTAATTATAACATTTTCTGTGTCCCAATACTTTTTTCTTCCTTCTCCGCACAACTGGGCTGCGTCAGAGGAGAACATCACAAACCAACAAGGAGCTCGGCTGCTGCTTAATCAAAGTTGTTGCTCCTTATTTGCATTTCTAATTGGAATTCATTAGAGATACTCAAATAGTCTGTATGTATGTGTGTGTGTGTGTGTGTGTGTGTGTGTGTGTGTGTGTTCATGAGCCCAAAGATGTTCATGCTAATATGGATTTCTTCATTCACCTGATAATGTCATTATCAACAGCACATGGGCCACAGGAAGGAAACAGGACATCTGGTTTGGATCAGCTGCTCATGTTAACACTGTTCTGTAGAACAACTCCCGACCTGAGAGACCAAGACTGCTCAGTTATGTTTTGTATTTTAAAGCACTTCTATAAACTCTGCAGTCTATTTATGTTCAATGTTTGCATTTTTCTGGTCGTCATTTTTATTGCTTATTGTCTTTCTTTTATTGTTGAGCCCTCTAACTGCTCAGAAAGGTATTATACAGTTGATTATTCCTATTTGTAAGAAAAGTTGATGAAAAACTGATGACCCGACCTACAATTCCAGTGCGCCAGTATTTGACTCTAAGACCAACTTTTCTTCTACATGACCTTTAACAAATGTTCACCTTCTGTAAAAAAATGACCCTGTTCATTTACTTTATGGTATCATTTTCTAACAAAGCACCCTTTATTAAAGGGGTTTATGGGTCAGCTGTAAGCCACTGATGGAGAACTGCAGTCACACCTCCTCTGGTGGACCTCATGGGACCTTATTTCAGAATGGTATGGTAGTGAATGAAGAAGGACAAAGAACTTTTGGATCTCGCTTGAATCACACATATAATGTTTGTCAGTTTAAAAAAGATCATTTGCAAGTCAGTATAATCTCAGTTTGTCATCAAACTAATGAAATATCAGACTGTAAAAATATGTCATTATAACGACGACACAGCCAACAGTGTCGTTAGTGACTCGTCTCCTAACTTATACATTGTAGAGCTGCTCCTGTAAATGAGCAGCTCACAGAACTGAACCAGAACCAGTTCTCCTTTCACAGAACTGCAGTTGTCAATATGAGCAGTTTTATTGTGATGTTCATCTTTTTTATGACCTTTTCTGAGCCCAGTTTGCTGCATGTTGGTGTTGATGCAGTTCACTGAGCGCTTTAACACAAAATTACATGCGATTTTACTTCAATTACGACAAACTGACACTCTATTGACTTGAAAATTATATTTTAAATTAACAAACATCATATGTTTTCTGAAATAAAGTCCAATGAGGGAAAGAGGACAGCTGTAGATAACAGAACTAATTTACTGACGTGTAGAGGTCAGTGACAAATAAAAGAAAAAACAACTTACACTGTTACTGAAAGCTCAATGCTGCTTGTAAGAGACCACACTGCTGGAAAGATAAACAGCATTTTAAAAACATAGTGCCTCTATGTTGCTTCTCTGATGGTGGTGCAGCGCACTGGCTAACATGTTGCTCTACAATCTCCCACAGCTCAGTTTGGTTCAGATCAGGTGACTGTCAAGGCCTCAGCATGGTCTCATCAGACCATTTTGTGATTCTTACAATGTGTATGGAAGGCTGCATCTGTTGTGTTTCTAGTTTAAGGTTTCTCTGGATGTAGAACATGTGATGAGCAGGTTTCCTGCTCTACTCAAACTTTGTAAATGAAGGAGTTTTCAGGAAAACATTGTCCAGTTCCATTTACATTGCGAGTCCCCTCTCACATTCGTGTAAATACATGTTGAGAAGTGCTGGCAGCCGACACACGTGAATTATATAGCACATGACCTTGGCTCAGGCTGTGTCTAATTCAGTCTGCTGCAGTTTTGAGGGCAGCACCACAGGCGATGCTGCATACCCCATTCCCACCCGGCACCCCCACCCACATGTTACCCCAGGCTATCAGTCTGACAGCCAGCAATTAGAATTTCACCAGTAACTACCCCAGACCCTCATTAACAGTTAATTAAATCAAATCTTTCAGGAATTATATATGCATAAACCTGGAAGGAAAACCTCCAGGAGAGCTTTCAAATCCTCAAATGGGAGAACAGAGCTTCTGCTTTGAGAAGTACGGGCTCTTTCAGCCTGGACTTTGATTATTTGACCTGTGAACAAAGCTCAGTTATTGATTGCAGAATCTTCTGTTAGTTTATTATTGAGTGTTTTTTGAAGTTTCTTACTCAAGGTTTAATTTCACAGGTTGACATTAACTATGCCCAAAAATAAAATATATATTTTTTTTTTACTTCACAACTCAGTCAGAAACTAAACGAAGACATTTTTCACAAACAAATGTAGTTTTTAATCCAAAAAGCAGCGTATACAAGCTAAAGCCTTCACACATTCTATTTGAAAAACAGGAAAAAAGTTAAAATCCTCCATAATTTAAACATTCATTTCACAAAAATAACATCAGTTTATTTATTCTCAAACATGTAAGAAAAAGCTACAAAATGACTGGAGATCTAACATAGAAAACTCAGCGTGGCTGGACTGTACACAGGCGGCTTCCTGATCTGTTCCTCCTCCTCTTCCTCCTCTTCTTCCTGATGCCATCATTGCTTCACCGTCAAGTGAACTTGTACGTGTGACTGTCAAGGAAACTTACATTTGCCCACAACAAATATTAGTGCTGTCACAGAAACAATACAGGCAACCAAGTCTGAGGCTGACACACACCTTCGTTCAACATGTTGGGATGTGCCGTGGGCTGTATTACAGCGGGGAGACACTGCTGGCAAAGCACTGCCCACTTCCCTTCAGCATCCATGTTAACCAGTCAGGCTGTTCAGTGCTGTGGTGATAGCGTGAGGCGGCCAAATGAAACACACTGGCTTTACTTATTTTGTAAACACAGGTAAACCCAGTAAAAATAGGTGAACAACTCCTTCCACATTCCCCGTTGATAAGGCTGCCTGTCTGTTCCTTGTGTTGCAGGACAAACAGGGAACAGTCAAAAGCAGCGGATCATATACCTCATCGGACTACATCCAGGAGACTTTAAACCTTTTTAAAAAAGTCTTAATCAACCACATTCTCAACAAGACTAGTTTTTTTCCAGAGCTGGTAACAGAAGTTGTTAAAGAGTGAGACATCTGACTTCCTTTCTCAGCTCTGACAGCTGACAGGCATGGAAGCCACCCCACTGGTCAATTTTTAAATATCTCTTACTTCAGTCGCTATTTCAAACTCAGTGCCGACTGAGCGATGCTCAAGCCTGCCTGACAGAGACGGATCTGGCCAGATGTTGGTGGGGTTTTTGACCAGTGTGTAAGGGGTATATCAGCGCATATAATTCACTAGTGCATTTTGCTGAAGTCGGGGTTTGAAAGTGCTGTCTTAGACAGTAATTTGAGAGTGATTCCCATTAGTGGTTTAAACCAGGGATATATCCCACTGTGGTGCCAGCAGACGCCACATTTTTTTGTCCAAACTCAATCATGCCTCTGAGAGTAGTAACCCGAACTTGACAGCGTTCTGAACCCAACTTGGACAGTTAACCTGAAAACACCTGACAGTTAATTTAAGATGAGTTTGTGTTAACCTGTCAGCAGTCGTTACCATGGTTACAGCCTGTCTTTCATGTACCAGGTAGATGACCATGAGAAGGCATTGTTCTACACACATAGATATAAAATAAAAAAATATATAAATGCATCATATGTCAATGTGGACATGTGTGTTTGGTGGATGGCAGGAGAACATATATAGTGCCAACATAAAGGTGAAGTGGAGGAGTGGTAATTGGCTGGATTTCAGGATTCAGGTTAGGCCCCTAAGTTCCAGCAAAAGGTCTTCTAAATGCTACAGGTTAATTTTGTGGCAATGTTTTGGGGGAGGCCCATTACGGTTCATTAAAGACATGACAAGACAAGTTTAGTGTGTAGGAATTCAACTGGCCTGTACAGAGCCCTGACCTTGACCCTAGTGAACACACTGGGAGAAATAAGAATGCCAAGTGCCAGACAGGCTTCTATATACACACATACTGTATATACACCAATCAGCCACAACATTAGAACCACCTGCTTAATACTGTACAGGTTCCTCTTGTGCAGCCAAATCAGCTCTGACCTGTTGAGGCATGGTCACAAGACCTCTGGGGGTGTCCTGTGGTGTCTGACACCAGGGTGTTTGTAGTGGATCCTTTGGGTCCTGTATGTTGGGGGGTGGGGCCTCCATGGATCAGACTTGTTGTAGCACATCCCACTGATGTTCTATCGGATGGGATCTGGGGAATTTGGAGGCCCGGTCAACACCTTGGGCTCTTTGTTGCGTTTCTCAAGACGTTCCTGAGCAGTGTTTGCGGTGTGTCAGGGCGCATTGTCCTGCTGGGGGGCCACTGCCATCGGAGAGTGCCGACTCCATGGTGGGGTGTACTTGGTCCATAACAGTGTTTGGATGGGTGGTGCGTGTCAAGTGGCATTCACATGAATGCCAGCACCCAAGGTTTCCCAGCAGAACATTGCATTGTGATGAGATGATCAATGTTATTCATGTCAGTGATTTTAATGTTGTGGCTGATCTTTGTATGCATATGCCATGAAAACACACACACACATAAACGCACACGCACAAACTAACTGTAAAACACAGGTGCTAAAGGGTTATGACAGAAATGATGCTCAGAGCAACTGCCCACCAAAAAGCTCAGTGCCCTGAGATGTGATTGGCTGTAAAGGATATGAGTCATAGTTGAGCTTCTGGGTGAGAACTCCTGTCAAGATGAATTCAGCATTGTGGACATCTGGACAACAGAGACAGCAGACAACATCAGTGACACAAAAGACATCAGCACAAGTTCTAATGGAACATCATGGTCTACAGGAACAGAGTTCATGTGGTGCAAAGTGCAAGCAAGGTAAGAGAAACAGAAGACTGGTAGCTAGTAAACATAGAGGTAAACCATGTAGGATTTAAAGTACTTTTAATGGCTTCTTCATATATTTAATGAGGAAGGAAACATTTCACATTGTTTGTTGGACTAAAAAAGATACAGTCTTGGTGAGTCACCGAATGTAAACTTTAGTTTGTTTTCACTAAAATTCCACATTCTACCTTTAACATAGTTAAGAGTGTATAATCAGTGGCATAAAATTGACCACACATAAAATTTGTGTGTGCAGAGATGGTCGATATTATAATACTATCAACTATGGATGTCCCCATCAAGTTTTTCTGGCCTTCAGTGTTCAGTCTTACAATACTGGGTAAATAAACATTATAGAGCACTGTGAGTGCAGTTAATGGGAACTGTAGAGTACAGTAAAGGAGCAGCCGAGCACAGTAAAGAAACACAGTAGAGCGCAGTGAGTACAGTGAAGATACACAGACACACTGATAAAGGACTGGCTCAGGAAATCTCTACTCTCTAATCTCTTTTTTTAAAGTTTCAAATACTTTGCACCTAAACAGGAGTTAGACTGTGTGTGTGACTTACCAATGTTTTTTAAGAAGTATTCCCTACAGAGGTGGAGGTCATTGTCACAGGAAATTACAATGATCTCTGGAAGGTTCTGTAACAAAAGAGCAATTAGAACTTATAATTAAGAATAAAGCCATACTTTTTGTCAATTAGCTAGAGGCATTTCAGTCTACGGCTATTTTTTTATCCTTTATTATTCATGCTTATTACTGAGTTAGTTATTATTATCATTATTCCTCACCTACCATCGACTGCGAGGACTTAAAATACATTAAACTTAAATAAAAAATGATTTAGGGGATATTATATTTAAGTATTTTCAATGACCTTGTTCTGTTTATGCTCCATGATCTTTCTGTAGGAGGGCTGTTTGGCCAGCAGCTTTCCCCCAGCACTCTCCAGGATGGACTTCATGGTGCTGAGGCTGGGACACATCCCCGGGGTGAGGTAGAAATACTTCCCCTACATCATCCATCACAAGACAGAGGGACACAGAAGCAGAGAGACAGACAGTGAAGGACAAGTAGCCAAAAGGACGGGACAAAATACATTGATCCAAATCAAAGTGAAAGATCTTCCCAATATTAAGCAAATGGTCTAAGAATGACATCAATGAAAATATACTGTGTTCCTGTCTGAACCCGTCTTTCCATCAGGTCAATGGTGCTAAAGTCCTGGTTTCAGAGTGAAGCTTATTTTACCTTGAAGAGTGGTGCACTGTTGGCCCGCTTTAATGACTCCTCCAGACTGAAGCCAAACAACACCTCCGCCTCTGCATCCCTCAGAGTGTAACCCTGCTCATCTGCAACACACACATACACACATTAGTTACGACTAATAAATTACAATATATAACACATTTTCTAATTGTACTTTCACACGTAATTAATTAACTCTTAACTAATTCTTTTAGGTACAATCTGAATGGCCACACCTACTACTGCTCTACAAAAAAGAACTGGTACTGGAATAAGAGGAACAATAAAACATAGCAGGAAGAGGAAGACTGAAGCCAAGGATAAAGATACAGATAAACACTTTTCCTGCAGTGTCAGCCCTTACATAAAGCACACAAACATATACATACCCACAAACTTCTGGCTCCTCCAGCTTTCCTCCAGCCACTCTGGAGTGACTATGTATTTGACCACAGACATTGCAGTGAGGAACTTGACGGTGCGAGTCACCTTACTGGCTACAAGGTGAGTGGCTTCCTGACTGCTGTCTGCCACTTCACCACCTAAAGCATGTAACCTCTGCAGGAGGAAGAGATGAGGACAGGCACCATAACAGTGAGAACATTTAACAGCAGAAGACAACAGAGAAGCTAATGTTGAGATTTTAGAAACAGAAAGTTAGTGACCTTAATTTCATGAGTGAGAGAGAGACATTAGCATTCTGTATAGTGGTTGTCTAAATGATACGGCTTTATGAAGTCTGACTTTACCTTTGTGTACTGCTGGACTTGTGTGGGCTCAAAGCCTGTGAACATGACTCGAGGGGTGGACTCAGGGGGCAGCTTTTTACTGGGGGACTGGATCTCTTCCACTCTGCACACAAGAGAATTGTACTTTTATCCACAATATCACCATCAAGTGGTCATCTGGAAAGTTGATGTTTGGTCCAACTCCACAGTTTCATGTTGACAAACAGCCGGTACCCAGATCTGTTGTACTGACCTGGCCTTCTTGTTTGCAGGCTGGTTGGTGGAGTCTGTCATCTTCTGCTTCTGGAGCAGCTGGAGACTCTAAACACCGCACAAACATCACAGACACACAATCAGATGAGCCAACACAGCATTCACAACAAAATAAAGTAGCGCAGCATCATTCACTGCATTTTTGGGGGGACATTTGGGGACAACTATGGAGGGTTTTGCCTTTTTTGTTGGAAAAATGGAGGCAAACCAAGTTTTACAGCCTTATTAAGGGCAGTGTTTCCCACACATAGACTTTACTGTGGCAGGCCACCCAGGGCTCAGGTAACGCCTATTAACACCTGCCCAAAAATATTAGGCAACCCATTATACCATTTTATTTTATTTTTTATCTGTCCGAGAGAACAACACCATTCGCAATCTATAAAGTGGTGGACAACCTGCCATGACCAAAACAGATAATGTTGCTATGGCAACAGCGGTACATGAAGACACCGTAGCCGGTAGCTCCTCTAAGTTATGCTGAAACACATACTGCCTATGGCAGAAATACTGCTATCATCATTGGAGAAGAAAGCGAGTGTTTTGGAGTAAGAGTAGTGGTCTTTGAGACCATCACGGCCCATGACGTCTTTTGACCATCCAACCTGACGGACTGTACCGCCCCAGGGAGGAAAACAGTCAGAATAAGAGTCAAGCTAATCCAGCTTTGTTCAAGGTTGCTCCTGGCTAATGTCTGGCCACAGGGAAAGGAAATGAACAAAAAAAGGGCTGTAAAACAATATGAAATCAGAGACCTGTCTCCACCACAAGATCTTGGATCAAACTGTTGCACTCGATGGGCGGACTGTGTTCTGAGCCTACAGAGTGCAGGACTACAGCTGGACGATGAGCGGTGGGCTGTGTTCATAACATGGATGCTTGGTGCTCACACAGTCACAGTTAATGGACAGTGTTTGAACTTTTGACATGAAGTTACCGACCACATTATCATCACCATCTTGTTGCTGCTGCCTACATACACCCTGACACAGATTCAAAAGATGCACTATGTGTTTATGTAAATTGGTATATAAATAACTGTGTATATGTTCTGTAATTTGTGTAGCGTGAAGGAGTTTACAAACTTTCATTTCGTTATGCAACCCTGGAGGACAAATAAATTACTGTGTAATTTGTAGGCAAACTCTTAAAGTGATTCTGAAGAAAGATTTTTTTGAGTCTCATTCTCAGGTCGTCACATACTGACCCATAGGTAGAGCAGGTACAATAAAACAGAGGAGCTGACTAATGATAAATGTTTATAAAAACACCAAATCAAAGACAGTGTGAAGCACACTGTGGCATTCATCTAATGAAACAGTGCATCAACTCAAACTCACCGCCAAAGCTTCAGGAGATACTTTTATCGGTGTTCTCCAAGCAGCTACAAAGAAAAACAGAAGACAGTTTCTTATGTATACATACACACACATACACACCAAGGCATAAAAAGGCAATCAAAACAGACACAGTGATATCTAGATTACTTTTCAGACATTATATTAAGCTGAAGGTCGTTTCCCATTCTCTTGTCATGTAAAATTGTATACACATATACGTTCATACCATATAATACTTTTTGACTGCATGCATGTGGGATAATCCACAAAAAGATGTGCAGTTCCAAGAAGGATTCTGCCTGCCTGGGTCATTGTGTGATATTTAATTTATTTTGTTATTCTGTAACTATTGCCAACTGTCCCATTATAATTAAGTCAATATCGAACATAAAATAAATGTCTGAATTAGTCATGATATATTAAGCTTTACATACCTAGCAGGTTCTGGACCAGCTGTGGGTTGGGCAGAAGTGGTTCAGGGTGTGTGTAGATGGAGTATCTGCTGTGCTGAATCTGTCTCAGTGCTTCAAAGTTCCCCAGCAGTATATCACACAGCCACTGGGCATTTACACATGGGATCTTCCATTCCTTAGCCTTTTCATATTTCAGCCCACTGGGTCTAAAGAGAGATCAGCAAGATGATCATATCACCGACACTGTAACTTATCCTGCATAGGCCAATATGACTGTATGGCAGATAACAAACTGGATGGCAGAGCCGATGGTCCAAATCAAAATATTTGATACAGGACACATACAGTTTAGTTATGGTCAAAAAAGTTATAGTAGTAATTTATATACGCTTGTAAATAAACATTTATATGATGGCAGCCCTGAGTTCCAATGATTTCTACAACTCTCATTTTTCTGTGATGGGTCAAAAATATAGATACAGCAACTTGAACAATCAGTTTTTGTGATGTTGTGTGAAACAAATGTTCTGTGTATCATGGCCTCTTAACTTCTTCTGAGTGATTCTGATTGATAACAGCTGGTGACTTGTCTGGGCCCATTTTAATAGGGCTGTTTGATACAGCCACAAACACTACAATGGGAAAGTCTAAGGAGCTCAGCACAAACAAAAAATTTGTTGTTTGGCCACAATGAGCAGTAATATGTCTGGAGGAGAGAAGGTGAGGCCTTTAACCCCAAGAACACTAAACCTACTGTCAAGCATGGTGCTGGTAGTATTATGCTGTGGGGCTGTTCTGCTGCCAGTGGATCTGCTGCTCTAAAGAAAGTAAATGGAATAATGAAGAAGGAGGATTATCTCCAAATTCTTCAGGAAAACCTAAAATCATCAGCAGAAGATTGGCTCTTGAGTGCAGTTGGGTGTTCCAACAGAACAGTGATCCAAACACACATCAGAAGTGGTAAAGGAACGGATCAATCAGGCTAGAATTGAGGTTTTAGAATGGTCTTCCCAAAGTCCTGACTTGAACCCAATCAGAACATGTGGACTGTGCTGAAGAAACAAGTCTGTGTCAGGAAGCCAACACATTTAGTTGAACTTCACTGATTCTGTCTTGAGGAGAGGTTAAGAATTCATCCAGAGGACGACCAGAAGCTTGTGGATGGATATCAAAAGAACCTAATTGAGGTGAAAATGGCCGAGACACATTTAACCAAATATCAGAATTACTGTTTGTATATTTATGATCCAGCAGATTTGGTCACATTTTCAGAAGATCTATAATAAATTCATTATTGAACCAAACTTCATGAATGTTTTTGTGACAAAGTAGTTTGTGTTCCACTCATTCATCTCAGAAACATGAGAGCTGTAGAAATCACTGGAACTGAAGACTGACATGATGAACATGCTCTTTACAAGTGGATGTAAACTTTTGACCACAACTATAGATCTCATTATGTACTCTTTAGGATCACTTAACCATTGTATGTGAAGATCTACAGTGAGGCCTCACTTATAAAATGTGTGATGTTAGAAATGTCTTGGCTGCCTGGTGGTTTTACTTCTGCTGTTTAAGTGTGGATGGAGACTGACTATAATCTGGACAGCAGGTAGGTCATCCTGCAAAGTTGTGCTTTTGTGGATGACAATCTTACTCTTTGCAGATGAGGACAGTGTTACTGCGACACAGATATCCAGTGTATCTGGCACCAGCCAGATAGGCCATCAACTTCAGGTCATCCCTGTCAGCATCCACAAAACCTGTCACTGATATTATCTGAGGAGAGACAGTGACAGAGAAAATTATTCAGTGAGTGCAGAGACAGCAAACAGACAGCAAAACATAAAATGGTAAAAAAAAAAAGAAAAAAGAAAAAGAAACTTCACTACCATTAATTCCAGTTGACTCTAATTGCGTCAAAGTTAAAACAGGCCAAGTGTGGCCAGCTACATTGTCGGCGAGTCATTGTTGAAAGTTGAGGCCAGTGTGTCACACCCATAAAAAAGGGACAAGTGTCGGGCATCATTTTCAGGCTTTGTATCACTGCCTTCCATTGAAACTTATCTGTGGCATGATGCTTCGACTGCGCTGTTCTGAGCACACCATAAGTAAGCTGCAACTGTATCAAATATGTGTCTTGTCACTGATAGTATTAGTGCACTGACAGAAACTCAAAATGTGGATCTGGATGGGCTTGACAGAGTTATGTTCCCTTCAAATATCACTGTTAGACTTGAGTGATTTAGGTGCCTGGCCAGTGAAGGTATTCCTGGTACTCAAAGTCAGATGAGAATTCTTAAAATCACAATCTCATTAAGACTCGTTGAATAACCTGAGATGCTGCAGATTCCAACACAAAATAATCACAAACATTTGCAAAATATGGCAATAAGAAAACAAAGACATTTCCTTGATTTAAGAGTAATCGTAGTTCTTTACAGTCAGTGTCTTCATCAAGTACACCAACAGATTTCTAGCTGCTAACCAAAGGGTTTTTAAATCAAAGTAGCAGTTGTTTGTGGGAATTGGACCTACATGCTGAGAGCAAGGTTTCGCGCCAGGGGGAAAGGCAAAGGGCAAATGTAATGTCCGATGAGGAGGAACCACTCTCTTCCTCTTCAGTACAGTGTTGAGCCAGTGGGCTGTTACACATCGCTTCCCCTCTCTGAGTGCCTGGAAGAAGAAACACCAGAAATATCAACAAGAGTGACAAAGATGCCAAGCTTTTCGTCAAATTGAATCAGAATTGGTTGAACTAAACTGAATCAAGGAGCAGAGCTGCGGTTTAGTCCTCGTGCTCAGTAGACACAGACGCTACAATTATAAACTGAAAGTCAGCTCTGTACAGCAGTAGCAGAAGAGTCATAGCTCAGAGTAGCAGGAGTCAGACACTTCTAAGTAAGCAGCTCCTAGAAAGCTTTCGACAGATGTTGAGTGTCAATGACGAATGTCGTGACTTAAAAGTTGTGTGAGGGTGTAATCTTGTGTGAACATTTCCACACTAGAGAAGTGCTAATACTCACCTGTACATACATGTTGCTGACTTGACTCTCACACAGCAAGTGTGTGCAACGGCTGGTCAGGGTGGGGTCAACAGACCCTCCACATGCCTGGATGACCTGAGGGAGGAGTTTAGTAAACATAAACTAATTCACAGTACCTTTAAAAATATTGTCTCCATCTTTGATGCTAAGCACACTTTTAAGGACTTTTTATGTACATATTGAGTATCAAATAGATCCCAATGACTCACAAACAGTATGTTACATCACTCATTGAAAAACTTACAACATAAGCTTCTGGTCATTTATTCCAGGGTGGGTCATTATTATTATTTTATTATTTGAATTAAGAAATAAGAGCAGCTGACCAACACACCGCAGCATTGAACAACCTAAACAAACTGTATGGTGAAGAAAACAACTATGTTGTGCCTAAAAACCCAGTGCCTGCTCCGTCACTTGTATAACTATGGCCCATCTCAGGGAAAATAGTGCAGCAGAGAAGCTGCTCTCACTGATGGACTTACAATGTTAATAACACAGCAGCATGACATTATGATGCTTTCAAATCAATCAATTCTTTTGTTAATGCTGTTGACTTTATAGTATAATGTCAAGCCAACCGTGTTAAATACTCCTCCTCATTTTCTTTGTTGGTTTTCCTTGCAGACTTAAAACAACACCGCCATCAACTGTATCGGAGTATATAACATCATGCTATTCACTGACAGGTGCGCTGTCTTGAGTGAGTGACAACAGGATGCGCCTCTTCAAAAATAGAAGATCAATATGTGGCAGCCAATGTTGATATTGTGGCGGACCGCCTCAAATAAATGAATGTGTGGGAAACACTGAAGTAAATTGCTGATGCATGCTGCGTGATGCACACATGTGAGATGAAGTGGGTGGGGCTGGAGGGTGGATGGTCTGTGTGTGCTGTAAAATTACATCACTGATTGAAAAAAGTGCAGTTCGGATTTTATCTTCCTAGGCAGGTCTCAATTTACCTGGGTGGGCTGCCGAAGTAGAGCCTATGTATGGGAAACACTGCATCACCTGTCAGTGGTTTTAATGTTATGGCTGATTGGTGTATATAACGAATGCTTTATGAGTGTGTCCAGCAGCACCACTGTCTGTGTGTTTAAAGCTTCTATAAAAGTGATGACAGAACTTTTTGTAAAAAAGCGGCAGTGCTAATACCAGGGGCTGTGACTTGTAGTTTCCCCCAAGTAAACACAGCGCTCTCTTCGGTGGCTGTAGCATTCCTTCCTGACCGGCTTGCTGCTGCTCTTCTTGGGTTATAGCTTTCCTACGGAACCACTTATTGCTGCCAGAGACACTCTGGGCTAGAGAGACTGGACAGGCTGGATTGAGAGGGGCTCCTCATGGATGGGCCACGAGAGCCATGAGGAGCTTGGTGGCAAATGCTGCCTTGCCAAAACCAAGTTGTTCTAGCTTGTTGTGTATGGGGGGGGCAGTTCTCCCTGCAGAAACTCTGCCTATCCTTTCTGCACAGCCCAGAGACACAGCTGTGAGCCAAAGGGGTTGCCGTGTTTAGTTTAAGGCTCACCACTGCCAGAAACACAGACACACCCATACATGACTTGTGAATGGGGAGCGCGAACAAGTTGGTTCACCCAAAATATGCAACTGCTTTAATCTGGCAGCATTTTTGGTTCCGGGAAGTATTAAAAAATTAGCAGTATTAAAAATTGGATACTGCCAAATCCTATGCCTAAAGTTCTAAAGAAAGACTTTTGTCTTTTCTCTCTATTGTGAGACTTACCCTCTTCCATGTGGCCAGGAGTTGTTTGTCAGCCATCTGTTCTGGGTAGTCAGAAATAGCAAACCAACAGCCCAGAAGGAAGCCATCCTGTGGAACTGAAAAGTAGAACAGAATGAAGTCACACAAACAAATCTGCACCTGTAGCTGAGTTTTTAACCAATCTTAAAAAGATTTTTTAAGGACAATAACAACAACTATTTTATTATTATTGTTGTTATTATTATTGTATTGTTTGGTGAACACTTGGCTTTGATATCAGAAGTCATTGACCGGAGGCCTAACAGACAGCATCTCCTTGCCACCTCTCTACTTATTCCTCATTTGTCCCTAAGTTCTTCTGTTGTGTTCAATCCAATGGTGCCCTCTAGCAGAACGTCTCAAGACTGGTCAGTGACGCTCTGACCTAGCATCCAAACATCTGCAACAAGTTTAGTTAAAATCACTTACAGTGACAGTGACACTGTCACTTAGTAACACTTTACAATAAGGGTACATTAATCAACATTAATTCATGGGGTAATAAGCATTAACTAGTAGTCAATTAATAGTTTACAAAGTGTCAAGTAATCATTTACTAATGGTCCATCCATCCATCGTCTGTAACCGCTTATCCTTTTCAGGCTCATGGGGGTCTGGAGCCGATCCCAGCTGACATTGGCCGAGCGGCGGGGTACACCCTGGATAAGTGGCCTGGGCTGACATATCGGGAGAAACGACCATTCACACTCACATTCACACCTACTGACAATTTAGAGTAACCAATTAACCTAACTTTTGAATTTTTGATTGTGGGAGGAAGCCAGAGTACCTGGAGAAAACCCACACAGACAGGGGAGAACATGCAAACTCCGCACATAAAGGCCCTGCCCCAGCTAGGTCTCGAATCCAGGACCTTCTTGCTGTGGGGCAACAGAGCTAACCACTATGCCCATGCTGCCCATTTATTTATTTACTAATGTTGTCAATGTTAATTTAGGTGGTAATTCATGCATTATTTAATAGTTTATTAATAGTAACAACAATAACAAGGACATATTAATTAGCATAAATTAACCTAGTAATAAGCATTAACTAGCAGTAAATTAATAGTTAACTAATGTATAATTTACTAACGTGCTGACGTATTGCATTATTTTTTGTTTGTGCGTTACTGGTAGCTTACCTGCTAATCCCAACAAATTGTGTTGCTTTCTGCACAGAGACTGGTTAACCCATCATACATTGAAAAGTACACTAGCCTTATCTCTCGTAGCGACTTTTAGCGCTAGCTCTACAGTAGTTAAGTTACACGCTCTCCAGCTATGCTCATTAGCTTAGCAGCCAGTGATGGCTTCTCTCTCTCTCTCCTCCTCTGTCTTGCTCGTTGGGTCAGATGTTCAGCTATTACTCTGCAAGTAAAGTTTAAGCACTGCCTCAGAATCTGAGTGATATTTTTTGCTATTTATGTTATTTTTTTGGAGACTTTTGGTTTGATGAAAACTGAAAATATAAGAAAGAAGAAGAAAAATCACAATAAAACTTGCAACATTGCTTGCTTTGGACCCCTAAATACCAAGAGAGTGATAGTGGTCAGTCCAATACTTTGGTCCAGACTCAAAGTAATATTTCACTCTGAACCAATGTGTTAGACCAATACAAAACAGTACTGCCTGGAGTGACCATAATCACCCTTCACGTTGACTCTGGGTGTACTCACTGTCTTGTCCTGGCTCGTGTCCAAAAAGTTGAGGGATGTGAGGAGGCTGCTGGAGCTGAGGCTGCAGAGTCGTCTGCTGCTGCTGCTGCAGGGCCTGCTGGTTCTGATGCTGCAGGGCCTGCTGTTGATTCTGTAGGTGCTGCTGCTGCTGCTGCTGTTGCATCTGCTGCATGTGTTGCTGTTGTAGGAAATGCTGCTGCTGCTGCTGCTGCTGCTGTTGCTGCTGCTGCTGCTGCTGCTGTAGATGTAACTGCTGTTGATCTTGCTGTTGTTGCTGTTGCTGTTGTTGCTGTTGCTGTAACATCTGCATGCGTTGCTGCTGTTGAAACTGCTGTAGCTGTTGCTGCAACACCTGTTGCTGCTGCAGCTGCTGCAAACCAGGCCGTAGGAGCTGGTGGGGCCGCAGCTGCTGCTGGGGGAAGGCATGCTGCTGCTGCTGCTGCTGCTGCTGTGGCTGCTGTGAGAACATCTGCTGTTGGTGCATTTGCTGCTGTTGCTGCAGGAACTGTTGCTGCTGTTGGGGCAACTGTGGGAAACCGTGTTGTTGTACAGTCTGTGACTGTTGCTGTTGATGTTGTTGCTGTTGGTGATGTAGCTGCATCATCTGATGCTGCTGCTGGAGGTGCATCATGGGGTGCTGTTGTTGCTGTGGTAACTGTTGGTGTTGTTGCTGGCCAGCCTGGTGTGACTGTTGCTGTTGCAATAATTGTTGCTGTTGCTCTGCTGTAAGGGGCTGGCCAACCAGTTTGGACTGATTGAACAAAAGAGTGTTGGTACTGTTGGGGGTTTGAGCATTGCTCTGATTGGTCTGCTGCTCCAATGGCTTTGTCTGATTGCCTGTCAGATTCTGGATGATCTGTAACAGAGGAGGACAAAGAAGAAGTTGAAATGTAGAGAAAGTATAAAGTCAGTTTTTACTTGTTACTTATCATAATAGTAATATTAGAACCAAATAGGGAAAAAAGAGCTGGGGCACTGGTGTTTTGTAATAAATGTGTGGGGAGAACCAGTGGGATTTCTTACATGTGCTATGTTGGCAGGTCGATTGGCTGGCTGGATGTCAGAGTTGTTGGTGATGTTACGAAGGGTTCTAGCAGCTGGGCTCCACCCAGTGATGCCCTCTGGAACTGAAACACCTAAAAAGCGGAAAAAGAGGTAAAACCTTCGACAACAGGATACTGGGTTTGCGAATGCCAGCTTGATATGGTGAAACTACATATAAAAATTTAAGAAAAAATATTAATCTGCAGAGTACCTTCTGTGCGGAAGCCGAGAACGGCAGTCAATGATTTTTTCTTTTTTGCCATTATCTCGAGATCGCATGTTAATTATTGCATTGCCCCTACATAAGGCTTGTTTTTTCATTATAAGGGGTTCATTTATCTTGCCATACCGAGAAAACAAGCGTTATTATTCCAAAATACAGGATAATTAACCCGTTATCACATGAAAAACAAAAGGTTGTCCCTCGTATTTCTTATTATGTCTATGAGAGATCAGCAGTGCTATGCCAGCATGCAAAGATGCAGCTTAACAACTGTAGCATTTGATTTAAGCTGTAAATGTCAGATCAGTGAGTACCCATTGATCAATGCAGGGGCTGTACTTCAACCTTATTTTTATTATACTATTCAAACACCCATCGATGTGGCTAGTTTCTTTTTACTTGCCAACAAAAACTTTTTTGGTCGTACTCTACTGTACACCAACATGTCGGCTTTAAGTTGGTCACTGTATGCAATAGGGATGGAACGATACAAGAAACTCACAGTACGATATCATCACAATATATAGTCCATGGTACGTTATAATCAAGATATATAAAAAAAAAAAGAAACAAAATGACATGAACAATGTCCTTATGTGACCTGTACAGCATTCATTATTTGCTTTCAATGTGTTTTTACTTCTTTCTTGAGGTACTTCTGCTTTCCTTCTTTAGAAAAAATTAAAGTAGTGGCTATGACCTACACATGTGTAAACAGTAGCCATTGGACTATGTACAATTATAAAACAATAGAGCAGCCAGTGGCGTGTAGCAATCCCTCCCTCCCTCCCTCCCTCCCTCCCTCCCTCCCTCTGGTTGTAAGCAGAAAACAGGCACTCGGCCGCAGATCCCACAGATCTCCAGATCAGTGATCTCTAGAGTCACGCTTGCATTGAAAAGCGGCTCCAGAGAATGAGTTAAGAGGACGGAGTGTTACTACAACATAAACATTGCAGAAAACAGACATCAACGAAGTGTCTGTGTGAGCTAGCAGTTTGAGTCAAACATTGATAACGAAGCCAATCAGAGGCATAGTAGGGCGAGTCTTATGAGAATGAGTCTGTCATCCTGTGCAGTATGATGCATCCGCTGCTATTCAAACAGAACAATACAATGACAAGGAGCAATAGTAGAATGCATCCATACTGATTTCCCTTGTTAGATCCATGAATTTATGAGCTAAATAGCCACATGGTAGGTTGTTACATCCCTAGTATGTCAGCCTATCGCTTCATTCTGTCCTGACTCTATATGAGAGTGATTCAGATGGATGAAATTTCAATTGTAAGGTTACAACTCTAACACAATCTGGCATATTGTACCTTGTGTAGAAAGGTTTAATGTAGGTCTCACAGTGATGAATAACTATCTTGGAGCAAGTGTGCAACCTTTGGAAGAGCTTTATGAACTTGACTGACATACTGACCTTGCTGTGTGGTGTGACTGATGGCAGCAGCAGCAGCTGCCCGAGCTTCTGCAGGCATGGCACCTCCGCTGCCGGGTACTGGAGGCACAGTGGCACACAGATTAATCAGCCCACTGCCTGTAGATGACAC
Source organism: Pagrus pagrus (assembly GCF_965226575.1). NCBI lineage: Eukaryota > Metazoa > Chordata > Actinopteri > Spariformes > Sparidae > Pagrus > Pagrus pagrus. Next base: position 26,852,699 of record NC_140196.1, on the reverse strand, counting down.
TGGGTCTTTACTGCCGGGTGGCCCACCCGGCCGTCTGGCTGTGCCTTTTGGATTAGGAGGCATTGGAGTGGCAACTTCAGCCGGCGTCCAGTTGAGGTTGGTGCCCTCCTTCTCAGTCGAGGAATCATCGTCAGAGTCGTCAAACATCAGCTCGCTGCGGCGCTCAGGTTTGCGGGGAGAGATCGGGAAGATAGAGTTCAGTTTTTTGGGTCCTGGTCGTCTGTGAGGGCTTGACTCCTCACCAGATGAGCCACCACTGGACAGCCGGGATTGCCGGGGGCTGTAGCTTCCATCTGAATGCTCATATGACTCTGCGTCACTGTCCTCCTCTTCCTCACGCTCCACACATGTGAGTCTGGGGTGATAGGTTGCCTCATCCTTCCTATTTTTGTCTGCAAAAGATAGATGCATTAATTTAATCTGTCCTATTCGGACATTTTCAAGATAATTATCATTATGGCTTAGTTTAGGTGAGCGAACATTTCCCCCAGATGTAGCACAACAGTTTGTTGCGATACTGACCGAAACTTATGTAAAATCCAATGCAAACTAAAAAGTAAATCTAATGCATAAATACATCAGATTGACAGCTCTGACATTACCTCTGACAGAATCGGTTATCCAGTCCAGGGTGACAATCTTGATGCCAGGGTGTTTCAGGGCACACTCAAACTTAGCCTGGAGGGGGGAAAGTGCAATCAAAAAATACACGGTATAATTGGAAGTGGGCAAATTCTTGCATTAACATGCTGGTGAAACCAGTAAAATTGGGGAAATTACACACCAAACATTCACTTACCCCCTTTGGTTCCTTCACCACTAAGTGGGTAACCTTCTTGTTGAGGTTAAGCTGGCATTCCCCTCCATAAAAGGTTATGTAAGCCCACAGCGCACTGAGGTCATCTGGAAGCTGTGCGCACACACACACACACACACACACTTTTTGTTTTTATTAGCCATTAGCACGGCATAAGCAGTGGATATTCTTCCTGGGGTCCACCACATATACAGTCATACACACTTACATGTACTACAGCCACATCCCATCTCTATAATAAACAATCAAGTACATATAGAAGAGAACCAACATTGTCATCCTTTCAATTAACAAAACTACAGATCTATGAAAGGGAACTTTCCCTTTTGGCTGCACACATCTGTGGTCATTAAATCACACACTCCAAACTTCATTCACAAAACAACCATGTTTTAACCCCAGAATGGTGCCGTCATTGCCATAGATACACTACAACAACTTAAAGAGGCGTAAGGAGAGAATAAAATAGCAGTCCCAAAACAAAACAGTTGGTGCTGAACAACCTGCAAAAAGGTTTTGGTGAATTGTGTCCTTATGTCATTATAGGGATCATTCACATGCTTTATGGTCGTTGGCAAAAAGTCTCTTGCTGCCACTAGTGGGCCCTAATAACCTTTCAAAAAGTATTAGGGCCCAAGCAGCAAAACAGTGCAAGAAACCTCTTGACTATAAAAGTCTATTGTGGCCATGACCTAAACCCAACAGGTCAGTCATTTTTAATTTTGCGGTCACTGTTGGCAATTTGCACGTGTTTCACTTTTATGAACTCATCCTACAACTTTAACCCAATTCAGTTTTCATTGGAGTGCGTAACATAGACAGGGCGGCAAATGTCGATGTTTTGCCAGGGAACAAGAAGTTGCTGAGAATCCACTGTGTACCCACTGAATACCTACACAACAAATGAATATCTGAATAGTCGAGTATTCGCGTCCAGCCTTTGATATATATAAGGGATAATGTATAGTTCGGAGGTTGTTATGGAGAAATAAACCCCGACAGGTTGTATGGCTCCATACATCCTGAAGGGGTTTATTTCTCCATAACAACCGACTAACTATACATTATCCCGCTTATTAAACGGCTTACGAGTGAAATAAATAATAAATAATCACCCACAATGATTCAGCAGCGACAAGGATTGGTCGGTAAAGTTTTCACTTTCACTTTCACTTTCAAGGCCGGCCTGAGAGAGGAGCTGGACAGCGGTGCTTCTTATGCTGTTGTTGGTGTAACGCGTTTAAAGTCCAGCTGTCTTGCTTATGTTGCCAGGGCGGATCAGAGCGCCGTCCCTAGCAACGGTCTGTTATACTTGACGACGGTCATTATACAGAAATAACGGACCGTAGAACGCAGCGATGGACCAATCAGAGAGCAGCATTCAATAGTGCCGTGTTATATAACTCAATAATAAATAATACAGACAAATCACACACAGACAGACGCACACAGACACACTTACTTACACTTACCCTGGGAAGACAAGCGGTCACACCAAAGAATATCTGTCCTGATTCTGGGGAGAATCCAGTTACTCTGCAGTGCTCATGGTTATGGAAAAACAAAGCAAATCCTCTGAACCAACAGATCCCCTAAAAAACCCTTCTGAAATTTCTGTAATTCTAAACATTAATAGTATAATATTAAAAACAATGTTCGAGTTTCAATAACACCAACTTAAGGTTCTTTGGACTTGCTGGTGGAAGGATACGGTAACAGGTCTCCACATCTGACTGACAGGATCACCCAGGATGGCTGGAAAACATTAACAGAACAATACATTAATGACAGATACTGCTGCTCTTGTGTGTGGCTTTGAGTTATTGACCAACCGATTATTGGGCGATCTGATATTTAGCATTTTTTGGATCATCATAATCTGTAGTTGTTTTTTTTACAATTACATAATAATGCAGGACTTTTACTTTTAACAGTTTTATTTGTCTGCATCTGCATAGTAAGTAGTTAATAAAGTTAAGTACAATACGTGCCTCTAAAATATAGCAGAGTCCAAGTATAAAGTAATGAAATAAATCAGTGGTTATTTAAAATTTTGACACCAAGGTTTTCACTTATACTGCAAAATGTATATCGGTTCAAAATATTGGTTATCAGTCCCTGTTACGCAATATGGCTGAAAAGTCTATCACAATAGTTAAGTTTCACATCGATCGATACTGTCAGCACTCATTTTCTCACCTCATGCTGTTCTGTCACATGGTGATGGTGCAACTGAACTTCAATATAACGCATAAACTTAAATCATGCAAAGTTTTAGTTTTGCCACCGCTGTTAAGGCATTGAGAGATTTCACCGAGTGTTAAATCATGTGCAGCATTTTTTTTCTCTCACCAGACAAGCTATTCATCCCGGCATACAGCCAGCAGTTTCTGCCTGAAAATATGTACGCCTATACGTGCGCAAAATTCTGTGCGTTGCACTTTATAGCAGTTTTTGGACTTGCATAGAAGTTTAAATATTTTCAGCTGTTCAGCGTAAGTCATGGAGATGCACTGATCGTCTAATCAGTGCTTTGCTAAGGCAAAGTGCGCACACAGCACTGCTCCACAGGCAGTCATTGAGGTGATGTTCAGAAAGACATTTTTCTGTAGGTCAATTCTGCTCCTCTAGTCTTTCCTAATCACACACAGTGGTAATCTTTAAAATAACCTCATGAATTTATAACATTTAGCTTTTATGCGTTCCTGGATAAGCGGGATGTTGCTTCTCCTCCAACAAGAAAGTTAAAAGGATCATAGACTTGTGTGATGAGATGTGGTAGGGGTTTCTCTCCTGCCTGCAGCCTGTATGTATGTGTGTGTCTGCTCAGCTCTGAGGAATAAACATGTAAAAACACACGCACAAACAGCTGGGACTGTGTGTGTTCTTGCCAGATTTGCTAGTGGCAAGTGAAGAAAATAGAAAAAGATGCCTTAACAATCACTAAATGATTCTGTGTCTGTTATGAGTTGGAGGAATAAGTTATTGCAAAATCTGGTTCTTCTGGCTCTGATGCTCCGACACCTCTTTCCAGATGATGGGAGGGGTCAGGTATTATCCTAAAAATATTGTTTTCACATAGCAGCTTTAAGATAAAACATTTATTGACTCACTCACTGCACACACCTTTCTCAGCTTTACTAAACGTTATTGTCCAGCTGAGGCTGGGCAATCAACAACAAACATAAGCTGCAGACTCTCGATTATGCTCCATCTCTACATCGATGCAGAATCTTCCACGTCCGCATCACGATGCATCTTATAATTGTGAAATTTCCACACCTCTAGTATATACCATCATATCACCCAAACCTACTGCAGTAGAGTTTTATCTTTGGGATAATTCCTCAATCATACCAATCGTAACCTAAATAGGAGGATCACAATGATTAAAAACTGCCTATTAACTACAGAAACACAAATCAAAAATGACACAATGCCTAACCTTGGTAAACCTACTCTGGCATAATCCTTACCTTGACAACAGGGAGGTCAAAAACCTCTCTTGATTCGCCCACCTCAGGGTTGTCCCCATCCTCTGCAATGATGTGAGTGGCCAGAGCATTGTAGGACACCTCCTTCCCTTTCCCTGCTTTCAGCAACTGCACCACCTGGAATATCAGCAGAGGTATCCGTCAAATTCTACTTCACACAAGACTACAGTCTCTGGACTGACTTAAACAATGACACCAACCTGTGAACACTGGCCAAAGATCATTCAATATTAAATGAAGAAACAGCACACAAGCATGAAAGTGAAAGCATCAAAAATACTTCTATTGAACCTGAAAAAACAACTCCAACACGTACTGTATGTGTTGGAGTCGTTTCTTCAGGTTCATTACACAGCATCACACCACAGTGATGCAATACACCTGTTATGCAAATAGCACATTAAATAACACAGGTGTGTGAAATTTTGAGGTTTATATGTAATCAAAGAGTTGAACACTGACAATGAGCCCAAGAAAAATTTCCCTCAGGGGACAATATTGCAATGTATATGTAAAATGTCACTCAATGGTGCATTTCCAAAAGAAAGTTCTGCGACTTTTTATTTACATCTGAGCCATCATCTCCCTATTTATTATCTTTAAAATTAAAATTACCGGATCCAGTACTTGTGAAATAGTGATTAGTCGACTAAGAATCTTCAAGTTATTTCATTGGTTAACAAGTTGTGGCTTTGTTTTCAGTTTTGTCATTGTTAATAGCAGTGTAGAACAGCGGCGGGGCATGGCAGGCTGTAAACTTCACAAACCCAGTCTCTCTTAATGTCCACAAACAAGGAAACTAATGGATGGAAGAGGAGAAAGGTAGGCAGAACGGAGGACAGCGTAACGCTGGACAGCATGAGGCAGGGTAGCACAACTCCAGTGTGCTGGCTGCTCCGACACTCTCTGCTCGGGTGATAACTGTCAGTGAAATCCACTAAATCACTATTTAACTTAACAGTCCAGGGCTTGTCGCCAACTTTTTTCCCAAAGGAGCACGTGCTCCAAAGTGCACGAATGGTTTGCCTGATTAAGGTCTCGTACTGAAACGTCGCAAATAGATGTATTTATGCATGTTAGACCGTGTGCAGGAGTTTGCTGTCAACCTCTGGCGACTTCTTCTACTGCCATCAACTGTGACTGACTCTTCTGGCGACAGCACTGTCAGCAGCAGCCTGGGAGGGGAGAGGCTCTGTGCTGTGCTGGGATTCATAGGAACTGTGAGCAGGACAGGACGCGCACTTTTCATTTCTCTATGTGGTCTCATATTTTCTCAGCACAGATGACAAAGAAAGCAATTAATAAAAAATGACTTGTGGATATTTCACACAACCAGAAAATGATATAATTCATTAATATTTGAAACGGAGTTCCCTCAGAATCCAAAATAAGATTTGGGTCAGTAAGTTTACACATTTGGTGAAAAGACTCTAACAACTTCTGTATTGTGTGGTCTCATATTTGGCATCATGCTTATTTAACTTTAGCATTACCTCACAGTGTTGTATCACTTCACATCAACACGCTGTTGCCTTTCACATGAGCTACTTAGTGGAACTGATAGGTCGCATCTGCGTATAAACACGCTCAAAAAGAGGTTGGACACGGGACCCACTATTTGGCAGGAAGTACAGCCCTCTGCCACAGGTCTCCAGTACCAGCTAGTGGAATAGCAGGGATACATGCGCAGTAAGGGGCGCCCAATTGAGCAAGATGTTGAGTTGATGCTAAATAACACCGTGCACAATCCATTTCACCTCCGTATATCATTACACGCCAGATCAGCGCAGTATCAGTATGTGGGCCGTTAAGCAGTAGTGGTTTCGAAAACGCAAGCTAACAAACGCTCGCTTTATTATTAGTTTAAAAGGACAGTGACAGATAAACCGGAGGCTAAACGCTAGCAGCTAACCATCTGTGAAACTACGAAACTCAAAGCTAATGCTAAGAGGCTGCATGGGAAGTGCAGGACTAGGTAACCTTAGCGTATGCAAAATATTCTGTCATGTCGAGTATCATAAACACAATTCAAAACATAACTCTACAAAGCATAACGTGGGGATGGACACAACACTGACCCAATAGCAAGCTCAATGTTTTTCATATAGCATGTCAGTCACTTAGCAAGCTGGTTAGCTTCTCCTGCAGCACCTCAGTTAGATTGAATGATGCTAGCAAGCTATAATGCTACCAATCCAGCTACAAGAAGCTAACGTCCGGAGCCTCACCTTTTGGTCAATGTCCCCTACCACGTAGAATTTTACGTCTTTGAAAAGTTCTTCGGAAACCTTGTTTTCTTCTTCAGACATGACTGTCCATTAATGTCATCGGAGTATAGATTTTAGAACCAGTCAAAGGGTGAAGGAGTGAAGTGTCTCTGTTACAGCAGCTGGTTTGGAGCGTACAGTAAACCGGGGACACCCGAGCGCCAAATCGCCGAGCGCGCCTTGGACCACAGCATTCTGAAATACTGAGAGGGGGGGCTGTAAGATGTTTATAGTTTCGCATGCATTTATTTTGTCTTTATAAAACTCACTTTAATGCATTGTATCGCCTAAAATACTTCTGAATAAAGAGAACTTAACGATAAGTAATTATCGGAGATATTTATAGGGACGGAACTTAATAATATTTGTATGTCCCCCTGTAATATGAAAGTTGATGTCTTTATCTAAACGTGTAACCTACATAATCTCAGCCACAGTGACGTGAAGGCATTTCAATATATTTCTTATTCACAATTAAACAAAACAAAAAAGTCAACTTATAAGAAGATACACGCTTGTAGTATCGTATATTGAAATATTATACAAATACGTCTGGTAGACCTAACACTGAGAAAGCAGCAACACATGTCAGAATAAGGTTTTATGATTGTCATATTCATCACTATTATTTCTTACTGGTACTCATAGGGCTGATATCATCACTAAGAAACAGGGTGGAGAACCTAGAGCTAGTTCAAACACACTGGATCTTGCTATTGATTAATGTCAACGTCTCCTTATGGAAAGTGATTTAAAGGTTTGGTACAGTGCACGGGTCTGCAGAATGTCTTTTGGACAGTCATTCCTTTCAAGATTCAAGAAACGTTATTGTCATTGTACTACTGTTTAAGAAAACAAGATAACAAAATTGCGATGACACTCCCTGACATTAGAACAATATTAAAATAACAATATTAAAACAAATTAAAACAACAATATCAAAATATAAAACAATATGTTACTACTCTGAGAATATAAGGTAGTACTTAGAATACTTTAAATGTGTGGGTTTAGAATGGAACAAAATACTATATTAGACTATAATATCCTGCCTTGTTACCTGTTGTTTCCTGTTACCTGCCTTATTAATCACACATCTTCAAAACAACAAACAACATTATGAGAATTTATACTCTGTGTCACTGATGCTTCTAATGAGCTTTTCACAACTAATTTACAAACAATGTATAATCAGAAATCAGAATCAGGAATACTAAATTGATCCCATTATTATAAACATTAACATAAACATAAAACATAAACAGATATTAACCCATAAACATTATTACTTACTACTATTAGTATAAAAATGATTTAAGGCCCCAAAGAAATATTGGTTGCAAACACAGCTATTTTTCCACCTTTAAAAGCACAGGAAACATATTAGAAAATTATAAGGCAGAATGACTGCACCATCTTAGTCAGGTCTTGTCCCGAGGACAGTTCAAAAGTGCACGGAACAATAACCCAAATCTAAATCTAACATTCTGCTGTGGTTTGGCTTCTGGCACAATGAATAATGCAATAATCCAGAAATTGATTGAGAGCAAATTGTTAAAAGAGTACAACCATGGCAGATGAACATGCACAATGCAGAAAAATAGCAATGCTAATTACTAGCAGTGGCTGATATGATAGGAGGGGACAGGTAGGTCTGCAATCACAGCCATCGCCATTATTTTTATAACCAACATGACCTTTCTTACTTTACCATAAACATCACCACCAGCAGCCTATTTTTGTCACAAGTCTGTGTAATTTAGATTTTATAAGATGTCATGTCTTCTACAATTATTTCCTGCAGTAGTTAATTACATCATTCAATAATAGATATCAGGCCAACTGTCAATCCCATACACACGTGTGTATGCATACAGAGCAGACACACAAACACTGTAAGGTGAAATGCAGATGGTAGATGCTTCGGTCCTAAAAGACCTTGACAAACTGAGCTGCAGCAATTTGACAACAGTAAATGGAGGAGCTGTGTGATGTTTACATTAAAGGGTTGCTCCACCAATTTTATACATAAATGTGTTTTGAATGGTCTTGGGGAGTATTACTGCATATGTGAAAAAACACTATAAAGTCTTTTGTGACTCCAGAGGAAGCTGCATGTAGACATCCAGTCATGTCACTCAGTGGCTAAGTTGCATGGTGGGTAATGTAGACACCAGGACCAGATATGTCATCTTTATTATTCCACACATTGTTCTTCCTTTTCAGAACCTGGCGCCTACATTACCCACAATGCAACACGAGGGACATCAGGCTTTGTACTACTTTTTTCACATACAGTATGCAGTAGTAATCCCCAAGACCTGTAAACGCTCTTTAATGTTTAAAATTGGTGGAGTTACCCTTTAATAATGTAGATGATTGCCTCTTGAGCTTGTTGATATGAAATGTTGACACTACTTTAGACACACCCCCTGCCAGTATGCACCATGTTATTCTTGGTCTTCACAAGGTCACACAATTGCACCCTCAGCAGTGTCGTGCCCTTGCATTATAAATAGATTACAAAATATGACGCATGCAACAGTCTGGACGCATGACGTTACGGGCGCCCTTATACATTATCAAGCTTGCAACATATACAATATAAAACTATCCACAGAACCAGAGCCAGTGTTACAATGCATAGGCGTAGTAGGACGATCCAGGATGAGGGCCCGGGAAATCTAGGAGCGCTCCTCGGGACCGCAACTCGCCCAATCCACCAAGAACTGGAAATCTTGGCCCCGCCGACGAACATCCAAAATCCTGCTGACTGTGAAAGCAGGGTAGTTGTCAATGATCCAGGTTGGAGGTGGGGGTTTGGCCGGAGGACTGAGGTCACTGGTGGAAACTGGCTTAAGTTGCGAGACATGAAACATGGGATGTACCAGTAGGGATGCAGGGCGCTGATTGCCAATCTGCTGCAGGTGTGTGTGTGTCAGCAGCTCCGGTGAGGGGAAACCCCGCCCAGCCTCTCAGTGCACCTCTGAAAGCACAACAGGCACAGAAACAAAAAACACCACAGCACAAATCCACCACAGAAAATGGCTGACTGTGACAATTTGTCAATTTGGTGCCCAGGCAAGATTTAAGCTGGTTTATGTTGATTTTCTTTATTTTAGAAATAAAACATGCATGTGAAGTAACAATGGCATAAAACATAATATAAATACAATATACATATGGTAATGGACAAAAAAATATAGTATGAGGTGTCTGCAGGTGGCTGAGGATCTGCAGGCGTGGGAACAAAATATTTCAAAAGTGCAGTGTTACAGTATATTAATAAAAAAAAAAAGCTACTGATGGTGAAACACAGCCAATAATAGCACTTAAGCCGCATTATAGCCAGTGGTGAAAAGTTTTGAGGGAAAAAACACTTTGGTGCACAGTGTGTGGTAAATTTTAAAAGCTTGTTACCTCATCCATTGCGTAAAATCGTAATTTTTAAAGTAACTAGTAACTAAAGCTGTCAAATAATGTAGTGGAGTAGCAGTGTAGGTATAAAGTAGCATAAAAACGAAAATACTCAAGTAAAGTACTTCTAAATTGTGCTTTAGTACAGAACTTGTGTAAATGTAGCCTACTAAGTTACTTTCCACCACTGATAGTAACCTATAACATTCTACACACAACCAGCATGAGTGATCACATCTGCATTCATGCACAAAACATGTACTCAGTGAGCACATCTCTCACATGATGCCTGCTGTTTGCTTTGACTTATCATGAAAATACAAATGCTTGAACTATTAATTACAAAATGTGACAGATGTCAATAAAAATGTATGCCTGGTTTCTTGAGGCAGACAGGGGAATGGGTTGTGGATCACACTTAAAGGAGCACTATGTAGTTTGAGGAAGAAATTTCAATCAGAAGAGAAAGATCTTAATTGACTGATTGTTTTTATGTTTAAACAAAATAAAATAAACAAACTCTTTTCTGTTCTACATTCTAATCCTCTACTTGACCTCTCATCATCCCTCGTGGTAATTTCAGTTAATTATTTTATATTTACAATATGAGTGTAGTTAGAAATATGCATTTTTCCCATAAGTGAATAAACAAGCTGTTCTCAGAGGAAAATAAGGTCCCAGAACACTGTTTGAAGCTAGAAAGGTGGCAGGGTCCGCCACATATAAACTGATCTCACCAAGTAAGTGTTACAGTAACTGATAGTAAATGGCGGTAGCAAGCTTGTTTTGAAAGACAAGTATGACAACGACTAGTTAACTTCCAACCAATTTAACATTTATTGGTGCACATATTTAAAGCATGATTTTGAATGACTAGGTCAAATAGCCAATCTGAAATAGATTTTGAAGTGTAAACAACTGGAATTGAAGTTGAATCAGTGTACAAATTTAAATCAAATGTACAAAGACAAAGTTAACACAATATGCCACATTACTTATGTTGAAATAGATGTTTAAGTTCAATAAATTAATGAATTCAATTCAAATAACCAGACCCTTCTGATCGACCTTAATAGATTTTCACGTTCAACGACTACCCTGAGCAGCTCAATCAATTAACAAATCCAAATCAACCAAACTTACACAGAGGTTTACACAACAAGGGATATTTAATCAAGATACCATTAGGTGATGTTGTGTCTAACTTAAAAATTTAAGACAGCCCTTCCATGTTGTAATATGTCAATTATTCAGGCTCAGGTGTGTTTTCTTCATTAAAAACTTAAATTCTGAAAAATGGCCTGCACCCAATTAGAGCTATATATTTAATAGTTTTTGTATGCTAATAACTGTTATTTAATAGCTTAAGTTGTTATCATTCACATCAGAGGATTAATAATGTGAAATTATACATAAATTCTGCAAATAAATAGTAATTATCAGCAAACTGTCCCCATTTTTAAGTCACCAGCACTGTTTGGAACTATTAGCTATATAGGTAAGTGAATGGGTGACTGGGTGGCGTGAGATCAGAGGGTGTCACAGCTCTCATTTTCAAGGCACAGCTCGACTTCTTCGTCCTCTCCTGCAGCAGAGGAGAGGACGTGAGTGCCACAGTGACTCACTATGGCTTCTTGCCACAGTCCTGGTATTACAAGAAGGGATGGGCTTTCCCTGGCTGCTTAGCAGTAGATATCTCTGCAATGCAATAGCTATATAGGCATCTTGGACATAACACCAGAACTGTTACTTCTTCACACACTGTTGACAGGGTTTGATCATTTTTTGAATGTTTTACACTGAAATTATCTCCAGATCTTACAAATTGTACCTTCAGTCCTGTCTGGTTTCCAGCTCAGCTTTGGCCTAAAAAACATTTTGCTAGTTAAAAAACAACACGGTGGTTTGTGCCCAGATATAGAACTATGTGGGTGCTGCATCCCTTTCTTCTACAGAGAGCAACAGAGCAAAACCCTCCATTGTCAGCCAGCACTGCTGTGAACTCATGCAGGACCGAGCGACGGTCCAGGATGCCAAGCTCCAATGGAGGCCCATCAGTCTGGCCTGCAGGCTGCTTTCATAGCGGGTTTATCCACAGCACAATGATCAGAAGGATTAGAGCAGTAACTGATAGCAACAAACCCGTTCATGGCCTTTTGAACATGCTGACAGAGGCCAGGAGAGAAAGACAGTCAGCCGCGTAGAGCTGGAAGAGCCGAGGGAGGAGGACAAGGAGCGTGTCCAGGTAGGACTGGAAGTTGGACTGTTTGGGGGTCGGGGCTGCAGATATCAGAGCTCATGGTGTTGTCTTCCATCTCTTTAATCTTATAGGGTTAGGGCTATAGGTGAAGTGCTGCCACTTTGTTTCATCCAGATGAGGAAATAAAATGTTCACAGTTTGCATAATCCAGTTGAATGTTAGAATGTTAAAGTGATGAGTTGCTGAAAGTATTTAGTTTTAGGTCGTGTTTTGAATAAAGGCAAAGATCATAAATATGACATAAAAAGTCATAATTCTGAGATAAACAAGTTGAAATTGAGAAACGAAAGTCATACTTTTGACTTTCTAACTCATGATGATGACTTTTTCATACATTTTTTGTCTTTAACTGAGTCAATGTGCTGCTAATTCATATGTAATGCTGCTCTTTCTAGTCGGCTTACATGACCTCAGAAATTATAAAATCCTGGCTACAGCCCTGCATGCAAGAAAATGTTCCACCTTAGTGCTGGTCTTTGTGAATTAACTGGTGACCTTGGGCGCATGCACACACGCAAGAGTGTGCCTTAGGTGCGCTCCTAAGACAAGGGGCAAATGTTAAACTTTTTACTCCACTACATTTGTCTGACAGCTTAAGTTACTAGTTACCTTTAATAAACACTTTAAAAACCCTCTTGGGTTTTTTAACAGATAAAAGTATCCTCACAAAGCTGAAAACAGGCTGTTTTCTCTGACTTTTTACAGAAACATGTTTCTCACAGGACAGTGACGCTACAAACATGATGATCTGAATGATGCACTGCTGTAGATTAAACTAGCCGACAGTATAAAGGAGTTCGAATGAGCTCCACCTTAAACATCTAGAGCAGTAAAATGACATGCAAATTAATGCAGCAGTAATATTAATCCAAAACTTCAGATATTGGCCAATAGATATAAGGAATCAGTCAGCCTGAACAGTATTTCTTTTAACTACATGATTGATTCACTCCTCTGAGTTGTGGTAACATCAGCCATGTTGACTTTACTGTGGTGTCGGAGTCATTGTAATAAGTTCCTGGAAAAGTTAAGGAAAATGCTCAGATTATGAAAAAAGGGATCCTACAAATGTAAAGAGCATCACATTATACATGTATTTTTCCATTTAATATTTACCTTTTCATTATGGCAGAAACATCTGGTGGGCCAAATTGAACCTTACAGCAGGCCAACTTTGGACAGCCCTGAACTACAGTATGTGCAGCTTATTTCAATGTGCTTATGAAGGATCGAAGAGGAGTTTATAAAAGATGAGCTCTCACTGTTTGGAATAAAATGTGTGGCCAGATGTGGCTAGGGATGGTCACTGGAAGCTGCCTCTTGTTCTGGGTCCTGCTCTGTCATCACGCATCATAGTCAAGAGACAGCTGGTGCCCAGCAGGCAGCTGGCAACTTGACATCTGTAGTAAAGGTGTTCCTCACGCCATCTCCCCCAACACTCAGTCCCTGCATTTAGAGCAGACTGGTTGTAACAATGATATAGATGTCAAACGTAAGTAAAAAGTAGATTAATGGCTCAAAAACATATTTTAGTATAAGAGTACAGTTTGAAAAAACAAGCATGAAAGTACATTAAAGGTCCACTGTGCAACATTTCAGGGGATTTTGGGGAAGACATGAAAATAATACTGGCAGAAATGAAAGATAATATTCCTTAAGATTTTTTCGTTAGTGAATAATTGCCCGAGTCTCAGAATTTCTTTGAATAAGCCCTCTGTATCTAAAGAGGAAGCCCGTCTTCTTCTTCATCTAGCACAGAACAGACAAACCAAACACTGGCTTTAGAGAGGGCCTTTCACGTTTAGTAGGCAGCATAGGGGAGGGTGAGACGTTGGTTGCAAACTGGAACCACACTGCTAGATGCCAGTAAATCTGGACCCGTAAAAAACCTGCTCTTTTACTCCTGTGCATTACTTGTGACTTGTAACTAACCATCCAATCAGCACTCTTCTGTGGATATGGCCAGTCATCCAGCAGTCATTGCATCAAAGAAGGACATCTGATCATGGGTCTGGTAGTCATAAACTACTTTTATGATTCTTTTATAGGTTGAGGACTGGAGAGTAAGTGCCTCAATTGCCCCCTTTCCTCACCTGGCACAAGTCTTACATAGAGGTCATTAAGGACTGAAACTGGGAGCTCCCAATTTTTATGCATTTTTATTTGTGCTAGGTTTTGAACATACATTTTACAGTTGTGTCAACAGTATGTAAATCAGAGTGTACCTGCACAGAGGTTTGGTGAGGGTTGAGTTTGAGTCTAAAAAGAGCCATTTGAAGGACGGGCATTTTGTGCTGACTGTGTGAAGAGTTTCTAAAGATTAAGTCAGTAAAGAGAAATTTACCAATTATCAAAAAAGTGTGACCCATTCAAATGAAATACATTGGTGCCATGCAAACTGACATAAAACCTGCACAAAAAAATGTTTAATTTAATGGAATACATTTTTGTTCTAAAGGGGTTACGCTGCTAAAAAAAAAAAAAAGACTACACAGGAACCAATCTTCAAACTTGTTTGAATGCTCGTACTATTTTTTCATCCAAGACCTTTACTACTGAGACTAAGAAGAGAGCAAGCCTCTGTAATAAACATTGGAACCATTTACATTTCATTGGCAGTAATGCTGTTTCCCCAACATACAACAGTATCAAACAAGACACTGGTAACAAGCACAGAACATTTAAAGGGGCACTATGTAGGGAAGAAATTCAAATGATAATATTTACAATATTAATGAGGTAATAATACAAACTCATAAATATGTATTTTTCAATAAGTGAATATCCAGCTTCTCAGAGGAGAGTTCTCAGAGGAAAATTAGGTCCCAGAACACTGTTTGAAGCTAGCAAGGTGGCAGGGTCCGCCACATATAAACAAAGTGAAACAGTATAAACTGTGTTGTCCTTTTAAGGTCAGTTTGTTTATTCAGTTTATTCAGTCATGAAAACAAAGATTCTTTATTTGGTTTGTTTTGGCATTAAAAAAATCAGCCAATGAAAATGTTTCTCTGCTCATTAACATTTCTGCCACAAAACTACAGAGTGCTCCTTTAAAAGCTTCCAGCTGACCTGAAATGAATGAAGTTTCCTGTGAGAGAACAACCTGGTCTGTTCATTTTTATACAGAGCCTGAATGTTTTGTGATCAGTTGGGTTTTATATCAACATGAGTACTCAGATATCTGTGAGAGAAAATAGTGTGTGATTTGGGTTAGTGCCTTTCCCTTTTCAAAGGTTGATCACTATCTCCTCAGTTAATGTTCAAATGTTATATTTTATTTTACATGTTCTTTTAGTGACATGGATTTTAGTAGGCTGAATGAAACTGAAACATAAAAGACTTTCTAAAAGAGCTGTTCTTGCAGTTAGCTGGTCTCAGGTGATGTCAGAGGGTGAAACACTGCTGTAGGCACACAAATGGTTTCTGTTCCTTCTCGTGACTCTTTTCATCATTGCAAACTGGTAGTCATAGCTCAACCAGCTTTTTCTATTTCCCACTACCAGTGATCCAAAATGTGTTTGATTATTGTCTGTCCCTACACTAAATCCCCCGTCCCTGGGTAAACAGAGCAGATAGAGCAAAGTAGGAAGTGTCCCCTGACCTCAGAGATCCCTTCATCCTTCTCCCTTGAGGAGGTTTTGTAAAGCGGACAGGAAGCTCCAGCTGACCTTAGTTTTGTGTCGGAGCTGATCTCACATCTGGCCACCAACACAATGCAACAACGGTCTCACAAAGCCTGCCTATCATCTTCAGGATGCTCATTCACCAAAGACTGACATATGGAAATGATATTACAGATATGGATTCAGAGATCTTGTTGTTTTTGGTGAGTGTGATGATAATGTGGCCACAGAGGCCATCAGCTGTCAGCTCAGAGGGACCATCAATCCTCTGGGATATTTATTTTAGATATGATGGTACAAAATATGATTCTGATCTGACAGTGTACTGTCGTCCTATACACAGCTAGTAAAGTTTGTCAAATGTTATCTGGTATACATGTGTAGTAACAGTTCTATGTAGAATGTTGATGAATCAAAAAGTCAGCGTAATCACAATAAGGATCTATGCATCAGATTAAACATCCCAGATGTGCTACTTAACAGGTTATTGCTGCTCTCTTGTGACCACTGAGCCTTCTATCAGAGGCCCTTCAGAGTGGAAGTGTGTGAATCATTCTGTTCATTACATGCTCCTTTACAGCACTACAGCTCTGCTATGGGCTCCAACAGAAGGATGTTCAAAACTACAAAATCATATTTGAACTCAGGCTAAAATTACACCTTGTAATAAGACTAAGTACAGCACCTTATGAAAGGTTGCATATTGGTTATTGTTATCATATTTAGCATATTTCTTATTTTTCACATTGGTTAAAATAATGGAAATGGAATCATAGGACATGAAGTCATACGCTGAGAGGGAGGATTTATATTCAGCTACATTTTATGGTTCTGTGATTCATTTTATTTTATATGAGATCCTCAGGTTGAGGTTTCAAAGGTTTGGACATTTAACTTGGCATTGTCGTTTTATTTTTATATTGCCTATTTAGATCAATGTAACACTAGGTTGATTATTGATCATGTATATTAAACACGTATCGTTCATATTGCACTAAATAAAATTAACTAAATACATTGCCTGCAAGATGTTATGGTGTTTAGCATGTTACATTTCCATCATAAATAATAAAAAAGACGATGAAAGGATAAATGGAAAACAATAATTCACAATAATTCCTACAAGTGCTCCAAAAGTATTTTAATTTCCTTTTAATTATTGTTTTCATTTTGAGATCATTTAAATAATCATATTCCTCAAGTCTCATCTGAAGATGATGCAGAAAGTGTTGACTGAAACTAATTTCTTCAGTTTTTACCATTAAACTGTCCTGATGGTTTTTTGTTAATATTCAAGGGGAAATGTGCATACAATTAATATTAATAATAATAAATAATAAACAGATTTAGGACAAGATCCTGATGTTTCTCACACTGTCAGTGTCCCTAAACTGTACATTCTTTTTTGTACATTAAATAGCAATAATGTAATATTACTTCTCTTCTCATTAACATTTCTTCAACAAAACTACAGAGTGCTCCTTTAAGTACACAGCCCAATAAACTGTATTAATACATCTAGCAAACCAAAATCAATTCAGGTTGGATTGAAACCTTCAGCATTTTACTTAATTTTCAAATATAACAATAACCTTGATCGCACAGTTATTGTATCCAAGCAGGAGGAAGAGTGGCCCATTGTTTGTAAGATACCACGAGCAACATGCACAGAGCTCTGTCCACTGAGCCTGAACACCTCTACCTTTACTGAGAAACTTCTAAAATCATCAAACACTGGAATTTACAGTAAATGTACGATCTTGCCTCAGATTAAATTCAGGTATTAAAAGCAACCACAGTTTAAAGGCCTGTGCTGCTTTAAAGGCATAATCCGTTAACAAATATGTTGATTTAAACCACACGGGGGGTCGATTCAAAACAAAGGATTAGAACCTGATGTCACACTGAAGTCTCAGCAGCAAGATTTCAACTTGTTTTAATCAGGAACATGGCTGTGAAATATTCAGATGGTCCAAAATATGATCGAGTGAGCCTTTAAAAGAAAGACTGAGACTCTACACTACTGCACACAAGAAAGACTGAGCAGTTAGTGCTTTGCAGTCTGCTACAGCTGGGCTGGGCTTGTCTACGAGCACTTTCGTCAGGGAATACCGACCACATCCATCAACTCCATGTATCTGTTGAATGGTTATTCCTATTCAGTGTAAACAGGACTAAGTTGTAGTGTGTTTGGTGTAACCTGTGCAGCCCATACCGGGCATCCATGAACTGAAATTGTAGCTGCTGACCAGTTCTCACAACAACTTGGATGTATGAAGACACTCAGTGGCTGCAGCTTACGAGAGCGGGTCGTCCAGTAATCGGTGGCTGGTTCGATTCCCTGGGCCGCATATTGGCAAGATGCTGAAGCCCAATTGCTCCTTAAGTTCAGCACCTTGCCCGTCAGCCTCTGCCATCAGTGTGTGTCTTTGACTGGTCATGTTAATTGTTTCCACGGACAGATGAGCCTGTGTGTTGCGAGGTGACATTATTGGTTTGTCTTAATAATAACATAATGCTCACGTGATGATTCAAAGTGAGAGGGGCTTTAATTAGGTCGCTTTTTACCGCCAGCTGTGCTGAACATTATTTTGAACTCGTGGCCTTTTCCATCTGCGCCCTGCGTTCAAGGGAGGAGATTTTTGTGCTGTAACCTGAACGCATCATCAACTGAGCGGATTGAATTAATTTGCTCCTCGAGGGAATTCCGGGATCCTCACATGACGCCATCTCTCCAGCTTTATTGGTCCGAGGCACGTGTCTGAGAGGCCTGTAGTACAACGTCATCGCAGCGTCTCGCAGCCAATCAGAAATGACAACCAAAATCCGTAGAGAAAGTATTTGAGCGGCGTCTTTATGAGGGCAGTTTAGTGCTGCTGGAGGCGTCAATAATTGTGTGCAGGGAACCTGAAGAATTCAACAGATTCTATTTCATTCATCTGTTTCCACTATTTTTCTACAAAACACTGGCGCATTTGAGTCGAGCCATGGGGACTCCACCAGGAGCTGGAGCATGATTCTTCTTTGTCAAAATCATAAGAGGCGCGTTTTCACAGCAAAACACATTATAAACTATCTGCCGCGACAGGGAATATTTTTTCTCATCGCCGTTTTGGTTTTTCGGATCGAAAAAATAGACTAGTAATTAGACTAATTGATTTTTTTTTTTTAAGTGACCGGGACGCAGCACAAAACTGGAAATACTACTTTGTTGAAGGGTGCAGAGAGAGAGAGAGGTGCTGAGGGGAACAGGCTTCATCATTATGGAAGAAACTGCTCGACGAGACCCGGAGCGCCCCGAGGACTGCGAGGAGCAGTCCAACCGGGCCATGCTGCCTCTCCTCCAGCCACCCGGCAACCAGCAGTCCCACAGGATCTCCAACTTTAATATTGACAACATTTTAAGGCCGGACTTCGGACGAAAGAGGAAGAACGGGACTTTGGTTCGGGAGGGAGACAGTCTGGGAGTGATCATACGAAGAGAGGCGCAAGAGAGAAAGTCCTCCAAAACTGGCAACCCGCAGCAGGGTGGAGCCGGAGGCGAGGAGGAGAACACGGGAGCATCCGACGACCGGCATCCGGACACTGAGGCCAGGAGGCCTGACCCGATAGCCGCTGATGTGGCTGTGAAGGGCCGGGGGGGCGGTGGGGACCGCTTCCGCAACCCCCAAGCCAGCTCGGCCCCTGCGGCCAAGCCGATGCTGTGGCCAGCCTGGGTGTATTGTACCCGCTACTCAGACCGTCCATCATCAGGTTGGTAGAACCCGCTCAGCTAACTGCCGTTAAATGGAAGAAAGAACAGATAAATACATGGTGTTAATCAGGAGCACTTAGTTCATGTGAGTCGGTTAAAAAGGGGCTGAGCTGCAGAAATGAGGCAGAGAAAAGCTCCGTGTGAATCATTTTCAAGTTTAAAACCTGTAGAGGCGAAAAAAAAGAAAACCCAAAAAAACCCAAACAGAGCGAGAGGCTTTTTTTCTTTTCCTGACGCGAGCCTCACTCCCACTTCATTCACAGATCCCTCCTAACAATCGACAATCGAATTATTGCTGCACTATAATCTAATACTTATTCTAATTTAATATTCAACATCGTTATTAGTTATTTCATACTTTAAATATTTTTCACAAATGACAGCAGGCCTATCAGAATAGACAACAACCTATTTCACAGGGAAGAAAGAACTTTAAAATAAGATTAAAAACTAATTGGGAGTTGCTCTGGATTTCATTCGATGTGGAGTTTGGCCTTAAAATGACGATAAAACGGAGGAGACGAGGAGGTGTCATCGAAAGTGTTGAGGAAATAATGAAGAAATGAAATATGAGTCGAAAGTAAAGTTAATAATGCGGAGGATCGGGCTAAAACCAAGTTTAACGCCATTGTTCCTCAGTCTTCTTTGTTGATAACACATTAGCATATTTTTTGACAATGGGGGGGTCTAAAAAGTGAGGGCCGAGGGTCCCTGAAGACAACGATTCGACGTTAAATGCTGAACAACGGAACTTTAAAGCCCCTTCACCCCCAACGAAATAAAATAAATAAAAGTCATTTTGGCTGCATGTTCATGTCGGGATATGAAATGATTGCATCTGAAGCGCTCTGCAGTTCAGTCTGCCATAAAGCATTTTCTCCTGACGAGTCCCACTCATCACAGTCTGAGCACTGAAAAGGCCAAACAGCTTATTATTCGATGTGTGTGAATAAAGTAAACGTGCTGTGGTGAGCTGGGCTCATGTTAAAGTGATGCACGGTGAACTTGGACTTTTCCTTTGTCATGATTTAGAAACTGCACTGAGCGTTAAATCATTTAGTCCACAATAAACCAGCGGAGGAAAAGATTCTTGCAATCTATCGAAGATGCGTTTGAGGAGAGGTCGGGCCGAAGCAAAAAAAAAAAAAAAGACGGTCACGTATTCTGTTTTATTGTTGTATGAGGACGCAAAAAAGTTTCGGTGAAGGCCCACGTTAACTTATGGAGATGACCACAAAGAGGTCAGCAGCTTCTCCCCTGCAGTGTGAGGCCTGCAGTACGAGGCAGAGCTGTGAGCAAACGAATGAAAGAAAATAAGATTGTATCAGATTTGTGTGAAAAGAGTGTAAAAAAGAGAATTGATTGTTTTTAAAGGCACGCAGCCTTTTCCTCCTCAGTGCGCTCTGGACACCTCTCAGAGGCTGTGGGGGCACAATTGATTCAGGCCTGCTGTGGTTTTTGTCAGCGCTACAACACGTTCTCTCTCCATTCTGCTGTGTTTGTTTATCAATTCCTCCTGATAGAAACGTCTGGATATTATAGAAACAAACGCGGATTGTGACTCTTTATTACTCTTATTGGATATACTTACCAAAAAAAAGAGTTCCTATGGTAACAGGGAGGGAAAGAGGCGCCTAACTCCCCCATCCTCCATCATATCCCGATAACCCCACCCCCATCTGCACCCTCCTCCCCCCGTGCTCACCAAAGTGTGCAGCAGCAGAGCTCGAGGACAGGACAGGCAGCCTCCCCTCAAACTTGATGGTTGTTGCTCTATAAACCCAATATCCTCCGTCTAATTCCAAGATACACAGTACATTACTCTCTCTCTCTCTCTCTCTCTCTCTCTCTCTCACACACACACACACACACACACACACACACACACACACACACACATTATTAACTTGCTGACCTTCCTTCCCTCTGGTGTCACAACAAAATCATTTATTCCGTCTGTGTGTGACACCTTCTGAGTTTACGCACTAATTAGAATATTAGTTCTGGGAGCAGTGAGCTTGGTTAGAACCGAGCCTACCTGTGATTTAATAAAAACCACTGGCTCTCGTTTTTGTCTTCACTCAAGGTCCCAGATCCCGCAAACCAAAGAAGGCGCCGATCCCGACTAAAGAGGACAAGAGACCGCGGACGGCCTTCACCGAGGAGCAGCTCCGCCGGTTAAAGACTGAGTTCCAGGGCAGCCGGTACCTGACGGAGCAGCGCAGACAGAGCCTGGCCCAGGAACTTTGCCTCAACGAGTCTCAGATCAAAATCTGGTTTCAGAACAAACGGGCCAAAATCAAGAAAACCAACGCAAGTAAAAACTCTCTGGCGCTGCACCTCATGGCGCAGGGACTGTACGACCACTCCACGGCCAAGGACGGCAAGTCGGACAGCGACTAGAGGAGCCACGGGGCAGGGCGTGGGCTCGGAACCACGCACAATAATCACCTCAGTACCAGCATTCATATTTAAGAATCAAGAGACGATACTGTGACATTGTGTTTCTCTGTGGTGTGTATGCAGACAGTGCGTGTGACTGTGTGGCTGTGTGTCCGCAGAGCTGTAGCCGTGACGATGTCCAGTTCAAAGATGGTGCTGCGTTCAAGTCCCCGGCAGCTATACACCTGTCACAACCCACAAACCACAGCACCTGTGCGTTCAGAGGTCCAAATAAACATGCTGTTAACATGTAAGCATGCAGCATCCACTGCAGGGCATCCTATGGCGACATCAGTGATGTGGGTTTGAATGTAAAACCAAATTCCATGTTACGTTCATGAGCCTGCTGCTCCCTCACAGACTGTTTGGATGTTGCGTGTATTAAACGTTTATTATTTGTTTGCTAAAATTGAGCAGCCATTACCAGATGAGGCAAACCAGGGTTCATTTTAGACACACGTGTGTAGGATTAAGATCATACGCTGATGAATAAAAATCATTTAAGATCTTTTCTGAAAAATGTAAAAATAGAAATGAATTGAAATTGACGTCAGACATCTTCACTGTGCTCATAGTTTATTCATTAACATCAGTAGCCTGTGAGCATGCAGGCTGATGCAGGGGCTAATGTGAGGGTCCGAAGAGGCGCGCACGCATCTGGACGGTAAACTGCACATTTTTAAAGCCAGATGTTTGGAAAGTGCCAATACACGTGAACTCTACACGGTGCCTGCATGCTGCCATTTTGCCCTCGGAAATAAAATGTAGTGCAGTCACATATAGGCTGTACTGTGTCAGTAGCACCCTCAGTGCAGGCAGAGCAGGCCTGACTGAGAGCCGCTCAGCCTCAGCCTGAACATTGTAGCGCAGTGGAAACATCCAACTGATAGGAGACACGCAGCTCCCATCAGACATCTGAAGCGATGGTTTGACAGGTGGACTGGACAGCGGCCCTGCAGCCCTGTTTACCGTCAGCGGCAACTGTTGTGTCTGATGAACTTTATTGAAAAACTATATGCTGAGATCCAAAGATTTGTTTCGGCTGCATTGTGGGGAGTGCGCAGCGACGAGCAGCCTGCTCTGTGTTGTCCGCTGTTGTTTCGTTCTTTCTGACTTTATCGGCTGTTTTTTTTGCTCTTTTTCTTCTTCCTTCTGTTTGTGTCTGCGGCCTGCTGGCGTGAATGTTGAGCAGACCTGCAGGTGTGCTGTCTGTGTGAGAGGAGCCTTCTGCCGCCTTTAAAGGGCCCAAAACAATGTGAAACTGTATCGACACAATTTATACCTGGAATTAAAGGATGGGTCGTGTTTTAATACCGCACAAGCCTTCACAAACTGCACACAGTAGCCCATTAAAATCTTGATTTGAATTTGTTTTTTGATTTGAGTATTGCTGACGGACAGCTCGTGTATTTCCCGTGAAGGCGCAGGGGCCACACATCTGAAACGTCCGTTTAATTTCCAGCACATTCGGATTTTTCCAAACCCAGCCTTTAGCCTGCTGCTGACAACAGTTCATATGTTTCAGAGCCAGACTGTCACCAGCAGGGCCCTTCAGTCCTTCACACGCTGCTGTCTGCTGACTCTGGCACCGCGCCGCGGGGCCGGACCGTGGACCTATAGGCCGTCACGAGCGCCTACTTTTAGGAATGTCGAAGAAAATAAGCAACGTTTTATCTGTTTATAACAAAGACCATTATAAGCTTATTTATGATGCGGTGAATACCTATAGGCCTGCATGGCCATATAGAAACGGGGCTCTGAGGCGTTCACGTCGCCTATTCTTTTAGTCTAAAAAGCCTTTCTGTCTGAATGCTACACTGACAGGCCTTTGTCGGGTCTACTTCACGTGGATCCGAACCAAATCGTGCTATGACGATGCTGTGAATAAATATATTTTTTATTTTGTCTTCTGCCTTACAGGGAGTCCGTGTTTCTTGTGTTTAGTCAGAAACCCGGACGGGCTCCTGCTGAAAGTTGTAAATGCGGACTAAAATATTGACAGTGTTATAAAGACAGAGCAGCTGTGTTTTCTATGAAGGGTTGTGACATCAGGATTTTAAATGATTAAATAATGAACACATTCAGCGGTGTCTCTTTTATATGATGCTATGTAAATAATTCATATCCTAATGGTGTGATGGTCAATAAAAGACAACGGTGCAAATTTGACTTTTCATAAGGTTATTTTATTATTTGATCTTAAACACACATCAGGAGAAAATGTTCTACACACAACAATGGCTCGAATATTTCAGATTTCGCTGTGAAGTGACTGCGGGTGGTTTTCTTGAAATATCTTGATAATGAAGGAAACAACAATGAGAGCTGAAGACGCAGACACAACATGGAGGACACTTCTAGTATTCACCAATACATCCACACGTCATCTTCAACATGATGACGCTGTTGAATTAAAAGCCCAAGTTATCACTTGTCATCAAAGCCTCCTGTGTATTTTAGGCTCAGATTTTAAAGGAGCAGTCTGTAGTTTTTTGGCAGAAATGTTAATGAGCAGAGAAAGGTCTTCATTGGCTGATTTTTTTTCTGCCTAAACAAACTAAATAATCAAACTCTCTTTGTTTTCATGACTGAATAAACAAATTGACCTTAAAGGACAACACACTTTATACGGGTTTACTTTGTTTATATGTGGCGGACCCTGCCACCTTGCTAGCTTCAAACTGGGAGCTTATTTTCCTCTGAGAACAGCTGCTTTATTCACTTATGGAAAAAATAGTTTGTATTATTACCTCATTAATATTGTAGATATTAAAATGTTGAGTTTGAACTTATTCTCTGAAGCTACATAGTGCTCCTTTAAGCTCAAAGCATTTTTTTTAAAATCACAATCACGTTCAAATGATGCACATTTTACAACAATTTTCTTTATCAGCTGAAAATTTGAGCGTCCATAAAAAATACAATCATGACAATGATTTTTGATCCAATTTTTTTTTTTATTCAACTTTGGTGCAAGAATATTAACACAACCATACTGTTTATTAATCATTCATAAAAAAAAAATGTATATTATTATATTGAAAAAAATTCAGTCTCATGTCATATGATTTACAGTGGTACATGGCTGCCTCGCATGTTAAAAAGGGCAATGTTCCAGAAAAGTTAGAATATAATTTAAGATAAAATTGATTGCTATAGCACACAGTGGGCTATAGTGTCAGAGTGATGTAAGGGAAAGGGACACACATAAAGCATGCAGCTACAGATACATTCCAGATAAAAGTGATTTTTGTACACTGGTAGTCGTTTTCCTTATTCTGACTCCGATCAGAGGTCACCCATTTTACACATTTTAAACATAGCTATCCATACTGAACATGTGAAGATTCAGGAAACAGTGTAAGCTGAGCTAAGCAGGATTAAAGATTCAGTGTGCTGAGGGAGTGGAGTGATCAGTGGGAGCAGATTGCTTTGACCCCAAACAGTTCAGCATCTGTAACCATCTGGTTTTACTGGTAAAGAGCATTTTCACTTAAATATTCATGTCTGCAGTGGCTCTGGAGTCAATTCACACAACTTTACTATTTCCATGACTTTTCCATAACCACCTCAGAGCACTGAAAATCTTCCTGGAGTTCCGCTCCATTTGGGCTCAACACCATTCTGATGCAATGAGTATGCACTTGACTATGAAGCTACATTGTGCTTTATTACATTAAAGCAGGGAATTTAGTAGTGGTCAAATCTCCAGGACTTTGTCATCCAGAATGCTCATTATTACAGAATATCACTGGGAACTGCAAAACTGCTCTGATCTTTGTCAGATGAGTTTTTTAGCTTTGTGACGTACAGGATCACTACAGGGCAGCATCTACATGATTTGTTTTTTTTTTATATTATCAATATCTAATCCAGTGTTTTTATTATACCCATAGACACAAGTAAATTATGAACCACATATTCAAAATGTCAATTTATGAGGAATTGAGATCATCAGCATGATTTCAGGTGTGGTGACAATGCATTTCTTTATAATGTAGTTTTTCAAAACAACCATTTCAGTCTACAATTACATATGATACTGGTATGAAAACACAAAAATCAGCCAACATGGACAGTTTTCACTGATATTCAGCGGTATGGATCAGAGTCATGTGGGCAGTGGGCCCCTCTCTTTTGAGCATTGTGCAAACCCACGTTTTTCTGCTGAATTTTGCTTGATCACACCAATAAAATATGAAACCCACTTTTTGAATGAGAACAGAACTGGTCACTGAGAAACAATGTAAGAATAAATAGGCATCAGCAAAGCCAGTTAATAATAACTACAATGATACCAGGTTCTCATCAACTGCGACTGTGGAGACAACGTCCAATACAAGGTTCAACAAAACAAATGACAACAGATTTTGGTAGCATAGCTTAGCTGCATTCATACCCTTACACAATAACTCCCCACATCAATTTCTTTGAAAGTTATTGTAACTCTTAAACAGTGAACATTTTTAGCCAGTACCAAATGGAATCTTTGATGATGAAGGTTATTCAGTCCATTTTTCAATATGTAGTTTCCATTAAAGTGCCTCTGTCTTGCAAATTACTCCTATGTAGAAATACACTTGATTCTGATTCTAAAAATGACACAACAAATATGCAAAATACTGCAAAAATGCTAGTATAATAGTTCTGAGTGTTTTATCACGTCTGTGTGACTGCATGAAGTGGTGAAAAAAGACGAAAAGTGAAATTTGTAAACTACAAACGATTTAGTTACTACTTTGATTAGCGTATTCACCTCAGTGTCCCGATCAGTTTGTTTGGGACACACGACAAAAGTCTGTGACACAATGCACAGAACATTGCAGGAGGAAAAATACGTACACAAACTAACACTGATGAAGGCTAAAGGTGTGAAGTCAAATTTATCTGCAAACCCAAAACAACTCCTCTCCACAACTGATCCAGTAGCAAAATTAAATATGTCCTCCAACAGCATCAGTGCAATCTCTGAACTTCACGCTCCTATTTGTTTACCTGAATATCTGAGCGATGTGGAGAAACAGTCGAGAAAAATGAAACAGAAAAGGAAAAAGAAATATGGAGAGCAGTGGGAGATCCATCAACAAAAAGCCAGAGAGTTGTCTGTTACGTGTCCCTTGGCAGCAGCAGCAGCAGCAGCATTGACACTGGCTCTGTGAACGGCAGCAGGAGCCCTCATCTACATTTCCTTTCTTAGCTGGCTTGTATGTGGAAGTATAGCCCAACGGTCGCTGACTTGATGAACTGAGCTACTCTTGACTTGTGCAAGGGAAGGGGGAAACAGCTAGGAGCTGGGTTTCTATGCACAATGTGGGACTGTCAGTAGAAAGGAGGTGTCAAGGGGTTTAGTAAAGTGGGGGTGGTGGTGGTGGCTGGTGCCGTGGCCAGAGAACCTGGACGAAGATCAAAATGCTCTGGGTGTCCATGCAAAAAGCAGCAGGTGAAAACACTGCAGCCAAGAAATGGTGAGAAATGGACGACTTTTTCCTGTCTTGTTCCCACTGTGGAGAACAGGAGATATTCCAAATCCACAGTCGTAAGGAGGCAACTTTTACTGATGTTCATCATGAATCTGAGGGTTCATACCAATTACATTCTGTTCACACTGAAACATATTTCTCAAATTTGTTGTTATTGTGGCTCTGATTGACAGGCTTATTGTGACTTGATGTCAACAACGATCACATACAACCTCTTGAAATCATCATC
This sequence comes from Pagrus pagrus, assembly GCF_965226575.1. Classification (NCBI taxonomy): domain Eukaryota; kingdom Metazoa; phylum Chordata; class Actinopteri; order Spariformes; family Sparidae; genus Pagrus; species Pagrus pagrus. Next base: position 26,824,916 of record NC_140196.1, on the reverse strand, counting down.
AAACCATTTGGACTAAATGTATTCTTCTGTTCTGTAGATGCCAGTGTCATAACACCTACTTTGGTTAAGATAAGTGAGAGACTGTGGTTAACAAAAGATGTGCCCGGTTAAACTACATAAAGGTTAAATGTGCCACATTCCCATCCTCCATCCAAAGCTCAACACCCTAATGGTTTGATATAACAAAAGTGTCTGATTGGCTATTCGGTATTAAGTAACTTTTCATATATGGCACCTGTGAAACTACAATAGTTCATGGTTCTGAATGAATGTGTTGTAGCGTGTATCTGAAATGATTGGCAGTGCATCATCCTCTGAACAACACAGGGTGGCGCCTGTAACAAACAAGCTGCAAGATGTCGCCCACACTGCCCCTCTGAACACAAGCAATCATCTCTCATTCTATTCACTATTCAACTCGTCTCTGTGGCTGCGGCTGACAGAACACATGGACTATCATCTGTTTGATTTTGATCTGAAAACAAGGACGAGGCTGGCTAGCTAGCTTGTCTGGTTGTTAAACATACCGTCAAATCACATTTAATGTTTGTCAACCGTACGCAATGTTATTGACTTGAATCTTGCTAGCATAACATCAGCTTTCTGGCTAATAGCTGAGTTGAAGAGCTGAGCGGATTAATTTATTAGTTTATGAAGTAGCATCTAATTTTCATCCAATTTACTGGAGTAGTGCAAAATGTATACATTACAAAATAATTTAATGGGATTGTAATGATTGTTCCAGCTATTATTCCAACCATCAGGTGTTGCCAGGGGAACAGGCTTTTTGCTTGTGAAAAACATTATAATTTGACAATTTGAAAATAATAATAATAAAAAATGTATGGTCTTAATTTTTTTGCCTTGGCAAGTGACCATGGCATGAGCAAGATAATGCCCTTGGAAATGTCCATTATCAGGAATTAATGGACATCATGGAGGCCAAAACTGTCCTCTGCAGGCATTATCCCTTGCTTAAAAGATCTGTCAGCCACTGTGTTTGAAGCAATAATGACCCCTCAATTTGTGCTTTACTTTACATAGACAGAATCACCATGACGTCGTGCTAACAACAACAGTCACTTCCTGCTAGACAACTGGCAGTTGATTTGCATTGTGTAAATATGTGAAATTGGCAAACTTTTTTCTTTAGTTCTCATTTTACAGCATAATTGTAAATCTGATTTCATCCATGTAAACATGATGTTCCAAGCTATCTGATGTTTCTGCTGTGCTTATCTTATGTACTGTGTCCCTTTACTAACTTCTTTGATCTATCTATCTACCCAAGAGTGACATTTCAGACTAACTGCTAGTTGGAGGTAAACTTAAGGTATACATATACATATATATGTATATATATACTGTACATATACATATATATGTATATACTGTATATGTATGTATGTGTGTGTATATATATATACATACATATATGTATATGTATGTATGTATGTATATATATACATACACATACATACATAAATACATACATATACATATATATGTATATATATACATACACATACATACATAAATACATACATATACATATATATGTATATATATACATACACATACATACATACATACATACATACATACATATACATATAAATGTATATGTATGTATGTATTTATGTATGTGTATATAATATAATATATATTTATTTATTTTTCAACAGAGAGCAGTAACAGTAAGATGTACAATTGTCTTGTTTGCTTGTTGAGACAGCCAGCAAAGTTTGAGAAATGTCTCCACGGTAACATTTCAGTGACACATCCTGTATGGAAATGAGAAAAACATAAAAAATGGTATTATTATTATTACTTAAAGTTCATCCATCCTCTTGTCATAAACTTAACCTCTCCAACAGGCAGAGGCAAAGGGCAGACGAGCAAAGAAAAGAAAAGTACATATCACAAAGTATTGACGTCCCCTGTGTTTCCGTCAGACAAAAGACAGCCCATCAAGTCCCCCTTCCCCCCACTGAGTAATTTAGCCATAGTTCTCTAAATGCTTCCTAGTCAAACTTGGAATATGGAATGAAAGAGATGGGGGCTTTGTGGCGGAAATATAATTACGGCTGCTAAAAGCTGGTGAAGGTAGAGAATGGGGGATGACATCAGACCAATTTCACACCCAGGCCTCCGATGGGCAGGCCAAGCCTGGGATCGCCGCGCTACACTGATCAAAGCCTGCTGCAGCAGCAACAAAAGCCGAAACAAGAGGGAGACTTAACTATGCTAATCTCCAGGATAAATATATTTTTAATCTTGTTAGAATACAAGATAATGGGTCAGCTCAGTGAACAAACTTAATGCAATAAAAGTAGAAGGATACAAGAATACAAAATCACAATTGGTCTCAAAGGGGGTTCTACACAACTACTAAATGTTGAATCACAGAAAAAAATAACAACATTTAAGCAATTATCAAATAGTTTCTGTCATAATCCTCTGTTAAACTGTGAGATCAGTAAGCACATGTCCAACACTGACTGATAGACCTAGTTGTGGCGTATATTCTGCTATTGACTATAATGATAAACGTGTCAGTCGTGACAGCATATGCTTGAAAAATCGTGCTCTGCTCAATAATCAATATTCAAATTAGGATTAGTTGATTCTTTGATTGTTTCTCATACACAGCTGTTTCTACAGGCAGAAAAATCTCATTAGCCACCAAGTATTCTAGTAATTGTATCCATAGAGAAAGATTGTGCACCGCATTTTTCATGTCTCAGGCCAATATTCAGCATCAGTCAGTCACTGTGGACATAGTGTGTCCTTTTAATGTAGTGAGGCAGAAAGAAAGCATGTGGTGTCAGGTTTCCTGGGTGTGTTCACTTTCATACAGGTGACCGGAGTTCATGTCCCATCAAAGATCTGCAATCTGTAAATGTTATTCCCACCATAACCACAGTGACATAGTTGTCAAACACAAACGCCGTTGAAACACCAATCCCCAAAACATTGTCATTGAACATAATCTTGGGTTTGGCAGAACCATCCAATATCAATGTTGTGTGCTAATAAAGTTGCTCAATCTCAGACTACGTCCACTCTAAGCTTGCTAATTTTGAAACTCTTTATTTAAACATGTCATAATTTTTTGAAAGCTCAATTCTAAAACTCACAAGAAACATTGGAATATGTGTCCACACAGGCAGCCCTGTCGCCAAGGAAAGTGTTGGCAGTTGACATTTCTGCAAACCACTGATCCGTTCATATTTTGCATGTGTGGTGGAGTTTAAAGCAAGAAGGCTGGCAAGCCAGTGACTGCAGTTGGAGACTGTGTCTCAACATTTATTTATTAATGATTTTTGACAAGTAATTATGGCGTTTTAACTTTTTTAACTGTGACATCATGAGATACTTTTAAGGAGACCTCAGGACAATTTCAGGCCATATTTGTAGCAACAAAGACCAGATCGTTTTGATGAGATGTCAGGACAATTCCAGGCGTTTTTGCGTTGCCAGAATCAGTGTTTTTATTGAGACGTGGGCAATCTCCAGCTGTGCTTGTCCTGACCAAAACATGAATTTAAGGGAAAACATGATCTTTTCCTAAACCTAACCAAGTGGTTTTTGTGACTAAACCTAACCAGAGCATAAGCACAGAGTTGTTGCAAGACAAAATTGAAAAATGAACCTAAAGAAACGTTAGAGCAACAGAAATCATAAGTGCATCAGGCCACACCATCAAAATTTAGAACTAGCTAACCAACTCACCAACTACAGATAAAACTTCAATAGAAGAATCCCAATGTTTTAACTGTATACGATTAAAGCCTAATAGGAGGAAAAGCAAGAGGAGGAGGAAAAAGATGAGTTGGTTGTTGTTGTTGGTTGCGTTGTCTATGCTTGATTAAAACTATTAACTCACTCTGACATTGTCTGTCTTCGGTGGTGTTGGAGCTGCAGTAACACTCCGACCTCTCCACACTGATCTCTTCGGCCTCTCTCCCTCTCTTCTGCTGCTCCTGTCGGGGTCCTACGGAGTTGCTACTCCCTGCAAGAGTGTTTCTGGGCTCGTTAGGTGGAGCAACCAGGCCAGCTGTGTGAAGGGCGGGCTGCCTGCCGGTCTACTTCACCTAACCAACCCAGAGACACTGCAGCTGCGACAGCCAGTTGGTGTGTTCACCAGCAGGAAAACTATAACTCACAATCCGGTGTGTCAGCTCCGCCGCTGGATGTTTGTTTTTACAAACCAACTGCAAGAAAAACACCACGTTAACCCATTAACATCAGACAACCACTGAACATACGGTTGGGAAACAATAATGTGTCAGTTACACTGACAGAGATTTTCATGGCCCTAGTCCTCTGCCTGACAACAAGAGGGGGGGAGATCGGTGGACCCGTGGGTTATTTAATATTGTGATAAATATTGTATTGTAGACTATTAATCGTGATGATATTGTACCGTGAGTTTTTGGTATTGTTACATCCCTACTTGCTGCATGAACCATGCCAGTTTGTGTTTCCAGTCAGAACTGACAAGAACTTGGCATGGGATTTTAACTTCATTAAGTTTCAAACTTCTTAGTGTCCTTAAGAAGTGGAGTGTTTTCTATTTCTTTTTCTTCTTTCCTTATTCCTTTTCTTATTTTTTACCAGAGTGGCAATGTGTGAAGATTAAGGCATTTTCTCTGTGATGTTGATTCCAAGGAACCGCCAAATGAGGTGACACAATGATGATTGAACCTATGGCCTACTGATGAAAGCCCTTACATTTGCTGTAATGTCAAAGATGTACACTGGCTGTCGATGGTGACTTTCCTGGAAAATATCACAAGTGCCGCACAGTTAGTGACGCGTTCACCCAGCAGTGGTTGGTCAGCCAGAGAGAGCAGGTGGTTCGCATCATAATGACCAGAATAAGTTAGCCTAATGTTAGACAATGAATAACTATGTACTAGGGTTGGGCCGATGGCTGACAGCCATGGACTAATCCCTGACCATCGTAACATCGTGATTTAAAAGGCTCCCCATCAGAGAGCACGATGAAGTGGTGTGTCCCCTCAGAGTTGCCGTAGGGCAAGAGCTGTTGTTATTTGTGATATGGGGGAGAGGAAATGAAAAGAAACATGTTGCTGTCAGTGTTTCTTTTCCCGCAGGCCACAGTTTCTCTCAGTCGTGCCGTTTTTGTACAAAGTTTTCTTACCTTGGCTAGTCGGCCGACGTTGTTATATGCATATGAGGCTGAACAAAGCTAAGTTTCGGACATGTGGTGCGGAGACGAGGACGCTTTTAAACCTGGCACAGGTTAGTTTCCTCTGCAGGGTGAGAGAGTTTCATGTCAGAGCAGAGCAACGTTGGGAAACAGCGACAGCTACAGTGTTGAGCTAATGCGCAACTGCTGCCTTACAACAACACTGAGGGAACACAGTGCCTCAAATTCATATACAATGATGTCACCTTCCATCACGATGGTTCACTGTAGACATTAAGCAGACATTGCCCAACCCTAGTCTGTACAAAATGCTACTTTTATAGCAACCATTTTTTATTCAGTGTTATAATTACTGTCTCAGAAGACGCTTTCTTGTGGTGTTGTAATGGAGGTGTGACAAAGCTGCCAACTGACAACTGACTGAGGTCACACAGGTGACACTGGATCTCCGGGAAGCAGTGAGGTCCAATAATAAACCTGCATTTGCTGCTTCCGGAAATCTTCGAGACTGCCACTTTAAGCAGTGGATTCTTCTCACCACTTTTCAGGTAGTTTCATGGGTAAGATTCTATTGAATGAAGAGCTGAAATCAACAAATAGCATTTTGATATACATGTTGTTAGTTTCATTATTTTAATTTCCATATTATTATTATTATTATTATTATTATTATCATTATTATTATTATTATTATTATCATTACTAATGCTACTACTACTACTATGACTCTAATATTACAATGTACTCATACTATACCACAATAATTGTTCAAACCATTTTTCTGTTGATTGAAAATAATATTGACATGATTTGCTAATTTATTAAGTTGATTAAGATCTTTTCTCTTGACCTATGAACTGACACCAAATGAATGTGATTATTAATCAGATGACAATAAACTGTGAAAGAAGGGAGGGGTGGGACTGAGTCTCATCTTTCCTCAGCAAATGTGTGTAGAATGGTGTGTCAGCCCTTGAACTCATGTTAGATTGAGACTTCGGGTCTTGCCGATTATCAGTATTGACAATTATGATATTGACAATGATATTCAAAAAATAAAATATTGACATAGTGTTAATAATAAACATATGATAATATTGTTTAAATAATTTAGCACCTCTTCAATAGCTTTTTTCTGTTCTCACTTTGTTATAGTAGGTGGTGATAATGTGCCCTAACACTGGTTGCAAGCAGCCATCCAACAGAACAAGAGGATGAAAAAGCTGCAGTTACAGTTTACTGTTAGCTAGTGTGTGGCATGGATCTGTTGAATCAAAATTATTACTATTGTTAATTATTATTGAAATTAGGGAACATTTGAATGATGTAACATATCAAACTCAACGCTCAGGAATGATGAGCCTCACTTGTGAACTTGTGTCACTCATGAAAAGAATATTTTTCTGATAAATGAAGAAAGTTGTTTGTGGTCCTTTTGTTCACCTACAATCAGGCTGACAATTTTTTTTAATCTTTGATTGTGAATCACAAAACAAACAAAAAACTTGAGAGTGAGTTTGATCTGTTGTCTGTCTTCACATCAATAACTGATATCCATGAAGGGGGTGTATCCATGGGCAAAATGTCTTCAGTAAAGGCTGCTCTGGTGTCTCTGCTTATTGCTCCTCAGAGGATCGCTCCTCAGTCCTTGATCCTCGCTCCTCAGAACACAAATAAGAGCTTTTGGATGGCTTGCAAGTTGGTGGACCAAAGCAAATTGCAGATTAAGGATTGAGGAAATATAAAATAAGAGAAATGGGATGTACCCTCACTCTCTCTGTATCTGTGGGTCTGTGGTGTTTTGCACCATCCTAGTTTAGTTTGTATTTTAGTGTTTGAATCTCTTTTTTGTGTACTAAGCTGTAACTCTCCATGTCTTGGGTTCATCACGGTCAGGTCTAGACGAACTCTTTAATTCATGCATTTCCCACCTTAGTAACACAGACAGAACGATTTGGCCTAACATGGACCTAACAAACCAGCCCTGCTTGCTTTTTTCCTCTCACAACTGTGGAGTAACAAAGGATGATTTTTTTATGGCTTTCTAAGGCACCTCAGTTGTTTCTGGAAGCAGGACCCTGAGATTGTCCAGATGGTGTGTTGATTCTGAATCTGCTTTATTCTTTTAAATATTAATTATGTCCCTCTGCCTCCCCCTCTTCTTTCTCTGTCTTCCTCTTGGAAAATACAGTATGTGGCAGTATTTAATTCCGACTCTTTCAAACCTAAAAATGTAGTGATATAAATTAGCAACATCACCTTAGTGCCTGTCTGACCAGTCTGCTTGCTCTGACTCAATGGGAGAAAAAAATAATTAAATAAATACATAAAAGGTTGAAATGACAGGAGGAGGATGGTGGGGTGGTGGGCTGGAGAGGTGTGAAGACTCAACTCCCAGCCAATCAAAGGGCAGTAACTGAAGGCAGAGCAAGACAGTCAAAATACTTTAAAAGTTCACAGGACTTGCTTGTGATGAATTCTGAAAATCACACACCATTTTGCTGGTTTCAGTTGTATTGTCAAACATTTTGGTGAAATTTGTATCTCATCTCAGATGTCTTCAGGCTGAAATCAGGATTTTCTGACCAAATTTGAGATGGGTCTGTTCAACCTGGGAGGTGTAGTACATCAAAGTATAAAACGTGTCATTTCCTTTTGCCAGTAGGTGGTGCTATGACTATGACTGAATATTGGCTTATGGCAGGCCTGGACTACATAAACGCCTTGCCACAGCTATGCCGTTTGCTTAAGACTCAAGCTTTTAAGACCTTTTCATCACTGCAGTCTTATCTGTAGGCTGACCAAATTTGGACCAAATTCGTTCAAGTTTGACCCCTGGAACTTAAACAAAACTAAGAAATATTTCTGCCCAAATATGAACATCTACAGATCGTAACTGCATGTTTAGAGCATTGTTGATTGCAGAGACCTTTGTTTTTTCAAGACAATAGTTTGTTTTTCTCTTGATGTAACAGGTTTACCCATTCATAGCAGCAAAAAAGACTCAGTTTGGCTGCTGGGTTCATCCTATCATTCATTCAGCCTCCATCCAAGACATGTTTCCATTAGCCTTGACCTAATCATTGACCTTACTAAATCAAATATGGCCGACTTCTTGTTGGGTTTAGGTCATGGCACAAAGACTACTTTTTTTTTGTAGGTCTAGGTGCGATAGACATGTGTACCAAAGTCCATACATGTAGGTGAATGTAGCCTTTGGGGCTGCATTTAAGGGGGCGCTAGCGAGCCATTTTGCCTCGCCCAGGGCTGAAACCCATTAAATACACCATAATTACTTTTGTGCAAAGTTTCACGAGATTGAGAGCTAAATAGATAAATTATAGATAAAAGTGATTTTTTTTTCGGCATAGATTTCATGATTTCATCCTTCACCTCTTCTACCTTGGTTTCACACTGAGATACAAACACAATTGAGGAAGAGAGACTTGGCCTGAGGGAATCAAAGCTCAAGTTGTTCAGTCATGCATACACAACACACACACACGCAAGCACGCACACACGCACACACACACACACACACACACACACACACACTCGCACAATGGTGGACATGCCATTTGCATGGTGACCATGTTTCCCCCCGCTTTGCCAAACTGTTCAGCCATTTTAACCCATTGCTAAGCCACAACTCATATAATTCACTGAGAACGTGATATTCAATATATTTTATTATTATTTTATTTATTTCAGCAGGTAGTCCTAAAGAGAATTAAGATTTTTTTTAAACACAAACTGCTCAAGAATGCAATATGTGAAGGCAGAAAAGTTCCTGTGATCTGTTTTTTGACGAATCTTTTTATATTAAAATATAAAATAAAAGAATGAAAAAACACCCATCCCCAGGGCCTGAAGGACTGTTAGTGTAGAATTAAGGATGAGCACATTGACTTTGGATCAAGTACATACCAGACAGTAATACATCCCGGCAGATAAAGGAATCACAAATGATCCTTCAATGTTTCAGTTGCAGTGAGCCATGTATTCAGATTCTCCTCTTTGGCCCCATTTTTACAAGTTGTTGATAACTCCAAATAACCTCAAGAAAAATTAGAGCTCATTGCTTGACAATTGGAATTCATGGGGGTTTCCAACACACTGCAATCATTTTCTTAGCAGCTGTTAGACCTGACAACGCTATGGGCTTCTGATATTTAGGGAGCTTAGAGATATCATTTAAGATCAAAGCTGGTATGGTCACACTTATTGTCTCTGAAATGAGCGCTGTCAGCTTGTAAGCAACATCCTGCCAGAATTGGCCTGATCCTAAGTCCCGCCCCCCTTAGTTACTGTTGCTAGGTTGGACAAGCTTGACAATGAGAAACATGGCGACACCAGTCCTGTTTAGCTGGTTGCAGCAGTGTTAAGTAGATAGTTTCTGGTAGCCAGGCAATATAGCTTCAAGAAGTGGACAGCAAGGATGCGACGGAAGGATATATTCCCGAAGTTTTATGAACACGGCAAAATGAGGGCATTAAGGCCAAATCCTTCCAGGCTGAAGGAAAACAAGAGAAGCCATTCATCCTTTGTCTCATGCATACTTTTTGTAGAGGCCAAGGATGACAAGATGTTCAGTAAACATCACTGTGCCTCCTCCTAGGATTAATAATGTAGTACTCAGGTAGTACCATGGTAGTGACCGTTATATGTTAGCTAGCCAGTTAACTAGCGTTTTGCTAACACTGGCTAACCGAAGATGTGACTGCACGCATAATGATGTGTATAGTAAAGTTACCTTTGAACAAATGAAGAGTCTTGGGTCAGTGTATGATGAGGTCTACTGCACAGCCCAATCCACTCTTTACATCCACAAAATGTATCTTCGTTTTTTGGGACCGGAATAAATACAACGCCTTTAGGGTGTCGAATGTCTCTTTTAGAAGTCCCCCAGCAACATCTTTTAACCAACTTCTTAACTTGTTTTTCTTTTAAATATAGACCAACCAAGCACAAATCAAAAATATTCATTTTTGATTTGTTGACAGTTTAACAGTAAACAGGAAAGCTGACCGAGGTACTGAGGGCAGGGTACTATGGCACTAAGACATTCAAAGATGCACCATAACAGACAGAACTTCTAACTGCTTTCCTGAGATTAGTTACACACTCATATCCATAAGCTGTCTGGTCTGGATGCCAGTCATCAAAATACTGTATACCATATAAAATTCAATTTACCCATAACATTACAATCTCTGATCCAAAAGAATAATTCATCATTAATAATATCTCTGTCCACAATAATCCCCTCACAATTGATCATTTATATGGCCCCAATAAAAATGACCCATCCTTCTTTCATTAACTATTCTCTCTTCTCAACAATCTCGCCAGCTCAGAATTAATTATAGGAGGTGATTTTAACACTGTTTTAGACCTACTAATAGACAAATCAACCACTGCAGGCAACAGTAGACCTTGGCATTCCACATATGTTTTAATTCAGTGTATGGAGGACTACGCCCTTGGCGATAGTTAGATGTTAAACCACCCAGATGGAAAAAAAGTACTCATACTTTTCTCACATTCATCTCTCATCTTCCATTATAGACTATATTCTAACTAGTATTTCCCTCCAGGGAGGAAGGTTTAACATGTCTCTGCTTAAGGACAAAGACTCCAACAGTTACTTACAGAGAGAGTGGGCTGGATCATGGGAATAAAAGACTCTCCTAACTCTAACCCAAGGTACAATTTCTAAGATTAGTAAGATCTGGAAATAATTTTAGTGTAAAACATAAAAAGGAAATAAAAAAAAGATCCGATCAACAGAGTGTGAAGAAGTAACAGTTCTGGCATCATTTCAATACCTATTTATTGCATTGCAGAGATAACCACTGCTCAGCAGCCACAGACGGGACAACACAAACTGTGACAGCTGGCGAAAAACTTTCCAAATGGCGTGACGTGACTGTATTCTTGTTACTGTGGTGTTGCTAAAAATGAGTATGCTATAATGTTAATGTAAACGAATACATAAACACCACATGTGAGGATTAAAAGATAGCAGTCTCATTTTGATGGAGGTTCTGCAGTTCGATCGGATTTCGTGTATTCTTGCTCTGCTGTTGGTTATTAGTTGCCATCATTTATAACAGATGACTGAAAAAAAAACATTGTATGGACACACCAGTAGACCGACTGAAAAAATGTAGTTCAGTTCACTTTACTGTAACCACCTGGAGTGCACCTTCAGTTAGTAAATCATGAAATTCTTGCTCCAAGGAGCAGCTCTGGCTTCAACCCCCATGAAGAAATGACCAGGCCTACAGAGCTGGAAGATCCTGCTGTATCAAGAATCAGACCGACTGACAGTGAAGTGTCTGAAGATCTCACTTATTATAGTTAAAAAAGTAAACCGTGTGGCCTGTGAAAACCATGTGGCTGTCTGATGAACATGTTTTTCTCTGCAGTCCATGTTTCCGCTATGTGACTATATAAAATCATTAGTTCTGTACACAACTGTTCTTTACTTTCTTCCTGAAGGAGGGCAGATGGCACTGTGATGTATGTATTATGAGTACTGACGGCTTTACAGAAAACATTCAAAACACTACAGTGTTCACACTGTATATATGTTAGCCTGATCATATCAAATAGAAATAAATGAAAAATATATTATATAAAATTAATAACAAAACAGGTTTAAACTAAACATTGAGAAGGGGTCAAATACTGCCCCCTATTCATTTTGAGCAGGTGTCTAGGAATTACAAATTGCTCCTTTAAAGAGGTCATATTATGCTTTTTGTGTTTTTGCCTATCCTTTATTGTGTTATGTAGTATTTGTGTGCATGTAAAAGGTCTGGTTTGCAGTCAGGCCTGTACTTCCATAACTTATGTGCATCGCTATGTAACAGACGTTATATAAATATATATTTTTATATATTTATTATAAAATATATACACTCGAGTCAGTCAGCAGACATACTGCTGCTGTAGCAGAGTTATTTTGGATCACACTACCTTGCTTGGCATGACTCGTCCTACTCTGCCTCTGATTGGCTACGTCCTGCCTGTTAAGTAATGCACTTGTGCAACTCTCACCAAAGATTGAACAGAGACGAGATGTCTCACTCTGTTGCTAAAACGGAGCGTTCAAGACACCGTATGAAAAGGGATGCTGCAGCAATGCACCATATGAGAAAACTTCTGTGTTTTTTTAAAATTAAAGTATGTAAACCTATTCAACTAGGACCCCCAAATAAAAGTATGAGCCTGAAAGTTAGTATATTATGACCTCTTTAAAGGGCAGGATCATTTCATACTGACCATATAAAAACACAGAATGGACACAGAATTGGAACATCATTTAGAAAGAAAAATAAAAGAGCTGGATAACACGTGCCACCAAGCCCACAGAAAAATTAATTAATAATTACAATATGAATTTAAAAACTTCTAGATAGAACTGAATGATCTCATAAACAAACAAAAAAGTTTCTTATTGAAAGGCTCAGACACAACAAATTCCTATATAATAACAAATCAAGTAAATACCTGGAAAATTTGATGAAACAAAACATAAAAACAAATATTTCAGTTTTCAACCCCAAACCATGACATCCCAAAAACTGTAAACCTCAAATTACAGAAGGGGTCATGTCAACAATGAACTGAAGCTGTTGCTCATATATATATATATATACACAATATATATATATATACATATATATATATATATATATACACACACACACACATATATATATATATATTAGGGCTGTTAAGCGATTAGAAAAATTTAATATAAATATTTAAATGGTATTTTTTATGTATAAATATACATAAATATTTACAAGCTTTGTGATTAATTAATCTTGATTAATCGAATATGCCAATATCTGCCGCAAGCATTTAAAAATATTTCAGTGCAAATGTATTTTGGTAGATGAGTGAATCAATGAATAAATGGCCATTCTAAACTTTAAAAGGAGGTGATATCTAAAGCTTGTAGTTCTCCAATGGTATGAAAATTCCTTGCTGCATAAACTGCACAAAACAGTGCTCCAGTCAACAGCTCCATCCATCAACAAGCCAGTGTGTGTTTTGGAATTTTTATGATCTTTCCTGACAACAACTGATCATTTTTGTCAAATAACTTAATTTTGTGCTTAAAAAAAAATGAAGCTGTTGCTCAAATGGACTGGACTGCAGCAGAATCTGGGACTTTTAAGTGATCGATCGAGCTTGGCTTCTGGTGTTATGAGAAAGGCCAGTTTGTATATATGCGTGTGTGTGTGTGTGTGTGTGTGTGTGTGTGTGTGTTCACAACATTCTCAATTACTCTACGGTTATCACAAATAAGGTATATACCAGTCTGATAATGCACTGTTGCACTCACTGTGATTTCAGGATGTTAGACGCCTCTGTCTCATCGTACTGGAAGTTTTAACATCAGTGAAGTCCTCTGTGGCCCTGCTGCTCCTGGAAGCAAACCTCATACGCCATCTGAGCTGCCTGTTGGGATCCACGTGTAGGGCATAGTTGTTCATGCTGTTGCACACCCCACCCAGGAGCTCACTGATATGTGTCTCTGAGTGGGCGAGTGGTACCTGCCCATACAACTGAGAAAGAGGAGGAAAACAGGAGAAAAAAGCTGTTCTGTCATGTGAGTATCACAATGTCATGGGCTCCAGTCTGGCCTACATCTTTTGTCATATTGCGTTCTTCTGATTTTACCAAAGTTTGCTATACCAGCTCAAATGTATGCTTTTGACAGTTAGGTAAACACACATAGGCCAAGCTGGAAATATGCACATAAATAAATAAACCTAACCTCAAAATATTTAACACACACACACACACACACACACACACACACACACTCAAAAATAACCAAAAAAACTTCATAAACCACTCTGATGTCGACAGTCCTCCTCAGGGTCTGGGTTGCCCCGCTGTCAGCTGTTTTACACCACAGGCTCTGTGTGGGTCAGCAGGGTGACCTCTTGTTTCTGCTGTGTTTTCACTATCCTCACTAAATCCTAACCCTCCAATGCTGACTTTTAACCTGCATGCATACTCTCCCCACCCCTCGAACCAATCTCCAACATCCTCTTTCTCCTACTAACTTGGTGGACAGCAAGGCAGTGATGTCTAGACAGGCCAAGACATGTGCAGCACCTTGCTCTCGCTATCCCCGGCTGGGGTTCTTCGACAGGGGTAATGCTCTGGAGGGTCGGTCTCCTTAAAATGGTGGGCTTGCTAGAGGAAACAGGAGAAGCAGGAGGCCTCAACAGAAGCCAAGTGCAGGGTAAACAGTTCATCTTCTCAGCCCTCGCACTGCTCCTGCTGCTTCTTTGTGGCCTATTCATCCCCCTCCATCCTCTACTGATCAAAGGAGGAAATCTTCCTTGTCTTCCCTGGTCAAAAGGTGGCAGGATGTGAGTGGGGGGGGTACAGAAGACCGGAAGAGGGGAGGGTTGGAGGGCATTTTGGAGCATGATTTTGTAACAATGTAGATAAATTATTCCCTGACCCTTTGTGTCTCATTTCAGAACTGGCCGTGTTCCCTTCCAGGCCAAGCCTACACACACACACACACACACACACACACACACACACACACACACACACACACACACACACACACACACACACACACACACACACACCTCAAGATGTCACAAAGTGACAAAGGGACCCTTTGCCATCTGTTGCCGCCAAATCCTTCCTTTGCATTCTGTTTTCTGTCTGTTCCTCTGCTCAACAAATAACTTTTTCACAGTAAAGATAAATCGGACCAATCACTAATCCCTTTGTCTTTAAGGTCAACCCAACTCTTTGACTAATTAATTCAGCAGAAGATCCCTTGAGCTTGACAACACTGTTGTGCTGAAGAGGAAGGAAGTTGGCAAGTCAACAGAATGTGCTACAGCACAGGGCCAAAGGTTGGAGGCCGAGCACTGAGGGATGTAGGTCACGCAGGCCAATGACGATGAGGTTCACCTATCAATCAAAGTCTGCTTGTGATGACTTTGACACCAGTTGCAACATTTCATCCGATGAATGAGTGTAATCAATGATTAGATCTAGTATTCTAGTATTGCATATTTATGGACATGATATTTGTGTGACTGATTATTTTATCATCCACTAATGGGCAAATTACAGTCTCAGTCAGTTCATAAATCCTAAAGAACTGTCAGCAAATTGTACAAATTGCCCCTCACAATTTCCTTGTGCCCATGTTTACATATTCAAATGTCTCAAACAACAGTCCAAACCCCCAAAATACTCCTGTTGTTTCCTGTTGTAAAATATAAGAGAACCATCAAATCGATCAAATTGATTTGATTTGATTTGATTTGATTTGAAATCAGTTTTGGCACATAATGTTACAATTAAACTGCTTTAAAAATGATTGGTGATTAATTTTCAGTTGATCAGCCAATCTTCTTCAATCTCCAAACATAGCACACAAAGAGTCATCTTTACTCAAGTTCTGTTTACCAGCCTTTACTGAAACCTTTAATCACAGCCTATGGAAGGAGTTCATTTATCAACAAGATGACTGGGTTGGCATTATTAAATTATTTTTATTCATATTAAAATCCTATAACTATCTTTTCTATTTGTATATTTCATTTTGTTAATTCTATACTGTTATGACTCATGGGAAAATATTTTAGTACAGCAAAGAGTGTATGACTAAAATCAGAATACATTTATTTTAAAAAAAAACAAAAAAACATTGGAAAGTAAGCTAGAGTTACCAGCAAAATGTATACATATTGGGTAATTAGTTAAAAGTTAGAAATACATAAATGGAAAACAACCCCTTTCAGGAATTCTTATTATTGCATATATTTTATGATTATTATCATAGTTATCATAGATGCTTTCTCATTAAGTAGCATTAACATGTTTCAGCTGGCCAGGCTGAAGCTTCTTGTTACTACTTTAAATAGTGTTTGGCTTTTTTAATAACAGGACAGCAAGTAATATAGACTGTAAACCCAAACTCACTCACTCAACTTAAATGTGTTTGCTTACAGCTTGCACTCACAACTTTTAGGTTTTTACAGTACAGTAATATGAATAGTCTAATTAAAGGTGTCGAATGACCCTGCTGCTGGAATGTACATCAACAGAACTGTGTTATTTGAGCATTTAATTCTATCTCATAATAACAGGGAATATATATGTTATAATATAGTGACATAAAATTATTGTGTTGCTGAATGTTTATTATCCTATTCATAACTATGAGTCATAACTTTGTCATTTTATGTACAAACAACAATTATATATTGAAATTTAAAGTCAAATTAAAGTAAATTCTTTCATTATTCAGCTGAATCCAAATTCATTCACTTTTTGGAAATGGCTTGCACACAAAACTTTCCAGTACAGTAACATGAAAGTACACATCACATGAGCCTTGTCTGACTGTAAATTCATGTGAGCTCAACAGAACTTTTTTAATGACACAACAAAATAATCTATGTTTTTGAGCGTTTAGATTTCAATGCCGTAATAACAGGGAATGTAAATGTTATAATACCTTGAAATTATCAGGTTCCTGAGTGTTCATTTTTATTAAATCCACTCATAATAAAGACACATAATTACTGTGTCACATGACCCTTGTCTGGAGGGTTAGACTGGGATAATTACTAAGGCTGGGAATGTGACAGCAGCCCAGGTCATTTCCACATTGTCTAGGATTCCCTGTGACAAGACATCAGGCATACAGATAACCTCACTGTGATCCTTCATTTCACAGATCAGTAACAGTGCAGATCACTTCATTCAAAGCGCTAAAATGTCTTCTACCATAACAGCAGTTTTAGCTATTAGGAACATTTGAAGAATTAGTGTCAAGAACAGCAACACTGATAACTGTGAACCAGTAAACATTTATGGTGATTTAGAACACATTTAAACTATTTTCTTGGGCTTATGGCCCCAAACACAACATCTCAAAGCATGCTGGGAAACTGGATTCCTACCCCTACAATATATAGGGTTTGGTTGAATTATGATTTATTATTTTTAATGTCTAGGCTACTGTTTAGGTCGGTAACATGTCTTTACTTGTCTTCAAGTTTCCTGATTGCCAGTCTGCCTGTCCTTGTCTGACTGAACATTTCTTCCAGTTAAGGTTAGGGCTACAATATACGCCATTTTGGCTTTAGGTATTTAAGTTGTATTGATATAAACATATAACACAAATTACAGGTTTTGTTTTGACTCAAATATTTTAAGTGACACACAGAGATGGAAGTTGTAACCAACCTTTGAATTAAATTTAGCTTTTTAAAATTTTTATTAAATTACGTGTACTTAAAAATAATAACTTGTTAAAAACACGTCAGTTGTATGTTAACACAGCAAAATATTTTTGTGTCCAGCATAAGTCTGCAGCCGTTGTTACATTGTGTTTTTGTTATGTAGAGTGAACACACATTATTCACTTTTCTTAACTATAAACTGACTAGTTTTCAAATAAATGTTAAAAAACTGTGTAGATGTGTTTTATAGCAATTTGTGAGTTCAAACAACTAATAAAATGGACACACAGTGCACAATTTGATGTACTGTCCATTGAGCTTAACAATGTATTCAGTTTTAGCATGAAGGATTTAAGTTGTTTTGATGAAACTGAATGATTTTTCTTTTAATGCAGAGTGAACACACATTTTTAATTTCATTGAATAAGACGTGACCACCTGTCATATGATCATAAAAAAGATTTGTATACATTTTTTTTTACTTCATTAAACAATCAGAATATATGCTAGGTGCACAAGGTATGTGTTGTTAATTGGCTCTATACTGCCTTTAAAAAAAATTTTGCAAATTAACTTTATGAAAAATTATTTACAAATTAACATGAAAAAAATATGTTAAGCTTTCAATGGATGTCCGTTTGTCACATGTGAACATGAAGTTTTAATGTGGATTTGACAGTCCTAAAAATTTGTGTTGTCTTATAAAAATATTACAATGTTGTGTCACGAATGGATGTGGGGTAGAATGTACTTTTGCTTAATATACAGATTTCCTTCTTCAAATCTTGACTTGTATTTTTATCATCTGAAATCATATAATCAAACAATATTAGAATTGTCTAACGGCTCAAATGTGTCTTTTGTCGTCATGTATGAATTTGACGAAATTTAGTTTGATATTTAAACCCAAACTGAATGCTCAATGTCATCCAAATCCCATTAAAAACAGAATAACTGCTCTCCCCCTGCCTGACATGTCCGCCCGTCTCAGCCTGTGAGCTTGGGTTTGAGTCATTATTATGCCATGCTACAAAATGGTTTGAAATTAAACCTTTTCCTTGCCACTCTCAGCCCTGTGAAAGGGAGCTGTCAGTCACAGCGTCATTTGAAGAATGGATGGGGGAGGGAGGGGGCAGAGAATAGGCTTCTCAGGGATGCTATCCTCCATTCAGTTCCCATTGGACAGGGAGCCATTAATGCACCGCTGTCCAGCGGTATTTAAATGTCATTATCCTGGTGATATGGACCAGTGGTGACCCATAAATAAATACATAAATAATAATAATAATAATAATAATAATAATAATAATAATGCCATCAAAGCAGTCAGTGAAAGGGGAAGTTAAATGTTATTCTGTCATTATACCATTTAAGCAATCATGGGTAAGTGAATTAGAAAATCTGTGATAAAGGTTTGATGATTATAATATCACTTAATTATTACAAGAGAGAAATATTAAAAGTATGTGTAATTGGCTGGCAATTGTAAATGGCATGCATCTTTAAATATAGTTAAATCAATTAACATGTAAGATGTGGCCAAGATGTGGCCATGTCGGTGGTTACTCAGCAGAGTAACCATCGACTGCTGCTCACTATACCTTTTAGCTGTATACTTTGTCTGTAGCTACTAGCTGCTGTAGCTGTAGCTAGCCGTGCAGTTTGGATCTTTGGGGAGTCCCCACGGGCTGAAGCAGGCTCGGCAGCATGCCACTGAACACAGCTTGACATCACACTAGGACAAGCACAGCCTCCACTCATCTTACTTGAGGATTAATTTAACTAAAACCAGAGATAACTGTGGAAAGACAAAGATGGTTTTGGTGAGTTTAATTTTGTTACTGTGAAGTTTGAAGGAAGTTTGTTTTATGATGAGCTAATAATGCTATTAAGCTTGCCGTAGTTTGGTAAAGGAAAGAAACGTGAATTCAAAAGGTATGCAGTTCTATTTTTTGTTTAATAAGGAAAATAAATGAAAGTGTATCTCCTTTCCTGATATTTTGAGTTTTTTAAAATATTTTTATTTATTAGACTAAAAGCTAAGAGAGATTGTGAATTCTATAAAACTTGTGAGTCACATATGTCTCCCAGGTGACACTAAGCCTATCACCTCTTGAGGTACAAGGTGGAATTACGAGACAGGATGTGCTACGGTTAGCTGGTTAGCATGCTAACGTCACTGTTCTGTCATCAATTTTTTTGAAAATGTTATTTCATTTTTAAGGTCTTAAACAAATTCTGCAGTACCTTACCCATTGCACCTTACAAATCTAGCCTGGCTCTGTCAAAAGCCATGCTAGATATGGGGGATTTGTTTTAGGGGGATTTACGTGCTGGAACTATTTCTCATTGGGAAGTCAAAAATCATGCCCCTGTTGTTGGCCATCTGGATCTCGAGCAACACTGTGATCCTCTGCACACCCTCTCAAGTTCAAAAATACACCTACTGTCGCATCTAAAGCTTACAGCTTTATATGTTCTATTTTTTTTTGTTTAATACTAATGCTGGAATTAAGTAATTTTTTAGGCCTTTCATAAATACAAATTAAATGGGGCATCGTGGTCAAAAAGCAGGGCGCCAAGGGCAAAACCAATAGTGCCTTTACAGTAAGTGATTATTACACATATTTTGATAAACTTAGTATAGAAAACAGTACATAGTTTACTGACCTGAATCACTTTAACAAAATGCTGACTTTTTTTAATATGAACAGTTTGTTATAATAATGTAAGTTGAATTGTCATGATAACATAAAGTCTATAAGGGCTGAGGGTGACACTGCAGACTCACAACTGCTCACAGAGGTGTTCATGTTACAAAGAGAAATAAATGAGCTTTTTCTGGGTTAACAAATGTTAATGTTTCTTATGATAGGGAAGCTTTCAAGTGTCATCAGGCATTATTAATAACACCATGTTTAGGAAAGTAGTTTAAAAACACACAAAGAGCAGCCATTAACTGCACACTGCCTTAAGAAACTGAGCACAATTATTGGATAATTAGTCTGATCTGCCAATCATACAAACACACATTATTAGACTGTAAACAATTCATCAAATCAATAACTAACCACGATCAATGAATGGCAGCAATTACTCCATGTTTCTGTGGTGGTGACAAAACATTAAATATTTACAAACAGTATTTGAATTGAAAGGAAGCTCACATATAGCATATTAACAATTCCTTCCGTACCTGCAAAAACATATCTAACAAGAAAAACATGATAAAAAGCGTCAATAGTCCTCTTGTCAGTTTGACATGTACAGTCCTGGTCACAAGTTTCCATCCACTCATAAATAACATGTTCATCATGTCAGTGTTCAGTTCCAGTGATTCCTACAGCTCTCATGTTTCTGTGGTGAATGAGTGGAACACAAGCTACTTTGTCACAAAAACATTCATGAAGTTTGGTTCAATAATGAATTTATTATAGGTCTTCTGAAAATGTGACCAAATCTGCTGGATCAAAAATATACATACAGTAACCTAAGTAATCAGTTTTGGTGATTATAGAAAGTGTGAATCAAATGTTCTTTGTAGCATCTTAACTTCTTCTGAGTGATTCTGGTTGATAACAGCTGGTGACTTTTCTGGGCCCATTCTAGCAGGACTTGTTTGATACAGCCATTAGACCCAGCCACAAACACTACAGTGGGAAAGTCTAAGGAGCTCAGCATTGATCTGAAAGAGCTCATTATTGATTTGAACAAGTCAGGAAAGTCACTTGGAGCCATTTCAAAGCAGTTACAGGTCCCAAGATCAACTGTACAAACAACTGTTTGTAAGTATAAAGTGCATGGCACAGTTGTGTCACTGCCACGATCAGAAATCACAAACTATCACCTGCTGCTGAGAGAAAACTGGTCAGGATGGTCAAGAGTCAACTAAAAAACCAAACCACCAAAAAGCAGGTCTGCAATGAATTAGAAGTTGCTGGAAGACATGTGACAGAGTCCACAGTCAGGTGTGTTTTACATCAACATGAGCTGAGAGGCTGCACTCCGAGAGCACCATACCTACTGTCAAGCATAGTGCTGGTAGTATTATGCTGTGGGGCTGTTCTGCTGCCAGTGGATCTGCTGTTTTAAAGAAAGTAAATGGAATAATGAAAAAAGAGGATTATCTCCAAATTCTTCAGGAAAACCTAAAATCATCAGCAGAAGATTGGGTCTTGGGTGCAGTTGGGTGTTCCAACAGGACAGTGATCCAAGCACACATCAGAAGTGGTAAAGGAACGGATCAATCAGTCTAGAATTGAGGTTTTAGAATGACCTTCCCAAAGTCCTGACTTGAACCCAATCAGAACATGTGGACTGTCTGAAGAAACAAGTCTGTGCCAGGAAGTCAACAAATTTAGTTGAACTGATGATTGTTACTGAAGACTGCCATGATATACATGTTCTTTACAACTGTATGTAAACTTTTGACCACGAATGTATATAATCCATAAAGACAAGCTGTATTTCCATACAACTTTAACAGATTTGGGTTTTTGTCGCTCTACTTCCCACCAGTCATCAATGGATAGCTGTGCCTCTTTAGTGGGAGAAGATCTTGGGAATTAGAATTGAACTAACAAGTTATTAGATGAGATGTTATGAGATACACAATGATTTAAACACGACTCATAACACTGTTAATGGGGCGCTAGAGTTTGATTTTTTAGTTTGTTTAGTCAGAAAAAAAATAAGCCAATGAAAATCTTTCTCTGCTCATTAACATTTCTGCCTCAAAACGACAGAGTGCTCCTTCAAATCACTTTGTAGTTTCAGAGAATTAACAGCTTTGTGCAGTTGTTTTAATCCTTTTGATCCGGCATCTAGTGTGATGACAGGGACACTGGGAAACAAGTTTGTTTATTTGCTAGGTTGCATACAGTTTTAACTCAGGATGCAACCTCAAGAGCCAGTTCCAACCAGTCAAAACAGGGCACGCTAAACTGGCAGTGTGGTAGAAATGGTATTACTGCCACACTCTGGGCCATCCACGGCCCTGGACATTTTCATTCTTGCCCTGTAATCCCATCACAAACAGAAATCTGAGGGGAAAAAAACAACAGTTGGTGGCTTTAGGGGCAGTGCTGGAACTGTGTTTTGTTAAGAAAAGTTGTTCTTTGCAGCTTCCTGAAGTCTCATTACAGTGAATTGTCCTTATTGGTACTATTGTGCCTGAGCAGAGCACAAAACTAAAAACCTGTATAAATCGTTCATATCTGGCGGCCCACACTACTGGGTTCAATCCTCATTTCACTCTCAGAAGGAAAGGAAATGCATGTATTTCCGAGAATGTCGAACTATTCATTTGAGAAAGAATGAATGAAAAAAATGCATAACCTCCCTGGATTAAAATAAACAAAAGTAAACTGCATGTCACCTCACTTGGTCACATTTCTGGGCTATGATATTATGTGTCACCATGTCATTATACATCCTCTCATTCTCAATGCATGACTTCCCATTGGTCACTATGCGATCAGCTTGCCACTCCAACTAAGTTCAATGTCTTTGGAAGCCTTAAATGTGTCATTGTTGCAGCAGGCAGCTTTACCTTTTGTGCCACAGAGCAGCCCCATGCCCCCAGGAAGTCCTACTGTGAGGAGGCCAAAGAGCAGAGACTTAAAACCTGCAAATCCCCTTCACTGATGGCATCTTAGCTGTGACATCCCTCCCTCTCTGATTCACACTAGGTCAAAAGCTGTTGAAAAGGGGGGAGCTGGGAGGGCATGGGATCAAGGTTTGGCTTCTTCTGTGGCTTAGTAACATTTGATTGACCAAACAATGCAACAGGTGGAGGTTAGTGACAGCTAAGGGCAGAGGAGGAGCTCATCTCTCAGGAACCACACTATCCTGGCTGGTGATATAGCATGATAATAACCCAAAACTTTGTTGTAGTGTTGCATTTTTTTTCCACTGCCAGATGAATAAATCAGGGTGTCTGCCCACCACAGAGTGGGTGAATGCATTTTTTTTTTTTTTTACCAATATGTAGAAATGAAATCATTTGGAAAAATCCTGAAGTGAGATTTCAGTTGCTAAGATGTACAAGTATGGTGAACAAAGAGACTCTGCAAAGAGTTAAATAAATTAATATTGATCCTTGTTCTTTTGGACAGTCATTTAAGTTTCCATTAGAACAAACAGCATTATCTGTGTATAGGAGAGGTACTACTGCAGGACTGGGATGAGACTAAACACCACAGTTCAGTATAAATGTAAATGACATGTGAGAACAGCATGGGTGCACAGTTTAATTAATTAATTAATGTCATACAGAGACGGTAACGATGGTTTGCAGTGTAGGAGCCAGTGTTTTTGAAGTTTGATCCTAAAAGTTTTGCTGCTTAAATTTGGACCATTCTTGTAAAAGTCTGTTTCTTGAGTGAGACCCCAAACTGTGGATGGAATTGAATGTAATATTAAAATCACTGAAGTACTTTTCATAGACTTACTTTAATAAAAGAAGAAAGAAAAAAGACAGACTTGAATGTTGAAATTTGTTATTGTGCTCCCTCTTGTATGGCTGCTGAGGATCAGTGTAAAATCACAGTTCTAGAAGGAAAATAATCAAATTGTTGTTCATGATTCATGTTTTATGTGCTTCAATCTTTTTATGTTTTCAGTATATAGCTGCCACAAGTACTTGGAGGTGATGTCTTCACATGGTCAGTTACACACACATAACAACAAGGCACACTACAGATTCAAAATGTTGTTACATAAGCATCAGTATAACAAGCGTGTTAGCATAACCAGTGCCTGTATGAATTTACGGCAAACATAGGGCTTTTTCTTTAAAATGCATACACACACATGCGCATATACACACACACACACACACACACACACACACACACACACACACACACACACACACACTTCTTTAAAATGTAAACACACACACACAAACACACACAGCTAAGGGGCAAACTAAGTGAAATCCAAGTGGATTGTGTACTCACAGGGAGCACAAGAAATTAATAGTAATTAGCGTAAGCATTCATATCTGGTCATTTGTAGCTGGTAATGACACAGATAGCAGCATTAATAGCACCATACACTTATATCATCTATCTATGTGACATAAATAAAGACTCCATTATGGGTACCAAAAATAAGTATACCAACATTTGGGCTGGTGTTGAAATGTGTACTGTTGTCATAGATTGATAGGCCATCCTTATGCAGTCTAGACTTTTTGTTGGTGTCATCTGAACTCCAGCCCACTGACCGGACAGTTTTATGACCTTGGGAATTTACCATTTACCATTTTTTTTTATCAGTGAACACCAAATTGAAGTAACACAGAAAACATTTGGCATTGAAATTAGCACTGGCCCAGTGTCAACACAGTATTAAATAAACACAGTCAAAAGTGTTTAACACAGTTTCCCCTTTGCACCCCGATTGTCAACTTGTCGTGGATATGTCCCTAGCAGGGATGGACCATTTGACAATGCAATCGTCGATCCCCAATGGATGACGGTCATTGAAATTCTGTGCCCTCTACCATCATAACATTGTGATTTCAAAGGCCCCCAACCAGAGAGGGCAAAAGAGTAGTTAGAGTTTAGTTTATTGCTGCTCAGTGCACTGATGTTACATCTCCATGCTCCGCTATTATTAAACAAAGATGCTCGGTTACACTCATGACAGCGGCTGCTGTTAAGTGTGTTTATCTCAATCACACCATTTTAATTAGCATTTTCTTAGCTTAGCTTCCTCGATATAACTTTGTTTCAAGTTACCAACATATACAGTGACGATGACAATTTTACAATGCGGAATGTCGGCGGTGGAGGGCGACATTTTGTTGGGTGAGATGGGTCAGTGCGACAGTGAGAAACAATGTTGACTACAGTGGTGTGCAATGAGCAACTACTGACGTATGGCGACTATGAGGGACAAACTACCTCAGAAACATAGTGAATCTGTGGCTGGGGTGGTTGATGTTCTGGCTGGTTTTAATCACCTGCTCTAGAGCCTTCCTGTCCTGGGCTGTGCAAAAAGCACACAAACTGGAGATGTTTCCAGTCAAGATGCTTTCTATTGCTCCTCTGTAAAAGTTGACTTGAACTCTGCTCCAGAATTTAGCCTTTCTAAGTTTGATGAAATGCAGCCTTTTGTGTGCTTTTCTCACCAGGATGGTGGTGTGAGATGACCATGATAAGTTATCTGTGATGTTGTTTCCCAAGCACCTAAAGCTGTTCACCTGCTCCACCTCAGCTCCACTGATGCAGGCAGGTGTATGTGTCTTTGCCTCTTTTGAATTTTATTCTATTTTTTTTTTTAAATCAACAATCAGCTCCTTGTTTTTGCTGATGTTGAGTTTGTAATGCAGCCTCTGATAGTGGTGTCTTCTGCACACTTCACAATAGAGGTTCTCCATGCCTGGGACTGCAGACATAGGTGCACAGTGTGAACAGCAGGAGGCAGAGCACACATCCCTGGTGTTGAGCAATAACATAGAGGAGTTGTGACCGCCAATCTGAACTCTCTGGGGTCTGCTTGTGAGGAAGTCCAATGTCAAGTTGCACAGTGTGGTCAAGCGTAGTCTTTTTAGGTACAGGGCCAGTTCACAGTCACGTCTGAGATGTAGTCTTTGAGTCCTGATGTGCTTGAGAACCAATTTCTCAAAACACTTCATTGGCATGGGGGTGAAGGCCACAGAGTGGTAGTCATTAAGACTAGACACAGCAGACTCTTTAGGTACAGGGACAATAGTGGCTGTCTTGAGGGAGGTGGTAAGAGTCTCCTGTTATGGAGAGCTGCTAAAAATGCCAGTACTAACATCAGCTAGCTGATTAGGACATTAGTTTTTAGTGCACAACCAGGTATATTATCTGGACCAGCAGCCTTATTTATATTATTCACTCTCAGCAGGACGTTTCTCACATCCGCTGTGGTTACTGACAGTGGCCGGTCCTCTGGAGGTGAAAATGTGTTCAGCTCATCCTGCAGTGTGGCCTCACACATGATGGGGGCACTCCTGCTTTTGTAGCCTGTGACATTTTGAATCACCTGCCACAAATCATATCGTTAGTGCTGTTGGTGTTGAGGTCGCTCTCCGGTCTCTGCTGATGTCTCCTCTTTGCCTCCTTGATGCCAGCTTTCAGTCTTGCTCTGGTGGTGTTATATGCTTCCTTGTCACCTGACCAGTTCTGGATAGAGCCCTGACCTCACATCAACACATTTGCTGACTTATGATGTCACGGAAGATGTATATTTCTCAAGGTTGTTGTTATCCTGAGAGGCAGCATTTCTGAACATTTGCCAGTCTGTGCACGCAAAACATTCCTGTAGGGCTGATGTAGCTTCATCAGTCCACACTTTAACCGTTTTAATGTTTTGATCAGCTGGAAACAAGGACGCAGATATACCCTGTCCAGGCATGTACTCCACAAGATCTCTGAAAGTTTGCTGTGGTACCTGGCACCAAGAAGTCAGCAGCAAATTCTTTATGTCCTGTAAGTTTCAAGGTGGGGCCTCCATGGATCAGGCTGTTTGTCCAGCACATCCTGCAGATGTTCAATTGGATTATGATCTGGGGAATTTGGAGGCCAGGTCAACACTGTGAACTCATTGTTGTGCTCCTCAAACCAGTCCTGAAACAAGTTTTGCAGTGTGGCAGGGTGCGTTATTTTCCATAAAGGGATGTACTTGGTCTGCAACAATGTTTAGGTAGGTGGTACGTGTCAAAGTAAAATTAACATGAATGGCAGGACCAACAGTTTTCCAGCAGAACATTACCCAAAGCATCACAATGCTTCCGCCAGCTTGCTTTCTTCCCATAGTGCATCCTAGTGCCATCTCTTCCCCAGGTAAGCAACACACACACACCCGGCCATCCACATGATGTAAAAGAAAATGTTATTCATCAGACCAGACTCACTTGCCCAACAGGACCTGCAGTTTTGGAGATGCTCTGACCCAGCCATCACGGCATCATATTTTGGCCCTTGCCAATGTCGCTGAGATCCTTAGGTTTGCCCATTTTTCCTGCTGCCAACACATCAAATTCGAGGACAATATGTTCACTTGCTGCCTAATACATCCCACCCACTGATGTGCCATTGAGATAATCAAAAAGGGCTTGACAGTGCAAGCATTTCACTCGCATTTGAGACAAAAATTTTTTGTGTGATCTGTAAAATTTAATTAAGAGCAAGTGTGCGAATAGAAAATTCTGCCCGAGCAACAACAATCACGATAATAGCGTCACAGCAATAGACCGATGCTGTCCAACCTGCCACAAAACAAGAAGAAGAAGTAGAAGAATCAATGATGTCTGTAAAAAAGGTCACGGGATCCACTTGTCAGCATATAGGGTTCTCTAGGCACTATAGATGAACGGACCAAAACACGCACTGAGCTGTGAGCTAGAGTCAGGCAGCTAGACAGAAGATGTTTTTGGGAAAAACAGACTTTCGTTGACCAAATGACAAACTGAACTTACTACACTGATTACAACGGAGCACATCTTCTCATACTGTTACCATTATACAAACTGCAGGACAAAGAGTTTCTGTTCAGAGGAACATGAGGTGTTTAATAGCAGTGGCGGCTCCTGCCAAATCTCTCTAGGGGGGGGGGGGGCCTGTTTGTTGTGATGATGGCCAAGGTGACCACCAAGGTGGTAAATTAGACTAATACAGCTGATATTGTCATATTACATTGTAGCTATACTATATTATTTGTACACCATCAAGACACCCCCGGGTGTAAAGGCAACTAGCCTTTAGAATAAAGAACAGTGGCACTGGGCCTGATAATGTGCATTTAAAAAACTATATATATATTATAAATATTTAACTTTTGTCATGTCTCATCCGCCTTCAGGTCATGCTTTTGATTTCTCTTGTCTTCCGTTTCCTGTTTTATTTTGGTGTCTAACTTTCCTCTCAGATCTCTTCCTGCCCATGTGTGTTTTCCCACCTCTGTGGTTGTCTGCCCCTCCCTGATGTGTCTCATTATCCTCTCTTCCCTTGTGTATATTCTGCATGCTCCCTGTCTTCTGTGCCAATTCTTCTTTGTCTCCCCGTAGCAATGTCCAGCATGTCTCCTAATGATAGCCTTCCTAGTGTTTTGATCCTGTTTTTGTTTCTGACTTTTTGCCTCTGCCTGATCTCTTTGTCTATGTTTGCCCCGCTGACTGATCTCCTATGTACCAAACGTGATTCCAGTAAAGATTTTTGCCTGTTTGAACCTGATCTGTCTCGAGTCCTGCATTTGAGTCCTAGTCTTCTGTGTCAGACCTTGTCAACTTTTAACTCTACATTTGTCTGAAAGCTTTAGTTACTAGTTACTTTCAAGATTTCATTTTTTTCCCCCTTCATGTCCAGTGAAAACCATGAATCTCCAGACTTGATGATTTTGAACATTTCTGATATTTCTGTTTATAGTTCCTGACCGTAGAGCAATACTCTAGAGGAAACAGCTATCAACGTGTTGTTAAAACGATCTAAGCAATACAATACAACTCACGTTCTTTGTAGTGTCCATGTTTCCACAATAAGAGCTAATGAAGCTAATTAAACGACTCTCCAGGTCGGGATATGAAACCATGCGAAGAGCATGTGAATGCCACCAGGTTACATATGACGAAAACATGTTTGTGCAAGTCCTGCCAGAGCCCATACAGACTGCACTGCTATGCCTCAAGTAAAAAAAAAAGCCTTACCATGGAGGTCTATCAGAGCAGTGCAGGTGATATTTCATAATCAGGCCTAATTATTTTCTTTTTTTGTGGCTCAAGGAGGGCAGTGCTGTCTCTATTTTTACCTACAAATCAACAAATTATAAAATTGATGACACAAATTTGTGCTTTTTGACATGTTGATTGACACGCCACTGCGAGTCACATGCATTTTAGCTTGCTGCTGCCAGTCTTAATCAGGGCTATAGCCAAGATGTTGTAATTACGTTCACTATTTGCCTTGGTTTGACCTTGTAATCACTGTTGACTTTTCTTTGGTGATGAAATATCATACATCCTGCAGGCTGCAGTAGCAAAAACAAAATCTGAACAATTTCAAGATCCTTTTGGCTAGAGTGGCTAACAGATAGTCGACTAAATTGGGGCTCTGTCTAGCTGAGATGTCTAAATGACGTCTTTTGCTTGCTGGGAGTATTTGTTGAAGCACAACGAGTTTGACTGACAAATCAAGGGCATAACAATTTCCTCTATTTCCTCAAGTAGTATGGCCTCTTGCACTTTCATGGTCATGAGAAACAGTGCAGCATTGCTTCTCTACTGAGCGCAGCCAGTTCAGAGCAAGTCACAATAGATAAAAAAAATTGTAGTTCACTCCTTTACTTTACTGTACCAGTGAAGAATGTGTGTATTTCTGACTCTCTTACCTCTGCTACAAAGTATTCAATAGTGAAAAGAGGATGTTATCAAAGCTCACAATGTGCAGATTTACAAACCTGCTGATTTAAAAGATGCATATGGTTTGAATGACGGATGTCCTTGTTCTCAATGGTCTTAATTATGTTTGCATTGCTCATTATAATTTAATTACATTTTATAAATGTATGTAAATGTGCCCCTTGCCCATCATATTTTAGGCAGGGAACACTTTAAATTGACAACATATAAGTTCTTAGGGCAATGGTTATTTTGCTGAAATGTATATCTTCGGTATGATTTATTTCAGTCAGCTTGCAGGAGAAAATCAAATATGTGAAGTAATTTATCAAGTGTAATCTAATCCTTTTTATAGTGCTAACAGTGCTCTCATCAAAACGTGGCTCACTTCTAACATCCTGAATCAAGCTTCAGGGCCGACAGAACACAAGACTCTGGTAGAGGAGTGGAGGTCGGCTACATACAGTCTATAATGCTCGCAGGGCCATAGCCAGGATTTTGGAAATACTGTGGTAATGCATCCTAGCCCCGCAAGGGGGGTTTGGGGGCATGCCCATCTGATATTTTACAGGATTATTGCAATTCCCTTTTTCAGGCTGCCCCAATAAGTCCCTAAGTCCCTCCAGCTGATCCAGAAATCCTCATCAGAAATAGAAATGTTAACCTAATAGAGCAAGGGTCTGTGGATTCTGTTATTCTGAGAACTATTAAATCTTCTTCTGCTACACTACTTGGTTCCTTTCAACCAAGTAACATCGTTTTGCGATTGATTCCTGCAGGACGCGATTTCACCATAGTCTAATCACAGTAATATGGCACCCACTTTCAGTTGTTGTTTAACTGCTGATGGTTTTACACGTACATACTCTTCAGTTTGCAGTTTGTCCTCAGAGTGTTTGTTTTCCACAAAATACCAATTAACCTTGTCCTCAGCTCTCCTCCTCCATGTTGGTTTATGGGATTAAACTCTATATGGCTTGGCACTCTTCCCGTTGTCAATGTCTACAACACGGCATTTCAAATATGCCGTTGTTATATAAAGTTGGTTTGCTTGTCCTGCCTGTAATGTAGTCTAACTGATTAGGGCACAAAGCACCACTGAATGCTGGTGCTACAAAGCTGTGATCAGTATGTGATTGTCATGAATGTTGTAGTGCTCCATGTTTACACACTGTTATATTAGATTTAGCAGATATTGAGAATAAAAACAAACAGAAGGTGACAATGGCTGAGTTTAGTGCCTCATAGGGGTAGACAACCCACTCTGCGTCTAATAAGCCCACATCTGAAGAAGAACTCTTCATAATTGCTGTCCTTAAGCCTCAGAATAATGGATAAATAATCATAGAAGACATTGCAGTTCAAGGCTGGATTACTGAGATTCTCAAAGGGTTAAATCACCCTCGTTGACATAATGGTATCCTCCCAGAAAAACAATAAAGTCTCTCACATGCAGCTTTCCAGAGATAATAATTATGTCGCATGTGGCATATTTTGATGTAATTTAAGACTTTTTTCAAACTTGGCTATGTTTACATGGACACAAATGTTCCACCATTGTTCCACACCTCAACCCTTCCCAAGGTCAGTTTACTTAACGGTGCTCTGTTGAACTTCTGTGTTGTGCTGGAAGCCATCATAAGTTTCTGTTAGCAGACTCCATTTCTAAACCAATGTTTGCTACTGCGCTCTGTTGATAGAGGCACTGAGACGAGGCACTCGACAATGTGCGTCAAGTCACATCTCTTGGACCGTTGCAGAAAATCTGAAGCGAGTCCTTCACAAAGAAATCCACCGTCCAGTAGCATTAAACAAATAAATCAAATAGTCGACAGGCTTGTATAGGCAACCAAGAGAGACGGGAAGGTCTCTTTTTTTTCATCATGTTACAATCTCCTCATATATGGCTGTTAAAAAAGAGACTAATGCATGGTAAGTGCTACAAACTGTTAGGGAGTTCCTTTAAAGGTCATATTTTATGCTTTCTTTCAGGTTCATACTTTTATTTTCAGGGTCCACTAGAAAATGTTTACATGCTTCAGTGTTTCCTGTAGGATTTCTTAAGACAATGGTGGGTGGGCCTCAGACCTTGACCTCCGTATAATCATCACTAGCTCAAAGATTAATTCTCGCCGTTCTAGACTATTTAACGATGAACACGGTCACTGTACATACCACACATTCTCCACATTCTGCTTGCATATTCTACACAGTCTATCCAAGGCATTCCAATTAGAACACTACAGTCTGCTGAGTGTGTCTGGTGTGTGTTGCTGTTAGCTCGAGAAGCTGTGCCATGGCTCAACAGCCAAACATCTTTATTCACTGCCTGTCGCAATAATCCGATACACTCCATCTCCACACCAGAACCTTTAACCGAGCCATGTATGTGTGTGTGTAGGATTCAGTATGCTGCATATGGCCTGAGGACAGTATCCTGCCACGGTCATCAGTTTTCTTTCAGTCCTGCAGGTGCTCAACGCTTCTGCTAATCCTTTCCTCATAACTGCTATACCATATTGTACATGTGTAGAGATGTATGTGTTTGTATGTTGGTGTGTGTGTGTCTGCATATCAGAACACAGAGACGACATTTCAAAGATGACAGAGAAAAGTAGAAAAGTAGGAGACAAAGACTCATCATACAGAAATGAAATAAATCACAGTCATGGTAAATAATGCAATTTAATTGGCCAGAGGGTGTGTATTATTTTCAGATAGCCGCACAGATCTAAAACGTTACACTTCTCTGCTTTTTCTATTTTCTTCAGATTTTCAATCACTTGCCTTCCTATTTCCATAATCTGCTCCCAGCTGCTACTGGGCCACTTGCTGTAAAAGATTGTGTAAACACAAAGTTAACACTATTACAAACTGAGCCATCTCCTTACCCTTTCTAATTAGGTTCTAGAAGCTGGTATCTGCATAGAAAGCCTTTGGAAGAGAAGCATCTAGTTGCCTCATGAGAAGGAGATTTGGGGTAATGGGGTCCGGATCTGCTTCAACCAAGGCTGCGTAGTTTGGATTTATAGATTCCTTCTTCAGTACTCGCGGTAAGACTTTGTCGGGTCACAGGAGTGCAGATTCATGGGCCAGAAGATTATTATTTATTTGTACATTGTTGCAACCCTTACCTTACCTTACTGAACATATATGCACCCAATGTAGACAGTCCTTCATTTTTTAAGAAAGCTATGTCCCAGATATCTCCCAAACAAACCTTATTATCGGAGGGGATTTCAACTGTGTGTTGGATCTACAGTATACCTAGATAGATCTTCTACGTGCAGAATAGATAAAAAATAATTCAAGTGTCGTCCTTAATACATTTATCAACAATACACATTTGTCAGACATCTGGTAGAGATCCTACTGGTAGTGAATACTCGAAAAGACATAATTAATACACCAGCTCAATTGAACTCTTACATTTCTGTTGTAGAAATCAGGAAGGCCATCACTTCACTTAAAAGCAATAAAGCCCTGGGCCCCAATGGCCTGCCTGGTGAGCTATATAATATATTCTGTGAAACTCTTTGTCCATACTTACACAGGATGTTCACTCAGGCCCACACTGATGGTGTCCTTCCTCCCACATTAACAGAAGTGGTTATCACAGTGATCTATAAAAAGGGTAAGGACCCAGATGATGTGGGCTCGTACTGACGTATTTTTTTGTTGAATCAGGATGGGAAATAGTTTTCTAAAATTCTTGCCAAAAGACGGAGTCCCCTTTTAACCAAATTGGTGCACCCAGACCAGACTGGTTTTATACCAAACAGAAACTCCTTTTTTAACATTAGAAGATTATTCAACATCATATACAGACCAAAAGAGGAATTAGCCATTCTTGCGCCTGACACAGAAAAGGCATTTGACCAATTCGAATGGCCTTATTTGTTTGAAATTTTTAAAAGGTTTATTTTCAGTGACAAATATATCTCAATGATCAAACTTCTTTGCAATAACAACAACAAATCCTTACAAATCAAATACTGTCCCCCCGTTTTAACTTAGAGTGAAGACACAAGGGTGTGCCTTTACCCCTCTGATTTTTGCCCTTGCAATAGAGTCCTTACCGAGAGTATGCGTACAGACCCTCACATTCATGGAAAAATCACTGAAAAATCTGTAACTAAGATATCATTATATGCTGATGATGTTCTTTTATATATCACCCAACCACAAGCCACTATTCAGACAATTTTGGATAAAATCATCATTTGGATCCTTTTCTGGATACAAAATTAATTTGAGAAAAAGCGAGCTAATGCCCGTACATGTACATAATGTTACTTTGTTACAGAACCACCCATTTAATACATCCTCAGAGAAATTCACATACTTAGGACATTCAAATTACAAAATGCTACACCTCCTTATTTCCCTCCTCTGCTATCTAAATTACAGTCAAACATACAGTTCT
The DNA here is from genome assembly GCF_965226575.1 of Pagrus pagrus. Classification (NCBI taxonomy): domain Eukaryota; kingdom Metazoa; phylum Chordata; class Actinopteri; order Spariformes; family Sparidae; genus Pagrus; species Pagrus pagrus. Next base: position 26,790,684 of record NC_140196.1, on the reverse strand, counting down.
GGAAGACACTTCCAATGTCATTATTTGGCAGAATCAATGCTATGTCTTTTTACCTAAATTATTGTATCTATTTAAAAAATGTCCTGGTGTTTCTTGACAAATCTTTCTTCAAACAATTAAACTGAATTATAATTCCTTTTTTGTGGGGCTACAAAACTCACAGAATTGGCAGGAAACACCTTTGCAAATCTAAAAAAGGACTAGCGCTCCCAAAGATAACAAAATCTTATTACTGGGCCTCAAATATTAGAATCATGACATACTGGCTAGATTACAATACAGATCCATCAAACTGGTTAGAACTGAAACTGGAAGCATGCCAGCCTTACTCTATAGGAGCCATCCTTCTGTCTCCTTCCACTATTGAAAAATCTCTTTATAGTTGCAATGTGGTGATTCACAGTACACTGCGTATTTGGAGACAAATTAAATCACATTTTACACCATCCATTTTGGATAATACTTTTAAACTCTGGAAAAAAGCTGGCATCCACACAATAGGAGATTAGTACATTGGGGACATTTTGGCCTGGTTTACACAATTACAGAGAATGTATGGAAAACCGGGGAATACCTTTTTTTCCCCCAAATATGATGAGTCTAATTTTTTCTTATCTTGGTTTATTTTTCCTTCACTTAGTTGCTATGTCTTGTGTTTTGTTTTGTTTTTCTTCATATGTTCAAGAAAATGAGGCATGATGCCATCTGACTTTGCATGAATGTATGCCAGCCAGTTTTTGATTGACAGGTTTTGCCCACCATTTTCTGCACTCAGCACATGACCACTGATGTTTTTTAACAGCTTGTCTGGCCCTGAAGATCCAGTAGGTCCGGTGTATTTCAGTAAATACCCTATCAGGTCCTGAGTAAGAGAGTCATGTGTCACCTTAATCAGAAGCTGTGTGAGAGGAGGTTAAGTAGAGGAGTGACTCTTTACTAGCCTCAAGACATCATTAGATCACGGCTCAGCCGTCAATGAATCCAATGCAAAACGATTCTCGATGCACTGATGCATCACAATGTACAGCACCATCAGTTTTCCATATTAATACAAACAGTGACTTTTTCATCATTTAAAGTTCCCTTTTATTTAGACAGTCCTTTCAATAATCAGACTACTACAGTCTACAATATGACAGCTGCATCTTTTCTATAGCAGTATCTGTATGACCCACCTCAGTACACAAACGTTACATAAACAAAACATAAATCCATCTACAGTGCATTGCAAGTGTACTGTATTCTACAAAATTATTTTTTTCATGTAGCAGCTCTCAGACTACCTTGTGCAGTTTCTGCTTTTGTTGTTGATTCGTCAGTGGGGTCCGAATTTAGATGACAGGTCAATGTTTGCGTCATTTGAAATGTTGCATCTATCAGGTTTGTGCTGGTGTTGTACTCCTTTGGATCAGGTAGGTCAAAGGGCTTAGTGGGTTATCTCTTTGGAAGGAACAGGACAGGACAGGCCACTGACTAGAGGAAGCTGAAGAAATCCTACGTTCCTTCACCTTTCTTCTCTATGACATCAGTGTGTTCTAGTTAGAGCTCTGAGTGGCCTACCTCCTCCGGTGATATCTTCTGCAGAGTCTTGCTTTGTGTCCATACCAGCCTTCACTGACTGAGGTTTGTCCAGATATCTCTACAATCCTGTTGGCTACAAAGGCTTTATACCTACATGACTCAGATTGAAGCCATGTTAGCACCACTGTGGAATCAAGCCACAGGAAGGTTCTGTCAGCAGGGACTGTCAGTTTAGATTTGATCAGTTTACTTAACTGGGCGGCTGGGCGCCCTCTGTTTTGTAAGGGTGCGTCTGCTGCTGCTGAGAAAGTCTCATATACAGAGGTTGAGGAAGAAGGGGGAGGGGGTGGGGGCAGCAGATAGGTTCACCTCTGGACCTCAGCTGGTGCGGGGGAGCGGTGATGCAGGGGATTCAGAATCAGAATCAGAAATTCCTTTATCAGTCCCGCAAATGGGGAAATTTGTGCGTCACAGCAGCCAAAGGACAATTCAATATAACAATAAGCAATAAAAATAGTAGAAAATAAACAATATAATAAAAAGGTAAGAAGAAGAGCTAGAGCAGAAATAGAAATAGATTTGTACATACATAATATGTACAAATATAAACAGTGTAATTATAAACAGTGTGGGCAGTGTATTGTTATTAATAAATAGTAAATACAATTATGAAAATTGCCCAGTTAGTGCAAACCAAAATGAGAAATGATCATCTAATAGAAGGTGAGGTTCGCCCAGGGCCTCATGCAAGCTAGGACTGCCACTGCTGATCAGAGCTGCAGATAACTCTAAGCTGACTATAATCAGATTCTTTAGAGGAGCTACATGTTTTCATTACAAATTAAACATTTGTCGTCCCCATGTGATTTGTTGTTTTCATGTATGCCACTGAACCATATACTCTTTCTGAAGAGTCACAGAAAATGTGTGATTCTTTGTCCGTTACTTTGAAAGACCATGAAGGATGTTGCCATCGTACCACCTGGGAAAGGAGATGTTAACAAAGTTTGAGAGTTCTCTTTCCAATTCATTCCATGTGCATTGCTGGTCACCAGCAGGTATAGGCTGATCCAATTGGTTATTGATGCTGAAAGAGGACTTTGACTTTGGTGGTGAATGAACTGATGTATTATAACGGGTCATAATGTGAAGCCAGCACTGATTATATTTTTGTGGTAACTCAGAAGCTTAGTTGGTAGTGTGCTCCGTGTACTGAGGCTGAGCCTTGTTTGAAGAATACATAACCGTATATCCAGTAGGTTATTTCTTCTTCCACCATTTGAATCCTTATCAGTTCTATCACATGGGTTGACGTCCTTATTTATAGAATTCCATTAACTTTATTAAAAGCATGTCTGCATGTCTAAATGCACTTTTATGACATTATTTTAAATGTATCAAACAATACATTTATAAACATGGTTTCCATCTGGAAAATAGATGATAGAGACACGTGGATTTAGATGCTACACTTCTGGTCATTAGTAAAAAATTCAAATATTGATATATGGGCTGATTTACACACATTTTTGGCAATGACCCCTGTGTGATTATCTAGCACTTGTGACAAAGATATGTATCAAATGCAGGATATTTACACTTTAACAAAAAACCTTGTTGTTCAAAACAACATCAGTGCACTGAAACAAACTTTACTTGGAATTAATAATTCTAAATTACCCCAAGCATCTTACTTTGCATTATAATCTCTACAAGTAAAGTATACGTTTTCATATCAGCACCTATTGGATGAAAAATACACCAATTCGGTGAACAGGAACTCTGGTCAAAGAACAACCAGGGCTCAGTGTGGCTGTCGCAGACGATGCATTGGGTTCTATGGTGTGTTGGCGACGCCTACTGTTTAACCTTTGTATTACGCTGCATGCTTACAGCATGCTGTGTTCACGTGATCAATTAAAGGAAATGCGTTGACTGACGGGAGCTACCGACAGCAGCCACACACGGGAGAAATGTGTTCGTCGGTGAAGACAGTTTGCGTGCGGAGCTCCTCTGTGGAGACGCTTGCGGTGCAGGGTTCGCTCCCAGGGCAGCTCCACTGTCAGGACAGGGTGCTTCTCATTTCTCTTAAGTGTTTCCACGTTCCCATCACTTGCGTCTTGAACTTGCGTCTGTCCCTGCCACCGAGGATTCGTGGAAACACGCGAGGAAACTGTGCGAGGGGAGACGAAGAAATGTGTTTTATGACAAATGAGACGGCCTTTCCTCTGCAGCTGATCAAAGCTGGATCAGCTGTCAGAAGGCTTTAACAGCTGCAGAGACGTAGATGAATTTGTGCTAAAAATGCCATTATCTATATATATTTTTAAATAATAACACAGAACTAATAACTAAACGCTTATATTGTTTCTGCTGCTGGTAGTGCAGGTAATGTAATGTTTTCCTCATTAATGACGTGTTGTTTCACTTTTTGCATCTGAATGGTTGCTTCAGACCAACTGTCACTGAAAAAATGATTTTTATCAAGAAAAAGGTGAGAAACACTGATCAAAGAAATGTTTCCATATTTCTGAAACATTCAAAACACTTTCTATTTCATACTTTCTTTTGATACTTTTTAAAAACTTTCTTTTAATACTTTATTTCACCTTATCCTGACCAATACAGACAGTCATCAGCAGAGAGCTGTGAAACGACTGCAACAAGAGTCTTCTTTTCTAGAAAAGGTGAAAGTTCCTATAGTGCTGATAAGACACACTGTTTCCATTGATTGATTAAGCATCAGTGATTGTATGAAGCCTTAAAAAAGAATTAAAGAAAAGAAAAAATAAACCTTATTGTAAGAGTAGATGCACAATTTCTGCTGTGTGTTGACGTGGTTGCTGGGTGAAGTCTGCTGGGTGTGGTCTGCTGGGTGTGGTCGGGCAGAAAAAAACAGTCCTACATGAATTGCTCTTAACAAGTGTCTCTGTGGATTTTCTTGAGTAACTGGGTCATGATTTCTGGAAAGAGACATTGCTGTTCAAATGTATTTCTTTGGCACTTTGAGCACCACAAGACAACTGCCATCTAGTTCCATTATATTTAAGAGGAGGCTGATATCTCCCAAACTCAGCATCTCACACCAAAACAATGTAATAATAATAATAAACTTTATTTATATAGCGCTTTTTAAAAACAGAGTTTTACAAAGTGCTTTGACAAAGACAATGCAAAATTGTAGAGGACAACAGAACAGATTTGAGAGTAGTAGTAGAAGAACATAAGTAAGAATAAGAAAAAGAATAAAAGAAATGGGTTAAATCAATAAAACAAGAACAACAATATGGTCAACTCAGACAGTAGGAGCAAAGTAAAAGGAAGACATCACATAAAAGCAAGTCTATAAAAATGGGTTTTAAGAAGAGATTTAAAAGAGGTTACTGATCCTGCAAGCCTTATCTCCTCAGGAAGGGCGTTCCAAAGCCGAGGGGCCCTGATGGCGAAGGCACGATCACCTTTGGTTTTTAACCTCGACTTTGGGATGGTTAGAAGGGCCCCGCCTGAGGATCTAAGGCTGCGTGCTGGCTCATAAGGAGTTAAAATGTCTGTTATGTAACTCGGGGCCAGCCCCACAAGTGCTTTAAAAGTGATCAGTAAAATCTTAAAATCAATTCTAAAACGGACAGGGAGCCAATGAAGGGAAGCTAGGACTGGGGTAATGTGGTGTCGTCTGTTAAAACCGGTTAGAAGCCTAGCTGCTGAGTTTTGTACTAATTGGAGGCGAGAGAGTGATTTATGGTTGATACCGGAGAGAAGGGAATTACAGTAATCTAATCTGGAAAAGATGAAGGCATGAATGATTTTTTCCAGATCCGGGCGTGAGAGCATATGTTTGATTTTGGAAATTGATCTTAATTGGTGAAAACAAGACTGGACCAGTTTGCGTACATGCGGGATGAAAGTGAGCTCTGAATCAAATTGGACACCAAGATTTCGTGCAGTGGGTTTTATGTTGGCGGACAGTGGACCAAGGGCTTGCTGAAGAGGGCTGGTATGGTTTGGGGGGCCGAACAGTATGATTTCAGTTTTTGAGCTATTTAGTTGTAAGAAATTTAGAGCCATCCAATGTTTGATATCTGTAAGACAGTCTAAGACAGCAGCTAGGCTTCCAGGGTCACTGGGCCTCAGCGGGAAGTATATTTGTGTGTCATCAGCATAGCAGTGGAATGAAACATTATGGTTTTCAATGATCTGGCCGAGTGGGAGCATATAAATAGAAAATAAAATCGGACCTAAGATAGAACCTTGCGGTACACCACAGGTAATGGGTGTTGTAGTTGAAGAATAATTACCTGTGGTGACCGAGAAGGATCTATCTAAAAGGTAAGAATAAAACCAACTAAAAGCAGTACCCTTAATGCCGACCCAGGTTTTCAGGCGGTCTAGTAAAATGGCATGATCGACTGTGTCAAAGGCTGCACTTAAATCTAAAAGGATTAAAATAGCGCTCTCTCCCCTGTCGGCTGCTAAAAGAAGGTCATTTGTGACTTTGAGGAGGGCAGTTTCTGTGCTGTGTAGAGATCTAAAACCTGACTGGAACTTCTCGAAGATGTTATTATATGACATAAAAGATAAAAGTTGAGTGGAAACCACTTTCTCTAAAACCTTTGATAAAAATGGCAGCTTAGAGATTGGCCTAAAATTGTTAAGAACAGAGGGGTCGAGGTTTGGTTTCTTTAAAAGAGGTTGGACCACAGCATGTTTAAAAGAGTGTGGGAAAATGCCACTAATTAGGGAGCTGTTAATAATGAATAAAATACTGGGTCCAACAGTGTCAATAACCTCTTTAAGAAACTTGGTGGGGATAAAATCAAGGCTGCAAGTAGTTGGTTTCATGTCTGATATGACTTTAGTTAAAGCGGGGAATAAAACTGGTTCAAAACAGCTAAAATGACTATGGATATTCCTGCTGGTTTGTAAAATTTTGTCCGGGGGGGTAATGTTTTGCCTTATATTGGTGACTCTGTTTTTAAAATAGTTTAAAAAGTCCTCACATCTTTCTTGAGAGTCATCAATAAAAGGAGGCGGGGAGGTGGTGGATACTGACTCTATGACTTTAAATAAAATCCTGGGGTTGGAGTGATTTGCTAAAATTAAGTTGGAAAAGAAGGTTTTTCTTGCTTCCTTGACTGCGTTTTGATAGTTTACCATGGCATCTTTCCAAGTCTGATAAAACACGTGTAAGCCTGTCTTTTTCCATCTCCTTTCGTTTCTCCTGCAGTCTCTTTTTAGTGATTGAGTGGAGTTGTTTAGCCAGGGCTGCAGTGCTCTATTTGTTTGTTTTTTGATTTTGTAAGGGGCGATGGAGTCCAGGACAGACTGACAGGTTTGGTTAAAAAGGGAGACCAGCTCCTCTGTGTTAGAATTGGAATTAAAAGCAGTTAAAGAGGCAGTAAAAAGCTCAGAAAACTTGTTGACAGAATTAGGATTAAAAACTCGGCTGCGAGCTGGTGTGCTGTGATTAAAAGGTGTTTGGGATAAAATCATGTTAAATAAAACAGCTTTATGGTCTGACACACAAATATGCTTGGTGGAGAAGTTATCTGGGCTGAGGCCACTGAACAGAACCAGGTCAAGAGTGTGACCCTTAGAGTGTGTGGGCTCTTGTACCGCCTGAGTGAGGTTAAAAGAATCCAAAATGTCCATAAAATCTGTGGTAAAAGATTGAGTAGGGCAACAGACATGTATGTTAAAATCACCTAGAATGAGAATTTTGTCATATTTTGACATAAAATGAGATAAAAGCTCTGCAAACTCCTGAATAAAAGCTGAGTTTGGTTTGGGCGGTCTGTAGATAATTAAAATAATAACTGGAACTTTGCCGTGAACCATAAAACCAAGGTGTTCAAAAGAAGTAAAACTAATTTCTAAAATGGGCGTGCATTTAAAATCTTTTCTGTAAATTACAGCAACCCCCCCTCCTCTGCCAGACAGCCGAGGTTGGTGGTGGTGAGTAAAATCAGGGGGGGTTGCTTCGATAAGAGGACTAAAATCTCCCTGAGATAGCCACGTTTCTGTGAGGATAAAAAAGTCTAGATTATTAGAAGTTATAAAATCATGGCATAAAAAGGATTTGTTGTTGAGGGATCTGACATTTAAAAGACCAAAGTTTGCGGGGTTACAGCTAGAGGCAGGAGGTGGCAGAGCTTGTAGGGTGACTTGAATTAAATTGTTATGGACAACCGACCTCCTAGCTCGGTTTGGGTCACGTGATCTCATTGTCCAGAAGGAGCGGATGGCGCAGCTGCTGTAATCAACTGAGTGAGGAGTGATTGTAAGGTGATTTGCTTTGAGCGTGGGAGACGGAGGAAAGTAGAGGGCGGATGGACAGGTGTGCACATTGGCAAATAGTCAGTCGTAGATGGATAAACAGCACGACAGGTAAGACCAAAACTATGAATGTTTGATTTGGGGGTGAACTGTCCCTTTAAACTGGTTGTTGTTGTGCTCAGGCTGGACATCTGGGCTGCTGCATCAACTTGTTGACTGTTGTGATGTGATGGTGACTGATTTGCAAACATATTGTTCATGGGGTGATATGTAGTGCAGGCATTTTGTCAGTAGAGGGCGGTGTGCAATAAAAAACAAACCGTAAACTGGATCATCTCTTTCTCTCTCTCTCTCTCTCTCTCTCTCTCTCTCTCTCACTCACACACAAACACACACACACACCTGCCTGTTGCCTGGGATTATCAGCCAATCTGCAGTGGTCCACAGAATCAAAAGCAGCAGTGAGACCCAACATCCTGTTGCATCAGTGTGCAAAAAGACTGAGACTCTGACATCCCTGACCATGTACAAGTGGAAATCATTCATGGAGCGGCAGGATATGCTTCGAGATCCATCTCAGCTCTGCCCTTCTCCCTCACCTCCTCCATGTCTGTGGAAACGCCTGTGCTGTGGTCCACAGCCAGGATTTGGAACACCACGATCCACCATGATGGCGAGAAGAGCAATCACACAACCAAGCAGCAGTTTGATTGTTAAGGTACTGAAGAACAACTAAATCAACAGACAGGACAGATAGGACAAGATGGGACAGGCAGCAACAAAGCCAAACGCAGCTGCCATCATGCCAACTCTCACAACTACAAACTGATTCTTCATCTACTCCGTCACTGCAGGACTGCTTGGACATTTTAAAAGACAGTCACTTGTGAATATGTCCAGTTCACATGTGACATTACTTTATTTTCACATGTTAAATTTGAGTTTGCATGTGAAACCAGCCAGTCATATGTAAAAATGTGTGAAAATGTGGAATTTAAACATGGAGCAAATTTAAAGTGATTCATGTCCCATGGAGGTTAGAGTAGAGCTGCTCCTTGGATTCAAAAGGAGGTGGTTCTGGCATCTGGTTAGGATGCCTTCTGGGGGCGTCCCCTTGGAGATTTACCAGGCACAACGACCTGGGAGGAGAGCTCGGGGCAGACCCAGAACCTGCTGGAGGGATTATATATCTCATCTGGTCTGGGAACACCTCGGGATTCCCCAGGAGGAGCTGGAAAGCGTTGCTGGGGAGAAGGACATCTGGAATACCCTGCTGACCCTGCTGAGCCTGCTGCCACTACGACCCTACCCCGGATAAGCGGAAGACGATGGATGGATGGATGGATGGATATGAAAAAAGCCAATCATCTGTGAAAATATTCATTTCAAATGTGAAATTAAAGTGTCATTAAAGTGGCAACCTGTTGTTGTATTTCCTGTTTTCTCTTATTTACTTAAAGCTTTCACCAGGAAACACTGCTCCTTCATGGTGACACATACTGTACTTGATGCACTTGCTCTGGATGATTGAACTTTTTTGAAGCTGGAGACAAGTCTTAAAGCAAATCCACATATACATGCTGCTTTTCACTACAGCTGCTGCCTTACTTTAGACATTTTATTACTATCCTTTCTTGACTTACACATGAAGGACTTTCTGACAAAGTGTTTTATCTATTAGTTTATTTGACACGGACAATGTAGTCATTGTTACATCTTTATTAAAAGATTACAGTGCTAATGCAGTGTATATGGGACTTACAGCCATGGCCAATTTGCAGTCCTTGTCCCTGGTTAGGCTTTTAGGGAAAGAAACACATGATACAACACTCTATAAAACTAGCAATCAAGCAGACATAGACACGCAGCCTCATAGATGCATATAGATTAACAGTAAAACAGACATGAAATTGTTAAAGCTTGATAAATTATACTTTTGTTGAATTTTGCAATGGTGCCATTTCATTGGCTTCTGATCCAGTGTTTTCAGGGCTTGTTTGTGTAATGACCACATTGGTTCCATTGCTGATTGAGTGGCCTGAGACAGTTACTCAATAATAGAGGTGTGATAAATCATGACGTGCATATATAGTTGGGCAGCCTTAATTGGTAAATGGTGGAAAGCAATTCAAATTAGTCTTGCTGGTCTTGGGCACTTTCCCGATATGTGCTTCAAATTTTAATTGGGAATCCAAAACCACACCTAGATATTTGAACTCATTTACTTTCTCTATTTCCTCCTGATCAATAGTTGATCACACATTTTCGCCTCATAGAAAGGCAAAGTTAAATTATTTAATAGCCATTGCGAGACACCAAGCAAATGCCTTTCCAATCTCTCTGCAGCCTGTTGTGGGGTCTTTGACAATCCATAGATGATTGCATTATCAGCATATATCTCGCAACAAACGTCTTTACAACTATCTGGTAGCTCGTTAATGTGTAGGCAAAAAAGCAGCAGTCCCAGAATGAAGCCTTGTGGTACACCCAAGTAACATTTTGAAAGAGATGACAGTGAAGTATTAATTCTAACACATTTCATTTAAATCAGCTGAGAGCATGTTGGGAAAAATTTAGCTTTTTGAGTTCATTTAGAAGTCATAATTTACAGTACACAAATACTGCCAAACATTCAAAATTAGTGGTTTGGACCCCCCACTTTTCCTATGTTGAAATGCATCCGTCTATCAACTAGGTGCTCTTGCTGCGTCTGTGCTCCATTAGCTATTAAATCCATTCTGCTTGCTTATTGAGAGACTGCCCAAATTAATGAGACTCCATGCCATGTTTTCACTTCGAGAATGCAAACTGACGCATTAGAATCGTTTGAGATGAACTGCACTTCGGCTGGATAGTGGATGAGACCCGGTGGCAGCGCCGAAGAGCTGCGATCAAGTGGGACAGTTTTCCCCCAGCCTTCAGTCTGTACAGGAAGTCACAGAAACACTCACGTCCTGTTAGATCTGAGTCTGATTGATTTAAATGTGATCAGACACATTGATCAGTCTGTATACAGTCTTCAGTTGTTGTTAATTATGACACCACAGCCTATTAAATCTCTACACAGGCCATCTATGATTTCTGTTCATGGCTCAGCCTCCATTTTAGATCAGTTCTCACGTAAATCGGCAATTCATGAGTTTGCTGCTGTTTAAAAGTCATCTGAGCAGATCTGTCCCTATGAGACTACATTAATAAATAGAATAAATTAACAGTCAAACACAAAGGAAAAAAAAAATCATTATTGATCTGTCACATATTTATATTGTCAAGGCACAAGTTTTTGTGTTGTTAATCTTTTACAGGCCGATTTAAATTAAAAATGTTTATATAGACAACAATAACAATACAATACAATGCATTGTGCAGCGATTGCCGCTGATCGATTCTGCGCAGGACTGGCTGAGCTCGATCGAGCCTAACATTATGGATCCGACTGAACTTGTCGCAAGACCTGTCCTACTCACTCTCTTATTGATTGGCTTTGTTGGTTGCATTCTCTATGCTTGACTCAAACTATTAACTCTTACACAGTAGATTTGGTAATGTCTGTGTTTTCGGTGGTTTATCAACTGAAATGTTGCGTGTTAACACACTGGACTTCTCATCCACTCTTCCAGTCTTCTGCCACTCCTCTCAGGTCACTCATCTTCCAGAGCTGCTCGTCACTGCTTGTCTCTTCTTACACAGAGACTCTGCATTATCGCCGCAGCAAAGGCTTGCCTTTTCTCCGCCTTTGTTTGTTCACACTGAACCAAAAGAGGCGCGTCTCTACCTGTTAATCTAAACATGTACCCGCTGACTGTTTATGGATGCAGTTACGTGTTGTGATTGAGATCCTGACCCACCATGCATCCTGGAAAGTTAACAAAAGTTATGTTTTTTGCTCTAAATGACATAATTGCATAATCACCATTAGTAAACAGAGGACCCTGTCTGACTCTCAGTCGCGGGGAGGGATGCTGTTTTCTGGGGAAAAGTTCACTGAAGTCTCAGTGGAGGGCTGACCGTTGCAGTGATTTTTATCAATACAAGTTGTCAGAGACAGTAACTACAACAACACAATAGTGGAAGGAGACAAAGACATGATGAGTTAAAATTTATACTCTGAATCACGTTACATAATCACCACCATTCAACTGTGGGAGCCGCCTGGCTCTGCTGCCGGGGTCAGACGCTGTTTTTCAGGCAGAAATGTGAAGAACAGTTAATAGGACAGACAGAATGACAGACAGGATGACAGACAGGATGACAGACAGAATGACAGACAGAATGACAGACAGGATGACAGACAGGATGACAGAGGCTTTTCCACGTATAACTGCATTTTTTTCCCCTCATGTAAGTTGCCAGAGACACTACCAGTTACCACGTTACTGTTGTTTGGTCCTGTAACGTTGCTTTGTGGGTTGAAGTGTGGGACACTTCTCTTGTATTTGATGAGTGAAGGATCTGTTTAGCTGTCAGACTGTGAACACCATCAGACTGATATTCCTCTGATCCGTGCCTCTGGCTTTTCCATTCACACGGACGCCTTCACGCCTCTGCTGTGGCTCTGATACTAACTTTGGAGGTGGATCAGAGGCGGAACCAAACTGTCGCCCCTCTCCGCATCTGAAACTTTCACACAGAGGGCGAGGTGGAGTATCTGAAAGGGCATTGTGAATGGGGCTACTGTAGTGCAGACAGGAGCGGTGGCAGAGCTGCGGCAGGGCAGCCCACCTGTCTGAGCCCAGAGATGCTGCAGCTGCTACAGCCAGTCGTTGTGGTGTGTTTGCAGGACAACTACGGCTCACAGACTGCTGCAGCTCACTAGAAATGGGAAATAATAATGTGTTAGTTACACTGACAGAGAATGACCTAGTAGTCCAATGTACCAGAGAGAGGGACGGCCACACTGAACATACTGTATAATCAGACTACAAAAGAGACAAGAATCAGTTATCTAACATGTTATTTCCTAACTGTATGTTCAGTGTGGTGTTGGCGTTGACATTGTGTTTTATGAGGGGTGGATGTTAACTAATAGTGATTAATTTAATACATTTACTTTTGAATTAAAATATAATTTGATGGGAATTAAATACAATTGAACTGTTTATATAAAACCGTTACTCATCCATTACATATATTTAATTCTAAAATAAAGTTTCAATGCATGAGAATAAATGTAATTTAACCTTTAATATAAAACTATTTTTAATTAAATGAATTTAATTTTAAGTATCATTGCATCATTTAATTTGATATATTGCAATCATAACTTTGTTCTGTGGACATTTCAGTTGAAAGAGCTTTTATTTAAGGGCCTTGCAGCTCAACTCACCACCATTTTTATTTAAGAAGCTATTTTAATAGTCATTGAATTAATTTACATGCTTTTACATATATATTGAATATATATAATATATTCAAATATGTGATCTGGGACACTTCCTCTGGTTGAAATTGTAAAATGTAAGCCTACCGATCAATTTCAATCAAACCACCTGTTAAAATGCACCAGAACACGATATGACAAGTACACGTTATACGAATACACAAAAGTTCTGGAGAACCCCAAAAGCTCCAGTAAAATTGTCCCACACACATTTTAAATGCTTCCTCCACCCTTGGTTTGATCATGACTTTATTTGTAATATCAGGTTAAAGTTTAGAAATCTGAATTTGCTTTGTTGTTGTTGTTGTTGTTGTTGTTGTTGTTTATGTCTTCTTTGACAAATTTGTATTTAAATTCCTAAAGTCCTGTTCCTGGAATGTATTCTGTATGATATTAAGACCTGGGTCCATCAGGGTATCTTACTCTCCAACCACAGATATTGAGATAGACCAAATACCAGTTTAAATATCATGCAGTAGATGTGCTTGCAAGTGTGCAGGTCCGGTCCGGTCCAGAACCGGTCCGGTCAGAACGGAAAAAGTAAAAAACTCTCTCCACAGAGACAGCGCGCTCGGGTGTGTGTGTGTGTGTGTGTGTGTGTGTGTGTGCGAGGGGAAGGGGGGGGGGGGGGGACCACTCGCGCGGTCAGCGGCCTCTTCATTCACCTTTTCTGCCGTCCACAAGCAGCACCGCGCGCCATGGCGCCCCACCGGTACGTCGCGAGCAGGTCAGCCGCCGTTCAGAGCGAGTCAGCGGCTGGAGCCGCTCCGCTGGCCCTGGTCTACGGTAAGAAGCCTGAGCCGTGCGGACAGCTGAACGTTCACACGAGCCTGTTTAAAATAACTGAGTGTTTTCTTCTACAGGTAGGATGAATGTGTGCGCGTGTTGTATAGGCTCATACAACAGTGGGATTATAGGCTATTTAATCAAGCTCATTAATAAACATTATTACCTGCATTATTACAACCATGACAGAAACTACGGGCAGTCAGGACGAGGCGGCTGGATGGGACATTCTCTAGTCTTATGATGCGAGATCTCCACGAAGACGTTTAAATAATATCCTCAGATCAATATCTCTAGAAAGCATAACGTGTGGGATAGAAATCGATATCTTTGTTGTTATCCTCAATCCATTTTAAACTTCTACAGACGACCTGACACACTGTTTTGACTGCCTGCTGATGATGATGGCTGGTGACTCTGGGTTAAGATGACATTTAAAGGAGCACTCTGTAGTTTTGGGGCAGAAATGTTAATGAGCAGAGAAAGATTTTCATTGGCTGATTTTTTTCCACCTAAACAAACTTAATAATCAAACTCTCTTTGTTTTCATGACTGAATAAACAAACTGACCTTAAAGGACAACACACTTTGTTTATATGTGGCGGACCCTGCCACCTTTCTAGCTTCAAACAGTGTTCTGCGGACCCTATTTTCCTCTGAGAACAGCTGGTTTATTCACTTATGGAAAAAATGTGTATTATTACTTCATTAATATTGTAAATATTAAAATTCTGAGTTTGAATTTCTTCTCCAAAACTACACAGTGCTCCTTTAAAACTAGCAAAACCAAAACTCCGAGCAAATCTGTCCCTCGATTTACCAAAGTGTGGCGTTACTACACACTTCTTTTTACAGGGTTGGGAGGATTACTTTAAATTGTATTCCAATACAGTTACTAATTAGGCTACCAGTTAAAATAGTCACGTAAGTTAATAATCACGTAATCAATTTTAAAGTAACGTAACTTGATTGATTTCCATTACTTTTGTATTACCTCAATACCAAACATATGCAAATAAATACAAAAGAAAAGAAATATCAATAAACTGACTCTTATTTCATCTTAATCAGACTACAAAAGGGAGGATCCCGGACGAGCCCCCATTTTGTCATAACCTGACTCCAGGCCGTGACAAAAAATGGGAAAGAATGCAGAGTGTGAAAATGAACATAAGTAATTTATTATAATAAATATAAGAAACTAAACAATAAACTGCAGGATGAGGTGTGTATGTCAGTGGCATCAGTGCGGAGATAGATGGTGGGGTGGAGGTGTTGGTGGAGCAAAACAATCGTTTAAACCAAACCAAACAGGGGCAGGCACAGAGAGAGAGAGACCCAGCCCAGTTAGAGGCCGGACTTTAATATCTCTCTGAGCACTGGGCCCAGGTGCTCCAGATCAGCTTCCTCTGGTAACCTCAGAGAGGGACAGGTAGAGGTGTCAATAACAAACCTACACAAACACTCATAACCAGCAGCAGGGGCCGTCACGCCATTTTCACTGAAAGCATCTATAATCTACACCTTTTCTTTACTGGAATACAGTAACCTTTTATTGTTTGCTAATTACATAATCCCGTTACATGTATTCTGTTACTCCCCAGTTTAGTAATAGAACTGAACTGGATTTGACCTGCTAAAATACTATATCCTCATTAAAATGGCCATGTTTGCTGAAAACAAGGTAGACAAGATATACAGATAATAGATAACAAATGATATGTTGCATTGTTCCCTATTAAGTCTCACATACAGATTGTTGTTAATTTGTCTTTAATGCAAAAACTAAAACTACAGTTGTATTTTGCAAATGTGCTTTTTTATTTATTTTTATACTGTTTGTCACTTTTTGTAGGATCCTTTTGATGGTCAATGAGAGTGTATAATTTAACCAATAAGAACAGTGCTAACAGAGGTGTACGGGCTGTGTACTGAGCAGACTGTGGTTATTTTGGTCAGCAGGATAAAGATTAGCTGAGCATTACTGGTCACTAATGCCATCAGCTGACATCAGGTCTGTGCATCTCACTCAGCTTGTGTTGTTGTACATTAACTGCCCACTCAGCACCAGTTTACCAAAATGAATTTGAAAGACATTGAACTGAGAATAGAATAGAATAGATCTAACCACATGAAGTTTCTCATAATTTTCATTTATTTGTGCATTATTAGTGATAATATCCTTCCTCCCCTCTCTGTTTTCTTAGTTTCTGTCTGTTGATATGAGCCTGAGAGTATGGAGGCCAGAAAGTGACTTTAAATTTTTGCATGGAAAATAAAATTTGACCTTCAAAACAAAACCTGACCTGGAAAAAGGAAACTTTGAAAAGTAAAACTCCAATCTTAAATCAATATTTCCTCTGTCAGCACTGTGTCATCACCACATTCCCTCCCCTGGAGCGCAGCAGAGAGGGCTTGACTGTTTGGTGACTAACTGATCCAGTTATCATAATCAATGTCAAGAATATATGATTGATGTGGAATATTTTGACACTTGCTGAAAAAGCCAACACCAAACTGAATTAGTGGTTTTAATTTATTTGAAGTTGCAACTGAAGAATATGAAGTGTCCTAATAGGCTAGCCTGAATTTGTACAGAGAAGCAGCTGAAGCACTACAAAAGAGTAGAGAGGTTGAAGGATGCAAAATATATGTTAAGCTGGGAGTTAAGGTGCATCACTTACTTTAATAAGGATGGAGAAACTTCTGAAGAAAGTAAATGTTTTGGAAGAAGTAAAGGGTCTAATTAGGAAAATCTCAATATACTGTCTTAAATATTTTAAAAAAGGATTGATGGAAGCTAAAAGTTTTGTAAAACTCAGTTTATGAATAATGTTGATTAGATAAAAGTGGAAAAGGCTACAAATGATTGAACATAACATAGAGTCAGTAGCTTCCCCTATACTGCAAGAACATGAAAAGGTTTAATCAATTTAATCAAGCCCCAGGTGTATCAGTGTCACACTCAGAAGTAGGTTTCCTTTGTCTTTGCGTGAGAATAAAACACAAGTTATGGTAAACTGCTTCACCGGAACTAGTACTATTACTATTCAAACTACTTACTTATTATCATAAGAAGATGCAATATAATTTCATTCCAATACATTTATGTAAAGGTTTTGCAAAATATGTAGTAAAAAAACAAACAAACATTTTGAACAAATGCAAAAGTCAGGTTAAAATACTGCACATAACAGTAATCACATAACTATACAACAGAAAAACAAAATAAATCAACAAGTACATTTAGGACTGTATATAGCAGAGGCGCACTGTAAAATATGCAAAATGTTTTCTGAACTGGTGTCCATGAACATGAACTAAAAGGAAAACATAACAGGTATTAAAACAGCTGATCTAGTCTTAAATGCATCATCAGCCTTCGGCCTAGAAAGCATGTCAGGAAAAACTCCCAAAAAACCCTCATTAGGAGAAGTAGGAAACCTTGCATGCACCATGTGGAGGGCACAACTGTGAATACTGAGAATTTTCTACCTGAGTGACAAAAGCATTTTATAAAGGTTGTCTACAGGTATAAGACATTGAGATTAGATTTTAAACAAACCATGTTTGAGACAACTGAGCTGTCCATTTTACTGTGGTGCTGAAACGACTGCTGACTTTAATAAAAGGCATTTTTAGTACAATAACCTCACAACTGAAGACTATGAAGCATCCTAATAGTTGGGTGAGAATGAAGGATTAAAAATAGAATAT
Organism: Pagrus pagrus; assembly: GCF_965226575.1. NCBI lineage: Eukaryota > Metazoa > Chordata > Actinopteri > Spariformes > Sparidae > Pagrus > Pagrus pagrus. The sequence continues at coordinate 26,773,007 of NC_140196.1, read as the reverse complement.
AAGCTGTGAGCCAAACTGCAATGCTGGCTTGAATTTGTATCAAGAAGCAGCTGATGAAATATGAAGAGATGTTACAGTGAGAATGAATCAAATACTCTGGGACTGAAAAGTTAAATAAATCTCAATGTATCAATGATTGGGAACATTTAAATATTTAAAACGAGTTTCTGGCTTGAATGATTGAAAAGATAATAATTAAATATAGTTCAAATGTTGGAAAACATACTGTGTCTGTGGGTCATGTGTGCACGCTTATGTGTGCATATTTGACTTCATTTGCGTGTGTGTGCCACTGTGTGTTCTAACTGACTCATTGATAAATCTGTCTCTCTGTGTTGGCCCAATTGTTATCGGTTGCCACAGAAATGATAACTCAGTTGTTAGTGGTAACGAACTGAGAGAGCTGCTTTCACATTATCACCTCACCTCACATTGACATGCTTCTCCCTTAGACACACTGACTGTTATCACTTAAATAATGATATGATGCAAGCACTTTTTTGTATGTGGTCAAAAATGTGGAGTAGTTCAGAACACTGTTGATTAGAGTTCTTAGAAAGAAAGAAAATCTGAATCAGCCAAAATAGGAATCAGCAGCTCAGACTTGAGAATGCAGCAAATGGAATTGGCTAAGAAAATTGTAATCGGTGCATCTCTGTCTAGTTTGTTCAGCATATGACTACTGATGAACTTAAGCTATAGTGCATGATTTGATTCAGTTTGGCCTAAATCCATTAACGCTTTCACATTTCTTTTTGTTTCATCCAGGTGAACCACAGAAGTTTGATCCTTCCTTCAGAGGTCCGGTCCGTAAAAGGTAGTGCCATACTTCCCTCTTTGCTTATAAAGCAGATGCTGTAGTCTTTGTATTATTGTCACATATAGTATCACACACAATACAACAAACAGGGAAATCCTTTGTTGCCTAGTTCCAGACCGAATCTGACAAATATGTAAATAAAGATGAATCTTACAATAAAATAGAAAAGAATCCAACAAATAGATAAAATAGAAATATATAAACTAGAGCAGGGATTCCCAAAGTGTGGTGCGTGCACCCCTGGGGGTGCGCGAGCTGCCGCTAGGGGGTGCGCGAGATGAAAAATGTAATGGCGGTCTGATAATTACACAATTACAGTTTCCCCAATTTATCTGCTTTCTGCCTCTGATCCTGAGCCTGTCATCCATCCTCTTTGCTCTTAAAAGTGGAAGCTTGCGCATAACTTTGTTGCATTATATTGAAACTGTGTTACAGTGTTTTTTTGATTAATTCAAATGCCAGAGCGCATTGTTGTGATCGTGATTATTTTATTATATGTGTGTTCTGGTCATTGGAGCATGATTAAACATGCCGCCTTTAATATGGCTATAAAAAAGCTTGTTGCATTTTTTTTTTTTTTTTGAAGGTGTGCGGGATTGGGGGTGCGTCAACCCGGTTGGGACATAGAAGGGGGTGCGCGGCTAAAAAAGTTTGGGAACCGCTGAACTGGAGTAAAAATGAAGGGTGGAACAATAAACAAAATCATTGATGATTTTCAACTTTGAGTGTGCGCATCAGAATTGTATCGCTTTCTCTTGTAGTAAGATTATCTCAGTTAGATTCCCCTGACAGTTTGTCCTGGCAGTGTCAGTACTTCCTAACCCCTCGTGGTGTAAACATATGCAAACTTAATTTACACTGATTAAAAACAATTTAGTGAGCCATAGTTGTGTCCTTCCTTTCAACATCTTAACTCCAGAACTGTTCCACTAAGCTCAGACTATGCACTTTTTTATGCATTGTTTTATCTTTGCCCATGTTGTTGAATTGTTACTGTAGTGGTGGGAGTATGCTGGTACACTGGTGAACTGACACGCACAGAACGAAGGTCTGAGTCAGTGAGCTAACCCAGAGCAAATAAAATAGAGGAACTCATACAAGGTTACAAAGTTACAAGATAAATGTATTGTCAAAAACTAGACAATGTTTGAGTCCTGCTACATCTATTGTGTGGAGGATGAGTTCAGGAGTCTCACAGTCTGGTGGTACAGCAGCAGATACTTCTGTATCTGTTGTCAGATGGCAGCAGGGTGAACAGACTGTGGCTGGGTGGCTGTTGTCTTTTAGTATCTTTGGGCTCTGTGCAGACATCTCACTTCACTGATGTCACTGATACTCTGTAGATGGTACCAGTGATGTTCTGGTGGTTTTATCACCCGCTGTAGAGCCTTCCTGTCCTGGGCTGTGATGATCCAGTATGTGGCTCTGGAATTTAGCCTTCCAAAGTTTCTGACGGAAGCAGAGCCTTTTCTGTGCCTTTCTAACCAGGGTGGTGATGTGTGATGACCAAGATACGTTCTCAGTGAGCATGTTTACATGCACACTAATAAACAGATCATTATCTGATTTAGGGAGTTACCAGATTATTCAAGTGGTCATATAAACAGCATAATGCCATATGCTTTATTGGATTAAAGACGTTATCAGATTATGAGAAATCCAATAATCACAATCTGCTCAATACTCCATAAAACAGTGGATAATTGTTTTTGAGTGTCACAAAATGACTTGTTTCACTGTCATAATTTGGGCCATTTGGTCCAACAACATTTGGAAAGTCTAGAAGAACCACTTGATTTAATTATTTAATGCCCATTCAAGTTAGCCGGAATGGTCGGTGAAAGTCTCCAGTGTGCACGCTCTGTAGGCCCCACAATACGGATGACAGACAAGCCATTTTGGCTTCATGCGCCACTGAGCAGCTTTCATGGAAATGAATGAGACTTCGCCTCCATGGCTGTGTCCAGGCTTATTTTAACGTCCTTGTCCATAACGCAAAGAAGGAGAGCATTATTTTGCATGTTTTGCAAACCTAACAAATCCCACATAAAGACAGCCCTGACTGGCAGAGATGCCATGATAAGCGACGTCATGTTGACCGGATGTTTTGAAAAAAACATTATCCATTATTGCATTACTAAAGTGCATGTAAACACAGATTCAAAATCAGATTATTATCATAACCTGATTATTCCCAGTTGTCGGATTATTGTGGTCATGTCAACGTGCTCAGTGATGGTAATTCCAAGGAACCTATACATGTTCCCCTGCTATGTTGACATTGAACAGTAGATTGTTCTTTGTGCACCGCTCTGCAAGATTGATGATTTCCCCCCGTTATGATTATAGGTATATTATACAGTAGACCAAACCAGTGATTAGGCATGGTTGTGATTAAAGGGTAGGGGAAGACAGTAATCAGACTTAATACAACTACAGATAGAAACAAAAGGGAAGGATGACCAGATGGGGGAATTAGGAGGGTGGTCAGGAAGGACACATAGCAGGTAAATGAAAGGATCGAGGTGATTGGAAGCTACTCTGAGAAGTCACTTGATTAATAAGTTTGGAGCCAAAATGTGTAATTCTCAATCAATGTCAAATTCTGTGACACTGACACAATAATGCAGTGAATAAATACATCATTCCTGCACTTAGCCTTTTTTAGGGTGATTTGTATTCTTCTGTTAGACAGATATTGTCATGTCAAACACTTCAACAGCTACTGTATCACCACATAAGGCATCTGCAGCTAGTATCAGCTCAGTGCACCGCGTGTTGACACAATATATCTACTGATGTACCTGAAACAACACAACTTGTTATTTCTCTGTCTCTTTAGAAGCTGCACTGATGTCTTATGTTGTTTGATCTTCATCATTGTCATCCTCTCATATGTGGCCCTGGGAATAGTAGGTGAGTCTACACAAACACACACACACACACACACACACACACACACAAATGCTACATACTTGTTTGATGCTTGAGCGTATCGTATTGTTTCGTTGCTATCGTGGTAGATGGTAGATGTTTGTTTATTGAAGTATTATTGATTATTGATCAATTTTGCTAATGATAAATAAACTCTATTATACTGTACAGAGCAGCATATGTGTCAGGTTAACAGCTGGTTGTGACAGTCAGTGCTCTGATTCATTTCTTTCACTGTAAATATTTGATAAATATTAGCATTTTAAAGTGAACATCCTTTTTCAGGCTGCATTTTCCCATTTGGTTGTTGGTCCCTGGGTTCCAGGCTGGTGCCCCATAATTACATCAATAATTTTAATACTTACCACAAAAC